>NC_067155.1:11454661-11809036 GCF_903995435.1 Acomys russatus
TGGGGGAGGGGTGGGGGTGGGGAGAGAGGATTGTGGTGGTCAGAGAGCAGCTGTTCCAGGTGGAGGGAAGAGGTGGAGGAGGACGGGCAGGAAGAGATGCAGACTCTGACCCCGATAAGCCTGGACCACAAGTGGAGACATGTGTCACTTGGTGGTGTCTAAAAATGTCTCAGTGTCTAGCACACATGCAGCAAGGCATAGCACTCAGCAGGTAGATGGGCAAGAGCAAAGAGCACACAGGCACACAGTGCCATTTGGAAAGGCACACTCACTGGGAGGACAGAGGAGAAAAAAACTTTGAAGACACCTCAAGGGATGGGCACCTACAAAAAGATAAAAAAAAAAAAAAAAAAAAAAAAAAAGGACACAGAGACAAGGGGACCTAGGTAACAAGAACAAGTGGGAGGGAGAAGAGCGAGTTGATTAAAAACACCAGTCTGGGGCGGCAGAGATGGCAGAGAGAAGAGACAGCCATAGAGGCAGCGATGGAGAGGTAGGCAGATTGAAGATGGCGTGAGATGGGGAAAGGAGAGAGGAAGGAAGGAAGGGAGGAGGGATGGACATGAGGGACATGGAAGAACGCGTGAGTGGGTGAATGGGCAAGTGGATGGATGGCTGTGCGCATGCTTGGGTTGGCAGATGGGTGGATGTGTGGATGGTAGAGAGATGTGTGAGTTGATACAGGGATAGGTAAGTGATGGATGCTTGGGTGGAAGGAGGATGGATGGATGGATCGATGGACGGATGGATGATGGTTGGGTAAGCAGGTGAGTAGATGGAGGGAAGGAGGGATGGACAGGTAAATAGGTGAGCGGACACATGGATGGATAGGACAGTTGGAGGAACGGATAGTTAGGTGAATGGATGGATGGATGGATGGATGGGTCGGTGGGTGGATAGACGGATGGATGGATGGATGGATGGATGGGCGGATGGATGTGATAGATGGGTATGGGTGTGGAGAAACGTGAGCGCAGTAGAAGAAGAAGTGAGCAGAGGTGAGCAGGACAGAGACAGCCTGTAGAGTGCTCACAGCCTGCCACCCACAGGTGTGGGAGGCACTGCTGACACTGGTCTTCTTCCCGGTGTGCGTGGTGTTCGCCTGGATGGCGGACAAGCGGCTGCTCTTCTACAAGTACGTGTACAAGCGCTACCGCACCGACCCTCGCAGCGGAATCATCATCGGGGCAGAGGGAGACCCGCCCAAGAGCATCGAGTTGGACGGCACGTTCGTGGGCAGCGAGGTCCCGGGCGAGCTGGGTGCACTGGGCACAGGTCCTGCCGAGGCGCGGGAGCTGGACGCCAGCAGGCGTGAGGTCATCCAGATTCTTAAGGACTTGAAGCAGAAGCACCCGGACAAGGACCTGGAGCAGCTGGTGGGCATTGCCAAGTACTACGCATTGCTGCACCAGCAGAAGAGCCGCGCCTTCTACCGCATCCAGGCTACACGGCTGATGACGGGTGCGGGCAACGTGCTGCGCAGACACGCCGCGGATGCGGCCCGCAGGCCTGGGGCCAACGACGGCACAGCCGACGATGAGGATGATGGTGCCAGCCGCATCTTCTTTGAGCCCAGCCTCTACCACTGCCTGGAGAACTGCGGGTCAGTGCTGCTGTCGGTGGCCTGCCAGGGCGGTGAGGGCAACAGCACCTTCTACGTGGACTACCGAACCGAGGACGGCTCTGCCAAGGCGGGCTCTGACTATGAGTACAGGTGGGTTCTGATACAGGTGACTCTCAGGTCCACCTGGGTCCCGAGTACAGATGGGTCCTGTTCCAGGAGCCTCTTGGCCCACATACAGGTGTGTCCGAGGTCCAGGTGAATCTTAGTATAGGTGGGTTGCTGTCCAGGTTGGTCCTGAGCATAGTTGAGTTCAAGTACAGGTGGGCCCTAGGCAGGTCACAGGAGAAGAAGGGAGGCTGGTGCCTCCTTTTGGGCTGAGCCTCAGGACTTTCTCTAGAGGCACCTCTCTTCCCTACTATATGCAGATCTGTAGCATCCATGTATGAATGCACTCACTCATGATCCATTCATTCATGCTTGCATTCCTTTTTTTTTTTGAGACAGGGTTTCTCTGCGTCACTTTGTAGACCAGGCTGGCCTCGAACTCACAGCGATCCACTTGCCTCTGTCTCCCGAGGGCTGGGATTAAAGGCGTGTGCCACCACCACCCGGCTCCATGCATGCATTCCTAATCCAGTCATTGTTCATTCTTTCTTTTCACTGAAGCATGCCCCCTCGCTAGGAGGTTCTAGATAGGGGCATTCCCATTGGCCCACGCCCAAGCTTTACTATGGGATATTATTTTACTCCGAGAAAATGGCCTCCCTGCTGCTTAAATACATTTACAGAATGCTTGTGGCATGCCGTTGTCACTGATGTGTTAATGGGGCTGTTACCACACCGCTTTCCAGCTTGCCCCAGTTACCTGGGGTTCTTGGTGCACAGGCATGCCTTTGTAATGCCTACAGTTTGGTCAATTTCTTGGCCATCCGGAGGACATGTACTGGTTATTTATATGTGACAAGTCTGCTCTACAAATACACCAGACAGTTCTAGGGAAGGCAGGGTTACCTCTGAGATTTTCCCCCTCGACATTCAAACGTTATCTGTGCCTCTTATTTCCGGACCATGCTGGGTTTTGTTTGTCTGTTTGTTTAAGACAGGGGTTTCTTTGTGTAGTCCTGTCTGTCCTGGAACTTGATCTGTAGATCAGGCTGGCCTCAAACTCAAAGATCTCCCTGCCTCTGCCTCCCAAATTCTGGGATTAAAAGTGTGCTACTGCTGCCTGGTATGCCATTTTATTTTAATTAATGAAATTGAGCAGACTGTACATGGTGAATCTCCAGCACCTGCTTGCATTTCCCAGGGTCCCCGTGGTGTCCTTTGGCATATGCTCCTCCCTCCCCTACCGTTGAACCTGTCACTTGAAATGACTTCCTTCATTCTGAATGTTCCTTAGGCTTACCATGAGTTTTGTGTGCCCGTTTCTCTCCTCTTCCATTTTCATGTGTGTGGGTGAGTGGCGTGTTCATATGTGTGTGAATGTTTGCATGTGTGCCGGTGCACATGCATGAGGGTGCATGTGACTGTGGGAATCATCCATGACCTCTCTCCTCCACCTCATTCATAAGGCAGGGTCTCTTCTCATTGAACTCAAGTTTGCAGATGCAGCTAGTCTTCCTAGGCAACGTGCTCCAAGGATGCAGCTAGTCTCCCTAGCCAGCATGCTCCAAGGATGCAGCTAGTCTTCCTAGGCAGCGTGCTCCAGGGATGCAGCTAGTCTTCCTAGGCAGCGTGCTCCAGGAATGCAGCTAGTCTTCCTAGGCAACGTGCTCCAGGGATGCAGCTAGTCTTCCTAGGCAGCGTGCTCCAAGGATGCAGCTAGTCTTCCTAGGCAGCGTGCTCCAGGGATGCAGCTAGTCTTCCTAGGCAGCGTGCTCCAGGGATGCAGCTAGTCTTCCTAGGCAGCGTGCTCCAAGGATGCAGCTAGTCTTCCTAGGCAGCGTGCTCCAAGGATGCAGCTAGTCTTCCTAGGCAGCGTGCTCCAGGGATGCAGCTAGTCTTCCTAGGCAGCGTGCTCCAAGGATGCAGCTAGTCTTCCTAGGCAGCGTGCTCCAAGGATGCAGCTAGTCTTCCTAAGCAACGTGCTCCAGGGATGCAGCTAGTCTTCCTAGGCAGCGTGCTCCAAGGATGCAGCTAGTCTTCCTAGGCAGCGTGCTCCAAGGATGCAGCTAGTCTTCCTAGGCAGCGTGCTCCAGGGATGCAGCTAGTCTTCCTAGGCAGCGTGCTCCAAGGATGCAGCTAGTCTTCCTAGGCAGCGTGCTCCAAGGATGCAGCTAGTCTTCCTAGCCAGCGTGCTCCAAGGATGCAGCTAGTCTTCCTAGGCAGCGTGCTCCAAGGATGCAGCTAGTCTTCCTAGGCAGCGTGCTCCAAGGAGGCAGTCTCTACCTTCTGAACTGGAATAACACCTGAGCCACCATGTCTGCTTGGCATTTATAGGGGCTCCTGGGGACCTGAACTCTGGGGCTCATGCTGGTGCGGCAAGCACTTTTGCCACTGAGCTGGCTCCTTAGCTTCCTCCCCAGTACATTTGAAGCTAAGCCAGGTTCTAGAACCATCTGCCCTTTGAGTTTGCCTTGTGTATTTCCTCAAAAAGAGACCGAGTTGTGTGCAGTTCCTGCAGGAAGCCAGAGAAGGGAAGCTGCATCCTCGGTGCATTTCACAGGTGCATGATGCCTGCTCTGTGTTTCCTGCTAGGGTCCAGTTTGATTTATAAAGATGCAGCTATTTCCAAGTTATGCTCTCCCTTAAGTTGGGGTTTCAAATATCTTATTTTAGGATTCTGAGAGGTTTGTTTTTAGATGAAAACCATCAGTTGCTCCAGGCTGGTCTGGAACATTCTAAATAGTGTAGGGTGCTCTTGGAGTTCTTATCCTCTCTTTGAGTGCTGGTTCACAGGCATGCCGCCGCCACACCTGGTTTATGCAGCGTTGGGACAAAACTCGGGACATTATGGCTGCTAGGCAGGCACTCTGCCAACTGAGCCCCAACCCCAGCTTATAGAATCCTATGATTCTAACATTAATATGCAAATGTCACTAGATAGTTTGGTTTATTTCGCTTGAGGCTGTTCTGCCTATATAACCCAGGCAAGCCTCAAATTGGTGATCTCTCTTTTTTTTTTTAATCTCTTTTTTTTTTTTAAGATTTATTTATTTATTTATTATGTATACAGCATTCTGCACCAGATCTTGTTATAGATGGTTGTGAGCCACCATGTGGTTGCTGGGAATTGAACTCATGACCTTTGGAAGAGCAGTCAGTGCTCTTAACCTCTGAGCCATCTCTCCAGCCCAAATTGGTGATCTCTTCTGCCTCCCAAGGGCTAAGATGACAGCTGTGAGCCACCACATCCAGCTAAATGTCATTGAGTGCTTCTGTACGAACTCAGTCCCCTTCTCAGGCAATGAGGTAGCCACTGTTATGAGCTCCATTGTACATCTGAGACACTCAGGTTGGTGGTCACTCAGCAGGCTCTGTGGTTGAGCGGGGCTCACAGCCGGTTGGCTAGGAGCCCCCAGGGACAGTGTCTAGCAAGGCAAGTGCTACAGTAACAGGGAGCCCTGTCCCTTCATTCTTCTCTTAGTTCTACAGGACCCTGGGTTTGCTGTGTCCTCGCTAAACTGGGATTTTCCTGAGGAACCTTTATATAAAGCTGATCACAGTAGTGGTGGCTACCACTTTCCAGCCCAGACCCCTATCCAAGGAGGTACTGAACCCATCTTCTGCAGGGTTCAGGACTCACTAACATCTGAGTCTGCCTAGGATGTCGTATACCCATAGAACACCTGTGCAGACTCTCCCAGTGAGGGCCTAGGGTGTGGCTGCACCACCAAGCTCAGCTTTTTTGGGCTTTTTGTTTTATTTTTCTTTAATTTTTAGTAAAAGGCAAGAGATTTTCGCGATCCAGAATATAATTTTTTCGGTTACATTTTAAAAGTTATTTTTGCTTTAATTTATGTGTTTGAGTGACTTACCTGCACATATGTGTGCACACCACTGTGTGCTTGACACCCACATAAGCCAGAAGAGGGCATCGGGGTCCCCTAGTACTAGCCTTATAAATGATTATGAGCCACCGTGTGTGTGTGTGTGTGTGTGTGTGTGTGTGTGTGTGTGTGTGTGTCGGGAATCAAGCTCAGGACCTTTGGAACAGCAGCCAGTGCTTTTAGGGACTGATTTAGGAATCAAACTCAGGCCACCAAGATTAGTAGCCATCACCTTTACTTACTGAATCATCTTGTCCAACCTTGATTGAATGAACGATTGAATGATTGATTATTTTAATCAGAGAAACGTCAAGGTCTATTTCAAAGGCCCTAAATCCTAGCTATTCAACTTTTGGTCCCAGCACCACCCACAGCCGCTAGAACCAGTTACAAATACAGAATCTGGAAGCCAACGGGCTTTGCACCCACACTCCCGCTTCAGCAGATACTAAGGGGACCTAAGGGCTGAGAAGGACACTAAAGCTCATCCTCGGGGCTGGAGAGATTGCTCAGAGGTTAAGAACACTGGCTGTAGCCCAAGGGGCATGTCCCATGAACGACTTTACTTACCAGGAAAGTGGATCAGAGGGGAGGACATCCTTTCGGGACTTTAGGTGAGAGAAGCAAGGGAGAATGGGGAAATAGAAGGATCTAGAGGTCCAGGAAACCTACAAGAACATTATGATGGTGGATCTGGGTCCTGGGGTCCTGCTCAAACTATGGCACCAGCCAAGGAAAATATAGGCAGTAATCTTCGAACCCCTACCCAGACATAGCCGATGGACAGGACATTCTCCACCGTTGAGTGGTGAGTGAGGTCTGACTTTCATACAAACTCTGGGGCCCCATTTCTGACCACGTCCCCTTGATGGGGAGGCCCGGTGGCACTCAGAAGAAGGATAACAGATCACCAAGAAGAGACTCGATACCCTATGATCATATATAGGGGGAGGAGGTCCCCCTCAGTCACAGACATGGGGGAGGGGAGTAGGGGGGCAGCGGGAGGGAGGGAGGAATGGGAGGATACAAGGAATGGGCTAACAATTGAGATGTAATATGAATAAATTAATAAAAAAAATTTTTAAAAAGTAAAAAAAAAAAAAAAAAAAAAAAAAGAAGAAGAAGAAGAACACTGGCTGTTCTTCGAAAAAGTCGGGGATTTGAGTCTCAGTACCTATGCAGGGAGGCATACAAGCGTGTACTTCCAGCCCCAGGAGATCGCATGCGCATGTGCACATAACAGGGATGGCACCCTCTGGTTCTCGTTCGCAGCGAAGGCACACTGGTGTTCAAGCCCGGAGAGACGCAGAAGGAGCTGCGCATCGGCATCATCGACGACGACATCTTCGAGGAGGACGAGCACTTCTTCGTGCGGCTGCTGAACCTGCGCGTGGGCGACGCGCAGGGCATGTTTGAGCCCGACGGAGGCGGGCGGCCCAAGGGGCGGCTGGTGGCGCCGCTGCTGGCCACCGTCACCATCCTGGACGACGACCACGCGGGCATCTTCTCCTTCCAGGACCGCCTGCTGCACGTGAGCGAGTGCATGGGCACGGTGGATGTGCGTGTAGTGCGCAGCTCAGGCGCGCGTGGCACTGTACGCCTCCCCTACCGCACAGTGGACGGCACGGCCCGTGGCGGCGGTGTACACTATGAGGACGCTTGTGGAGAGCTGGAGTTCGGCGATGACGAGACCATGTGAGCGCGGGTGGGAGAGAGGAGGAGCCTGAGGGAGGGCCGGGGCGGGCTTGAGGAACAGCCCTGGCTGCGAGTGGGGTGGGCCTAGGGTAAACCTGACCTGAAGAACAGCCCTAAACAGGGCGGTAGTGGTGCTGGCCTTTAATCCCAGCACGCAGGAGGCAGAGGCAGGCGGATCTCCGTGAGCCTGGTGTAACAATCAGCGTTACAAAGAGAAACCCTGGCCCGGCGGCGGCGGCGGTGGCGCACGCCTTTAATTCCAGCACTCGGGAGGCAGAGGCAGGAGGATCGCTGTGAGTTCAAAGCCAGCCTGGTCTACAAAGTGAGTCCAGGGTAGTCAAGGCTACACAGAGAAGCCCTGTCTCGAAAAACAAAAAACAAACAAAACAAAAACAAACAAACAAAACTCCAAAAAACAAAGACAAAACGAACAGAACAGCCCTGACAGGAGTAGGAGTGGGGCCAAGGTGTGGGGGTGCTGAGGACCAGCCTTGGCTGAGAGTGGGCGGAGTCTGAAGAATGATTGACTGTGGATGGGGCAGGGCTAACGTGAGCAGAGTGTGGGAAAGTGGGGTCCTTGGCTGGAGGAGGGGGCGGGACTAAGATGGGCGGGGCCTGAAAATGGCCCTGGTTGAAGGATAGAACGGGACTGTGGCTGGGTGTGGCACCAGAGTAGGCAGGTCCTGTGAAATGGACCTACCTGGGAGGTCGTGAGGGGCTGTGGAGACAGGCTTGGAGCCTTTGGAATTCTTGCGTGGATGGGGCATGCAGAGAAAAGGAACCCGAATGGGTCAAGCAAGGAGTGGAGCCGGAACTCAGGTCTGAAGAGAGCCTAGGTCAAGTCTGAAGAGACAGGATAGGATCTTGACAGTGGGAGGGGCCGTGCAGAGATAAAGTTTGAACCGGCCAAAAGGTACAGCTTGAGAGAGGATCATGGCCAGTCTACGGATGGGAGGAGACAGGGTTGAGGAGACCCAGTGGGGCTTTAGGAAGGAGAAGGACTTGAATGGAGCCAAGCTGGAAAATGGAACTTGACTAGGAAGAAGGGAGAGGAGCCTGAGAATGGCGGGGTCTGGGTGGACCTTGATTGCAAGAGTCAGTTGAGATGTGGAAGCAAGGAGACTGTCTCAGGGGGAGGAGGGGCTTTGGAAAGGGGCGTGTTTGTGGTGGGCGTGGCCGGTCGAACCAACCCTGAGAAAAGAAGCTTGGCTGAGTAGAGGGGCGTGTTCGAGTGGTGGGTGGGGCCTTAGGTGTGGGAGAAGTTTGAGAGGTGTGTCTTGAGAGGGCCAGGAAAAAACGAGGGAGCTAGCTGGTAAGAAGAAACAAGATTCGGGAGTCCTGGGGTACGGGGTCCTGAAGACTGGGAGGTACCTGGACGCACGTGTAGACTCTGTAGATGCACAGACGGACAGGGCATTGCAAACTCCGCTCCCTGGCACTGCCTCAGAGTCCCCGGAGGCCCATAGCTCACCTCCCCCGCGCCTGCCTGGCGCAGCCAGCACCGCTCCTCCGCACTCGCCACCCCCGCAGCGGCTGGCTCCCTCCTTTTGCCACCCACGCGCTCCCTTCAGCCTTGGGGCCTCCGCCTCGCCTTCAGCCAACCGGTGATGGCTTTCCACCCCTACATCTCTGACCTCCCAGGCTATTCCTCTCTGAGATCCTGGGCTCTGCCCTCAGTCTCTCGCTTTCTGCCTTAGAGCTATGCTTTAGTCATAGGCCCTTCACAGCTCTCTCCATTTCTCTCGTTGGGATGGGGAGGTGGGAGCTGCTTGGATCTCTATCCTCATCTCCCAAACTCAAGAGGCCGAGAGAATGTTACGGTTGTCTTTTTATGGTTCTGGTCCTTCTAATCGTCTAACTTCCTTCCTCCTTGCTGCTGCAATCCCATGGGCCTCTCCTCCCACAAGACGGCTTCCCCGGCCTGGGACACCCTCTGTCCTCCCCCACCTCCCGCCTCCGCCCAAGCTTTCCAGCTGTGGCTTCAGGAGACAGGAGAACAGGAGGCTAATTAGCGTTTAGGGAAACACATCCTTCCTCTGACGGGCAAGCGCTAATTAGAGGCACTTTGAAGCAACCAGGCTGGAGTGGAGGCCTGGGCAGGATCAACACAGAGACTGGAGGAGTCAGAGACTTAACTGAGATAGCCAGAGACAGAACAGAGAGACGCAAGAAGGAAGCAGGGGAGAGAAAGGGGGCAGACTAGGAAAAGACTCAGACCCAGAGAACCGGGGTCATCGAAAAACAAGGGAGACCAGAAGGTAGAGAGACTGGAGTCTTGAGGGGGGCGGTGAGGGATGGAATGGAGTTTCCAGGAACCACAGGAGAATAGGCTGGGGAGGAAGACTGTTTCCAGGACAGTTTTCTTTCCCTCCCCCTGCCCCTCAGTGTCTATCTGACTTTTTTGCTGCCCTGTCAGTTGGAATTCTCCTGGGCTGCCTGTCAGAGTGCTGATTGACACCAAGCATCCGCTACTGTGTGGTAGCGGTTTGTGGGGTGTCTGGGAGAGTGCACGATGAAGTGTGTGCCACCATGTCAGTGTGTCACTGTGTCTTGTCTGTGAATTTGAGGAGCCTAGTGTGTCTTGGGAGACTTCCTCATGCCAACCCTCTCTCCCAAAGATGCGGCGTTTCAGCACCGCGGACAGCGCCCAGCCCACTCCCGAGGAAGCCCTGGTTGCCTCAGCACAATGTTTTGATACCCAACTGGCCATGGTCTCGCATGCCTGTAGTTAGTTGAGTGTTTAGCATGCCTGAACCCCTGGGGTCCATTCCAGGTGCCACCACATCAGTGGGATACGGTAGCCCACGTCTTTAATCGCAGCCCTCGGGAAGTGAAGGTAGGAAGGTCAGGTGTTCCAAGTTCATCATTTCTTATATATCAAGTTTGAGTTTTCACTTATTTATCGGTGTGAGCATGATGTGTGTGCACTGCAGCCCACATGTGGAGACTCTAGAACAGCTTTGGGGAACCCCTTCTATCCTTCAACCTTTTACATGGTCTCTCTAGGTCAAATTTAGGTCAACAAACAAGTGCCTTGACTTGCTGGGCCATCTTGCCAGCCTGTCACATAGAGTTTAAGGCCAACCTGGGAAACGTGAGCTCCTGTCTCAAATGAATAATTCTCAAGCCCAAAGAGTGGAGGTGGGTGTCTGTCCCTACATGACAGTGCCTCTGTGTGCTGTGTAAATTTGTCCGCTAAGATGTGTTGATTGAATTATTGCCTGATTAGAAGTCTTCTGCCTGATTGTGTTAACTTTATTTCATTTGGGAGCCCCTGAGAGATAAAGAGGAAAATAAAAACAGATAAAGAAGAGCCGAGAGAGGAACACGGCAGAGGCAGGGAAATGCAGAGAAAGGCAAGATGGTGATGATGGATTGAGAGCAACACTGAGGGGAAGGTACACAGTGGCATAAAAAGAGGAATCTAAGCCTGAAGTGATGGCATATACCTACCACCCCAGATTTTGGAGGCAGAGGCAGGAGGGTAGGGAACTTCAAGGCAGTATGGGCTCCCTGGTAAGCTCCAGGCCAGCCTGGGCTACATAGTAACATACTGTCTCACAGAAACAAAAATTAATTAAATAACAAAAGAGCAAGGTACATGGAGGCGCTTCAGAAGGGTCCCACAGGGTGACAGTGTCTGTCTCAGGCTGTGTTGGGGGTGTCTCTCAAACGAAGAGGCATCTGTTCCCTGAGATCATGCGCTGCAGGGGGATGGCTGGGCGGATGGCTGTGTATGTGGGCGGGTGACTGGTAGAGCTTCCTCTATTGGTGACTGCGTGGGTGGGGTGTTTGTGTGGCTGGGATCTGGGGCCAGGCCTTATGGGGCTGGCTACGTACACTGTTCCTCTAGCCAAGAGTTGCTGGCACCCAATCTGTGAGCATTCCTTGCTGTGGGGCTTGGAGATTGCAAGGAAGGGTAGGAGGTGTGTGGGTTCAGTGCCTTAAGGGGACAGGTAACGTTGGGCTATTCCCTGCCTCACCCTGGTTACCATGGCAACAGAGATGCTGGGGGGGAACTGGGCACATTAGGCTGATCTTCCAAATGTGGTCAGGATGGAGGGTGGAGAGCTGTGGGTATTTTGTACTGACGAATTTAGTTAGTTGTTTGTTTCCTTCCTTCCTTGCAAAATAAAGTATAAGTCAGATTTTCTATTACCCGTTCCAGCTCCAAGAAAATGGCATGGGGACCTATTAGATTTATTAATAAGTTTCAAAGCACCACAGCTGGGCAGATATTGATCTATTCAAACCCGCCTATACTAGTCTGGCGGCTTCCCAGCCATGTGTCCTGTGTTGCTTGCCATCTTGGTCTTGCCTAGGCTGCTTCTACTCCATCTGTCTGTCCTCATGGCGACCTCCTCCTCCTCCCTCTCTCTTCTTCTTCTTCTCTGGTCCCTACCTGAGACCCCCTGACTGGAATTGGAAGTCATGCCTCATGTCCTCTCTGTCCAGTTATAGGCTGATCAGGTCTTTATTAACCAATCAGAGATGCTGGAAAGATTCTTTTTTTTTGTTTTTGTTTTGTTTTGTTTTGAGACAGGGTTTCTCTGTGTAGCTTTGGCTGTCCTGGTCTCGCTTTGTAGACCAGGCTGGCCTTGAACTCACCTGCCTTTGCCTTTGCCTCTGCCTTTGCCTCTACCTCCCAAGTGCTGGAATTAAAGGTGTGTGCCACCACCGCCCAGCTTGGAGAGCAGTTCTTATACAACATTGAGACAGGAGGTTCTTCACAGAAGTGACAACGACCACATCTGACTGCAGCTAGATCTCTGGGCACATAAATCAGCATCTGAATACACAGTGCACAAGACCCCCCCTCAACCCTTCCTTCCTTTCTCTCTATAGTTCAGGCTGGACTTGATCCCATGGTAATGCCCCTGCCTCAGCCTCTCAAACAGTTGGGATTACAAACCCAGCTCTCTCTTTTTTTTTAATCTGCAAATGTGTGTATGCACATGTAGGGAGTGTTCATGTATGTGGAGGGCAGAGGACAATCTCACATGTCCTCATCAGAGACACTGTCCACTTCTTTTGAAACAGATCCCTTTGGTCTGGAGTTCATCAACTTGGCTAGGCTGGCCAGCCTGTCTCCATCCCCACTGACATGCCACCCTGCCACGCTTCTTTTTTTTTTTTTTTTTTTTTTTTTTTTTTTTTTTTTTTTAAGATTTACTTATTATGTATACAGTCTGCATCAGATCACATTATAGATGGTTGTGAGCCACCATGTGGTTGCTGGGAATTGAACTCAGGACCTCTGGAAGAGCAGACAGTGCTCTTAACCTCTGAGCCATCTCCCCAGCCCTCATTCTCACATTTTATTTGAGTCTTTGAGATTAGGATTTTTGTTTTTTTCCAAGCAACAGAGACAAATCATGATTCTGTCCTGGGTGGGTTTGCATTTTGGTAGCCCCTTCCTGGCAAAGGAGTGCCCGCTTGAACTCCACCAGCAGCCAATAGCATCATCCTAAGGTGGCTGTGTTGGGAGGGGGCGGTGCTTGATGCTTCCTTTCTGCCTGTGCTTCTCCCCAGGAAGACCCTTCAGGTCAAGATAGTGGATGACGAGGAGTACGAAAAGAAAGACAACTTCTTCATTGAGCTGGGCCAGCCCCAGTGGCTTAAGCGGGGCATCTCAGGTGAGGGGTGAAGAGATGGGCTATGGGAGAAGCAGGGGGGTCCAGGGTTGGGGACCGCCCCTCTGGGGGGACACGCAAGCCTGAGCTTTGAGGAGAAGTGACTCTCTCATTGTGTCCCCTTGTCTCTGTCTCTCCCCAGCTCTGCTACTCAACCAAGGTGAGTGAAAGGGACCTCTGGGTGTGGAGGGGAGGAGCCACTGGAGACACAGGGGTGGGTTTGGGGGGCAGGTTGGAGGTGAGAGGCGGATTTGGGGTTGGGCGAAGATTGGAGCCAGCTGGGACTGGGGTGGGAGTTGTGGCGTTCAGGGTGACAAGTATAATCAAAGTTGGGGAGAGAAGCCTGAGTTACAAAACTCAGATCTGAGTTTGTGGCCTGGAGGTTGTTGTCAGGGATTGAGATGGGATTAGGTTAGAACTGGAGTCGGTGTTTATGCTTAAACAGGGTGGGAGCTGGAGAGATGATGGTTCAGCTGTTAAAAGCACTGGCTGCTCTTTGAGAAGACTCAAAATTCAGTCCCAGCATCTATTCCGGGTTGTTTACAACCACCTGTAACTCCAGTGCCAGGGTACCTGACACCCCTGTCTGGCCTCCTCAGGCATATGCACACATGTGCACACACACACACACACACACGAAAGTTAAAGCTGGCCGGGTGCGGTGGCGCACACCTTTAATCCCAGCACTCGGGAGGCAGAGGCAGGTGGATTGCTGTGAGTTCGAGGCCAGCCTGGTCTACGAAGGGAATCCAGGACAGCCAAGGCTAGACAAGAGAAACCCTGTCTTGAAAAATAAAACAACAAAGCCAAAACAAACAAACAAATTGAAAAGCTGAACTCGGAATCTGAGGAATTTGGGTTAGAGGTAAGGTCAGGGAAAGCTGCGGAAAGCTCAGTCTGTAGCGTGCCTTCCAGCATCCACAAAGCCCTTGGTCCCACACCCTGTGCTATAGCATCACAGGTCGGCAGCTCCTGCACTTGAGAGAGAAAGCACTAGAATCAGAACCTTAAGGTCATCCTCAGCCACACAGAGAGTTTGAGTCTAGACTGGGATGTCAGAAAACAAAACCAGACAGACTTGTTAGCCCATGTCTTTAGTCCCAGCACTTGGGAGGGAGGCAGAAGCAAGGAGATCTCTGTGATTTGGAAGCCAGCCTGCTCTAAAGAGTGAGTCTGAGGACAGCCAGGGATACATAGAGACCCTGTCTCAAAATAGCCATACCATCAAGAAAAAGGAGAGATAGAAAAGAAAAAAAAAAAAAAAAAAAAAGGAACCATAGCCAAGTTGTCAGAATTGATATTTGTCTCAGGCTAATCCTAATTGTATGCTACAGTGCAGATCTTGCTTTTAAACGGTCACTGTATCCAAGCTACAGGCTCTAAGTCATCCTGAGAGACCCAGTAAGCTAATGTAACAAATAGGCCTGTTTGCTACAAAAAGTAGCAAATGCGCCAGGCATGGTGGCCTGATGGCACATGCCTTTAATCCCAGCACTCGGGAGGCCAAGGCAGGCTGATGGCTGTGAATTTGAGTCCAGTCTGGTCTACAAAGCCAGTCTAAGACAGCCAGGACTACACAGAGAAACCCTGTCACTGGGGGGGGGGGGGTGGCGGGGGGGGCGAGAAGTAACAAATGTGCCTGGGCTTGGTGGCACATGCTTTTAATCCCAGCATTCAGGAGACAGAGGCAGGCTGATGGCTGTGAGTTTGAGTCCAGTCTGGTCTACAAAGCCAGTCCAAGACAGCAGGACTACACAGAGAAACCCTCCCTCTCTGGGGGGAAAAAGTAGCAAATGCTTGCTACAGTACTTTATCTGTTACTTAGTCAAAGTTTCTGAGTCTTCTTTTGTGGCAGGTGGTTTTCTTTTCCAGTGTGGCCTTTCCACACTGTGCCTCCACTTACTTTTGAGCTGTTTGAGTTGCCTGCAGGCAACTGGGCAAGAAGATTCCCAGGACCACAGGGGAGATCATGGAGGCTCATCACTCCATCACTCCCTCCCCCATTCTGTTGCTATTAATTCAGTCACTCAGCTGTGTCCAGCTGCAATGAATGATGGGAAGTGTAGTCCATCTCTTTGATTTGCAATTTGGGTGAACTGGTAGCTGTCGCTGCCACATGGCCAAGTTTGTTGCCAGCAGTGTTGTCCAGGAGTAGAACTGGGAATGAGGCCTAGGTATGGGAGCAGGGTGCAGGACTAGAGTGTGACGTTAGAGTGGCACTTGGGACCCTATGAGGTAGATACTATCACTGAACCCATCGACAGGTACAAATTTGGTGGGCTAGGCGGGCAGGTGTTCAGAGAGAGAGCTGGGCAAGTTCACCAGTGTCCCAGACAGACTAGAGAGTGTTGCTGGCCCTGTTAGGCATGCCTCCTGGGCATCTGACGTCCGTCCCTCATGCTGCAGGGGAAGCAGACAGGACGCTGACTGCAGAGGAGGAAGAGGCCCGGAGGATAGCAGAGATGGGCAAGCCAGTTCTTGGAGAGAACTGTCGCCTCGAGGTCATCATTGAGGAGTCTTATGACTTTAAGGTGACTTTCCTGGGCCTTCCCTTTCCTGAATTCTGTTCTGAGCTATGCTTGGTGGTGGTGGTGGTGTGTGTGTGTGTGTGTGTGCGTGTGTGTGCACGGGGGAGAGGGGGGAGAGGGGATGGGGGAGTGGAGAGGGAATCCTAGGAAAGGAAAAGCATACAAATCTCAAAGTTGAGGACCACAAGAGCGCCCTGGGGTGGTCTCCAGTCCCAGCTTTAGCACTGTGGAATTCTCATAACTATCTTCCTGGACTGGATGAAGAGACTCCTTGAATGTGGGTTTGATTTCCAGCCCCCAAAACGCCCCCTATCACATCAACCCGGGGCCACTGGTGGGCAGCCGTTCCTCTCTTCCCCAGAACACGGTGGATAAACTCATAAAGAAAACGAACCTCGCCTTGGTGATTGGGACTCATTCATGGAGGGAACAGTTTTTAGAGGCAGTTACCGTGAGCGCAGGTAAGTTAAGGGGACCAGGTGAGAGCAAAGAGAGGTGATGGAGAGGCGGGGACACAAATGTACTTGGGGCAGGGAGTGGGGAGATAAGGGAAGAAGACAGATAGGGAGCTGCTGATAGGCAGAATGTGAGCATCCCCTCGAACCACGGAGAGCCAGAGAGGGAAAAGGCAGAAAAAAATAGAAAGGAGAAAGTTGACACTGTGCAGTGGTCCCAGCTGCTGGGAGACTCAGCTTTGACTTCCACCAGAGGTAGGTGAGGGACCAGCTTGGCCTTTACCCTCGTAGCATCAGGAACTTAGAAGATAGGTGAAATGGCAGCGGCCCTCCCCCGCCCCAGACAGCCTTGGGCGCCTCTGTTGCCATGGAGACAGTCACCAGGGCACCTGGCTCTCGCCCACCTGCTGTGGTCCTCACCCCTCTTAGTTCTCCCACGGACCTGCAGCGCCCCCGTGTGGCCAGAGGCATACGGTGACTGAATCCACAGATTTCGATCTTGGAAATTCACACGCAGGCCCCTCGCGACACAGATGGGGAAACTGAGGCTCAGAGAGAGGAAGGGGTGGCCCAAAGTCTCTCAAGGAGTTTATAATGGGATCTGGAGATGCAATAAATAATATCAAGTTTTCTTCTGGGAGACCTTAACTGGAGAGATTAATAGTCAAGGAATTCTGGTTAAAGACAATGTCAGACAGAGATGGTTAAGCAGCTAAAGGCAACTCCTGCCAAGCCTGATAGTTACTTCGTTTCCTGTGACTCATGCGGTAGGAGGAGAGAACTGGCTCCTGCTATTTTTCCTTTAAGCTCCACGCACACAAAAGCCAAATAAATAAATGTAATTTTAAAAAACACAAAAACTATTGAATGCAGTTCAAAATTAGGGCTGTGGAGATATGAGGCCAACCTAAAGATACCCGTGTAGCTGTCACACCCCTCTGAAGCCTCATTTATTTATTTATTTATTTTGAGACAGAGTCGCTCTGTGTAGCCTTGGTTGTCCTGGACTCACTCTGTAGACCAGGCTGGCCTTGAACTCACAGAGATCCACCTGCCTATGCCTCCCGAGTGCTGGGATTACAGTTGTGCGCTACCTCCAGCTGAAGCCACAATTTTGTTGTTGTTGTTTTGTTTGTTTGTTTGTTCAAGACAGGGTTTCTATGTGTAATAGCCCTGACTGACCTGGACTCATTTTATAGACAAGGCTGGCCTTGAATCACAGAGATCCACCTGCCTCTGCCTCCTGAGTGCTGGGATTAAAGGCGTGCACCACCATGCCTGGCTTGAAGCCACAATTTTTAATGTATCTGGAGGATATACTGTTTGTGTGGGAGACAAGATGGAGAAATGGATGAAGCAGCACTGTCCCTGTCCCTGTGGAATTAACAGCACAGTGGAGAAGACAGACCTGTCACAAAACAGTGACAACCTGGTGGTGTGGGTGTGGGTGTGTGTGACAGAGGTAGGAGGAGAGATCCCAAGAGCTCCCATGGAGCTTTTGACCCAGCCTGGAGGCCAGGGAAGGCTTCCTGGAAAGGGACGCCATGATAGGGCCTCAACTGGGGACAGCTGTGTGCCACAAGGAGGAAGAGCAGGAGGAGGAGAAGCGTGCCTGTCCTGGCTTAGAGTAGCCAGGGTGGAAGTCTAAGTGTTTGGGGATGGTGATTGACTTGCAGTTTAAGGAAGGGTTTGGCCGCGAGGCTAGGAAGCACGTAGAGCCTGGCTTTGAGGGCAGTAGTGAGACATAGTGGCGTTTGGATCAGAGCAAGGAGAAGCCTTACAGTGAGGCAGTTTGTTGCACTGTCTACACTGGCCTCAGCTGTCTCAGGTACGGTGCGTTCAGCAGAAAACCCAATCACAAATAGCTGATGCTCACAGAAAACTGTCTCATTTCGTCTGTCTGTCTGTCTGTCTGCATGCCTACCTATCTATCTGTCCATCTGTCTGTTCATCTGTCAGTCTGTGTCTGCCTGCCTGTCTGTCTGTCTGCATACCTATCTATCTATCTGTCTGTCCATCTGTCTGTCTGTTGGTCTGTCTGCATGCCTGCCTATCTGTCTGTCCATCTGTCAGTCTGTCTGCCTGCCTGTCTGTCTGTGTGTGTGTATGCCTATCTGTCTATCTATCTGTCTGTCCATCTGTCTGTCAGTCTGTTGGTCTGTCTGTCTGTGTGTATGCCTATATGTCTATCTATCTGTCTGTCCATCTGTCTGTCGGTCTGTTGGTCTGTCTGTCTGTGTGTATGCCTATATGTCTATCTATCTGTCTGTCCATCTGTCTGTCCATCTGTTGGTCTGTCTGTCTGCATGCCTGCCTATCTGTCTGTCCATCTGTCGGTCGGTCTGTCTGTCTGTCTGTCTGCCTGCCTATCTATCTGTCTGTCTATCTGTCCGTCTGCCCATCTGTCGGTCTGTCTATTGGTCTGTCTGCCTGTCTGTCTGTCTGTCTGTCTCTCACTACTCATTATGTAGTTCTGGTTGGCTTGGACCTCTCCATGTAGACTAGGCCGCCCTCAAACTCACAGGTATCTCCCTGTCTCTGCCTCCCACCACACCTGGGTCTGGCTCCTCCTCTGCTCTCATCATTGCAGAATGGCTGCTACATCCTCCTGGTGTCAAGTCCACAGCCCTAGCAAGAACAAAATAGAAATCAGCCAAACCATAAAGGTTGGGATGCCTGCTGCCGTTTTCCATTTTCATTCCTAATTTTCATTTTACTTGTGGTTGAGGCTAAGAGTTTGGTCTTGCAGAACCAAGAAACCACAAAAGCCGCTTGGATAAGTACAAATTCAAGCATTTATTTCTTTGGCTAACCAGTGGTTAAGTAAGTTAGGAAAGGCTGAGTGGGACCTTGTGTCTGGAGTCCTACAGCTGGGGCAGGGTGCCTCCACCTCCGTGTGTTTCTTAGAGAGAAAACTTTGGGATTTGTGCTTGGTCCTGGCAAGTGCCCTCAGGACTCCACCACTGCCTTAGCCTTGCCTCGCCTTGCTGCCTGCTGCCTGCTGGCCACTGGCCACCTTCCTTATCAGCACCCTTCCAGCTATAATATTTGGTACTCTGTTTCACATTCATTGGTTCCTGCTTATCAGCTCTGGATGAGGGTTCTATGCTTTTCAAATCACACAAATGACTAGGTGCTAAAAAGCTGCCCAGGCTCACAGTATGGAATAAGTTAGGACTTTTTACAACGCTCAGAAAAGAAACACGTGCAGGGCTCCTCTACTGAGGAAGCTAGGGGATTTCAGAACCTCTCCTTTTGTCTTGTTGCCAAAGAGGGAGAGAGTGGCCCACTGTTTCGAGGGATTATGGGAATGTATGTATTTTAGCATTGCTAGAAGTGGGGGATTCTGGGAGAGTGCATATTTTTATCCAAGGACTTGGCTGTTGCTAACCCCAAGGGATTCTGGGAACTTGGCTAATTTTAGCTGGGTGTTTATCTCGGTCTTGCTCCTGGAGACTCTGGGAAAGCCTGTGTGTTTAGCTGACTGTGGAATCTTGGCGTGCATTTGGTTGGTGGTGCTCGGGATGGAACTCAGAGCCTCTCGCGTGCTAGGCAGGCGGTCTACCTCTGAGCCAAAGCCCCAGGCCGCTGCAGTGACTCCCAGGAGTGAGTATTTCTAGCTGTACAGATGGCTGACAGTGGCTGTGAGGACTTTTGAGGAAATGACTATTTTTAGTTCAAGACATGATGGTCATCTCTAGCAGTCAGGGTTTTTGAGACACTAAGTACTTTTAGCAAGGGATATATGGCCTCCCTAGCTTTGAGGGATTCTGGGAAAGTAAGTGGATTTACCTGTGCCTAACACTCCCTTGACTGCAAGGGATTATGGGAAATCTGAGAAGGCAAATAAGCTTCCCTCAGCCCAACACTTTTAGCTACTAGGAATTCTGGGTAATTACATTTACCTTGGCCCAACACTCTCTTAGCTGCAAGGGATTCTGAGAAAATAAATATATTCATCCCAGACCAACATCCTCATAGCTGCAAGGCATGCTGGGAGAGCAGTTCCTGTGGAACTTTCTGGAAGCCTAATACAATGGAGTTGTGTAGGCAAGGAAGTCTGAGGCATGCTGTGTGCCCCAGCTGGGTCGTGTGCCCACAGGGGACGAGGAGGAGGAGGAGGACGGATCTCGGGAGGAGCGACTGCCATCCTGCTTTGACTACGTGATGCACTTCCTGACGGTGTTCTGGAAGGTTCTGTTCGCCTGCGTTCCACCTACGGAGTACTGCCATGGCTGGGCGTGCTTCGGCGTCTGCATCCTGGTCATTGGTCTGCTCACTGCTCTGATCGGGGACCTGGCTTCACACTTTGGGTGCACCGTGGGTCTCAAGGACTCAGTCAACGCCGTGGTCTTCGTAGCCCTGGGAACCTCCATCCCTGGTAAATCCCTGGGAGTGGACTCTGGCTGTAGAAAAAGATGACCGTGCCCGGGAGGGGCCCTGTGGATGTAGTGTGCTGGCCCAGAGCAATCAGGGAAGGGGCACAGGGCTAACATGGCAGGACTCAGGTTCCATAGGAAGAGGGAGAGGCCACCGCTGGATTTGGGAATGGGTTCAGAGTTGATGGAAAACCTCACAAAAACCATTGGTTGTTTGGGGGGGGGGCTTCATAGGGACAGGCCCTCCCCAGATGATCTTAGTGGGAACCAGGCATCGATTTTCAGAGGCGTGTGTGCATAGATCAGAGAGCAGCTTGAGGGAGTTATTTATCCCACCATGTGCCTTTACCTGCTGAGCCATCTTGCCAGCCCAATACCCAGCCATTTATATAGGCACCAGAGCCGGGCAGTGGTGGCGCACGCCTTTAATCCCAGCACTCGGGAAGCAGAGGCAGGCGGATCGCTGTGAGTTCGAGGCCAGCCTGGTCTACAAAAGTGAGTCCAGGACAGCCAAGGCTAACACAGAGAAACTCTGTCTCGAAAAAAACAAAAAACAAAAACAAACAAACAAAAAAACATGGGCACCGGGATCCAAATTCGGATCCTCATCCTGTGCATGCACACTCAGGGAGCCTTCTCCCCAACCCATTGTATTGTTATTTGTTTTGTTTTTGTTGTAGCAAGTCTCAGGTAGCCCAGGCTGGCCTCGAACTCACTATGGAGACTAAGAGTCCACCTTGACCATCTCCTGTGCCGCCCATCCCCCGAGTATCTGGATTATAGGCGTGCGCTACCACACCTTCGTTCGTTTTGTTTTGAGATGGGGCCTCAGTTGGTAGTCTTAGTTGCCCTGGGATTGACTATGTAGCCCAGGCTGATTCCAACGTATGGTGCTCCTCTTTCTTCATCTTCCCAAGTGCTGGGATTGCAGGTGTGCACACCACCCTGGCTCAATCTCTGCCTTTTAACTCGGATGAGAGTAGAAACCCGCCAGTAAGGATTGGGCGCGCCACAAACACAGGGCAGTGACCCCTGTGTCCTGTGGGAAGGCTGTGGCCATGACCGTCTCAAGGCCAGCAAATCTGGGGAAAGCGAGCACCTTCGGGACAAGATGGGGGTCGGGGGGAGACTCATTTCCTTCATCAGCAGGAAGAACGCGTGGCGGGGGGAGGGGGATACACGGCTGTTTCTAGAGCGGGTGTGTTGAAAAGAGGGCTGGACAGCAGAAATCCCCTCGAAAGTAAAAAAGTGGACGCGCCTCCCCCTATAGGAGAGCACAAAGCCAGCGTCACAGAAAGCAAGCCTTAGGCCATAAGCTTAGGTAGTGGGGCCTGTTGGATGCACAAAAGTCCCAAAGACGTGATCCACAGACTGTGGAGCCTACTGCGTGTAGACAGATCCCACTGGGGTAGGCGAGGGTCCGGTGGGGGCATCACGCAGCCCCTCTCACCCCACCCCACCCCCATGTCTTGACCCTGTAGACACTTTCGCCAGCAAGGTGGCTGCGCTGCAGGACCAGTGTGCCGACGCATCCATCGGCAACGTGACCGGCTCCAACGCGGTGAACGTGTTCCTGGGTCTGGGTGTGGCCTGGTCGGTGGCCGCGGTGTACTGGGCGGTGCAGGGCCGCCCGTTCGAGGTGCGTACAGGCACGCTGGCCTTCTCGGTCACACTCTTCACCGTCTTCGCCTTCGTGGGCATCGCTGTGCTGTTGTACCGGCGCCGGCCACACATCGGCGGCGAGCTGGGCGGCCCACGGGGACCAAAGCTAGCCACCACCGCGCTCTTCCTGGGCCTCTGGTTTCTCTACATTCTCTTCGCCAGCCTCGAGGCTTACTGCCACATCCGGGGCTTCTAGGGCCCTAGCCACTTACTGAGGGTGGGAGCTTGGTGGCGTTTGCTCTTGGACCCGCCCCTGTCTCCCGGTCCAGACTCAACCTGGGCTCCTGGGACTCCTCTCCTAGGCTCCCTCCTTGCCAACCCTCTTGGGATCAAGCTGCTTCCCTTTCCACCTGGAATCCCATCCTTCGCCCTCTCTTCTCAGCCGCCACCCCTCCAGTCCATCCTCTGTGAGTTATACCGGCACCCCCTGGCCAGATACCCACCCACCAGACCCCCCGCCTCCTCTGTTTCCCTGGACCTGATTTTGTCTTCTGTCCTCCAACCCACAAACCTCTATCTGTGACCCGGGGTCTTAGAACATCTCCCCAGGTACCTAAGAGAGAGGCTGTGGTATCCCAGGAAACCACCCACCCGCCTCCCTTACACCCCCTTACCCCGCCCCAACCCTCAGGGAGCTCCCTGCAGTGCCCAGGGGAAGGAAAGAGTGGATGTGTACAAGAGTCCGGCTAGGGGGCGCACTTTCCCTGATTTCTCCACTCAGAGGCTTGGAGAGGGAGGAGGAGCGTTTGGAGTTTCTGTCCCCCAGGCTGAGCCAGCGGAGGCACGAGGCACGTCGTCTTGAACCCACCACTTCTGACATTCCAGCGCCCTACTTGCCCTCCACTACCTCTGAGAGCTCAGCCACGCGCCTTGGAGGGAGGGGCCTGTGTGTGTGTGTATATATATAGTGTGTTTTTGGGGGAGGGGGGACACGGGAGGGTGCATGTCTTGGGGGAAGGGGCGTTGACAGACTTTCCCTTTTCGAAAGGGCAGCACGACTCACTTAGCCTTGAGAATTGGCTTAGTGGAGGAGACTGAGAACCAAAGGGAGTCCAGCCGACCTCCCCTGACAATATTCTAGAAGGTTCAACGACAATACTCTAGAAGGTTCATTTTGCCCTCAGTGCCAGCCAATCTGGGCAGGACCCTCGAAGAGGAGACCGAGGGTCCCAGAGGACCAATGCTACAAAGCCAGCAAAATGCTGCCACATCTCTGCCTGTTGGGGGGCGGGGGTGAAGGGGAGGGTGGGTGGGGGTCTGGGTGGGCATTTTTAACTTTGCGGGCCGCACATCTGTTGGTAGGCCACCTGCATTTTCTTACTGTTGATGTTTCTTGCCCAAAAAGACATCCTTGGGAAATGGGGGGTGCTGCCCACTCCCTGTGACCTTGGTGACCCTGACACCCTCATAGCCTTCTACTTTCCCTAAGTAGTAGTTGTTGTTGTTATTGTTACTATTATTATTATTTGCATTTTCTCATCCAGTTGTGCGTCGGACCCATTGTTCACGGCCTTTCTCACCCCTGGCTCATCAGCATCACTCGCTGTCCCTTCTCTGTGATTTCTGTAAAAAAAAAATTGCCATAAAACTTTGAAATTCTGCCTGAACAGTCCTCCCGTGGGAAGTTGGGGTGCAGGAGGCGAGGGTTGATTGCAGCTCCGACATCTGAGCAACAAGAAACAGACCAGGTAGCCTATGCTATAGAGTAACCAGCCGGCAGGAGGTCAGAATGCATTAACCACACTCAAAGGCTACCAGAGCCTCCACTAGCCACGCCCCTGCCCATCAGCTATAGGCTTCTAGTACCACGCCCCCCGCCCAGCCTAGCCCTGATTGCCACGCCCCTCCCCAGACCTGAGTTTATGCTTGGCCACACCCCATTCACCAGCCACAAATGTTTCCTCTTCATAGGGTATTGTGCAAAAGAGGAGGATCCTAATCTACTCGAGCCAGAGGGAGCCGAGGTTGATGCAGTTTCCTAAAATAAAGGTCGCTTTCAGCCTTTAATCCCAGCACTCGGGAGGCAGAGGCAGGCAGATCTCTGTGAGTTCGAGGCCAACCTGGTCTACAAAGGGAGTCCAGGACAGCCAAAGCTATCACAGAGAAACCCGGTCTCGAAACACAAAAAGCAACAACAAAACAGCTTGCTTTTTCAGAATCATGCATGGAACAGGAGTGTGTGTGTGTGTGTGTGTGTGTGTGTGTGTGTGTGTGTGTACACATGCACTCATGTCTGTATATGAGGGTAGATTCCAGGGAGTAAGCACAGCCAAGTTAAGGTGTGCAGACCCATGAGGCAGTGGCTTTTTCAGAGTGGGACAGAGGATAAACAGAAGACGTGCTTCCTGTGTGAGTTGGGAAGCAGAGAGAACCTCAGAGGACTAATTATAAAAAATGCTAATTACTACACTAAAGAGGCTTAGTATTTAAGAGCAAAATGGTGCCATGGAAGGGATTTAGGAGGAGCAGGCCAGCAGTTGAAGTCAACTGGTTTATATATTTTTTATTTTGTGTGTATGTGTGCCTGAGTGTATGTGTGTGCATCATGTGTATGCAGTGCCTGTCAAGGCCAGAAGGGGGCTTTGAGTCCCTGGAACAGGCAGTTGTGAGCCACACTCTGGATGCTGGAAAATGAACCCTGCCTGGTCCTCCACAAGAGCAGCCAGCATTTCTCCATCGCATGAGCTGGCTCTCCAGCTCCTGATTTATCTCTGCCGGCATTCCTCATGGCCTCCTGTGACATCAGAGGCTGGAAATCCGGCACTCAGGCAGGTGAAGGTGCGAGGAGGCTGGGCTGGGGTACTGGGAAATAGGTAGCTGAGCTGGCATATCAGGACATCAGGCCAGTGAGAAGGCACAGGGAGAGCCTTTGGCTGCAAAGTATCAGTGATTGAAATGGAGGGGAATTAAGAGGAAGGACATTGGAGTGACTGGGCTAGGGGCAAGGAAGGTGCAAGTGCCACTGGGCTGGCTGCAGAGGGAGGAGCTGCCATTCCTAGACATGGTGTGAGCAGAGGCTGCAGTGCCACCCCCCACCCCATCCCCCCACCCTGCCCCCCCCCACTCTACCTCCCTTACCCCTGCCAGCTGCTGAGTGTAGCATAGGTGACACAGACACACAGAGTCTCCAGGCCACGTCCAAGATCAGCACTGTGGAGAGCAGGCACACTAACCTTACGCTCAGGGCACCACTGCCTCCCACAGCCACCTGCTGAGCCCAACAGGAAGCCAGAGGTCAAACCAGGTGCCTCTCTCTAGGGCGAAGGGGACAGGAGGGCAGATCTAGGGCGCAGGGTGTGACAGATGCAGAAGAAACAGGAGGAAGACAGGGCCCTGTGGGAAGTTGCCATGAGGAAGATTTGGGACATAAAAACCCATCCCGTGGTGCATGCTTGTAATCCCGGCACTAGGGCCGTGGAGGCAGGGAGGGTAGGAGATGCTGTCCAACCTGGGCCTGGCCTACACGAGATAGTCTCTCTCTCTCTCTCTCTCTCTCTCTCTCTCTCTCTTTCTCTCTCTCCTCTCTCGTCTCTCTCTGTCTCTCATCTCTCTCTCTGTCTCTCTCTCTCATTTCTCTCTCTCTCTCTCTCTCTCTCTCCCTGTCTCTCTCTCTCTCTCTCTGTCTCTCCCCGTGTATGTGTGTGTGTGTGTCTCGGTGTCTCTGTCTCTTTCTCTGTGTCTCTGTCTCTGTCTCTGTCTCTGTCTCTGTCTCTCTCTCTCTCTCTCTCTCTCTCTCTCTCTCTCTCTCTCTCTCTCCTGGAACTCATTCACTCTATAGACCAGGCTGGCCTTGAACTCACAGAGATCCGCCAGTCTCTGCCTCCTGAGTGCTGGGATTAAAGGCGTGTGCCGCCACTGATAGGACAGTGAGACTCTCTTTTTTGTAAGAAAAGAAAACATTTGAGCTTTGACCTTGCTGGGAGCAGCCTGGTGAGGTCTGAGTCCAGGTAGAAAGCATGTGGCGTATAATCGGCCCAATATGGAATGAGTGGAGCTGGGAAACTGAGTCAAGGTGCCTAGACCACACTTTAGAAAATCTGGAGAGGGGAGAGGGGAGTGGGAGGTGGCGAGGGGTGGAGGGCCCTGAACCCAGGACCTGTATCAGGATGCCTCCTCCGCATGGTTCCTTTAAACCCACAGTGGCCGTTCCACAGATGAGGAAACTAAAGCCGAGTGAGATGCAGAAGCTTACCCAAGGCCTCATGGCAAGGAAAGGTAGGAAAAATGAGGCCTGGGATGCAGAGGAACAGGGACAGCTCCATGTTAGCAAGACTGAATGGGTGCAGTGAAACTGTGCCAGGGGGACATGGTGAGTGAGGTCCATCAAGGGGCTGGGAGTGTGGCTCAGTGGTAGAGCCCCTGCCTAGAATCCTCCAGTGAGGGGCTGGGGGCGTGGCTCAGTGGTAGAGCCCCTGCCTAGAATCCTCCAGTGAGGGGCTGGGGGCGTGGCTCAGTGGTAGAGCCCCTGCCTAGAATCCCCCAGTGAGGGGCTGGGGGCATGGCTCAGTGGTAGAGCCCTGCCTAGAATCCTCCAGTGAGGGGTTGGGGGTGTGGCTCAGTGGTAGAGCCCCTGCCTAGAATCCCCAGTGAGGGGCTGGGGTGTGGCTCAGTGGTAGAGCCCCTGCCTAGAATCCCCCAGTGAGGGGCTGGGGTGTGGCTCAGTGGTAGAGTCCCTGCCCAGAATCCCCCAGGTAGGGGCTGGGGGCATGGCTCAGTGGTAGAGCCCCTGCCTAGAATCTTCCAGTGAGGGGCTAGGGGCGTGGCTCAGTGGTAGAGCCCCTGCCTAGAATCTCCCAGTGAGGGGCTGGGGGCATGGCTCAGTGGTAGAGCCTCTGCCTAGAATCTTCCAGTGAGGAGCTGGGGGCATGGCTCAGTGGTAGAGCCCCTGCCCAGAATCCCCCAGGGAGGGGCTGGGGGCGTGGCTCAGTGGTAGAGCCCCTGCCTAGAATCTTCCAGTGAGGGGCTAGGGGCGTGGCTCAGTGGTAGAGCCCCTGCCTAGAATCTCCCAGTGAGGGGCTGGGGGCGTGGCTCAGTGGTAGAGCCCCTGCCTAGAATCCCCCAGTGAGGGGCTGGGGTGTTGCTAAAAGGCAAAGCACTTGCCTAGTATGCAAAAGGCTTCATTCCTAGCACCCCAAAACACACCTGATCTTCAACACCCCAGTTTGTTTTGCTGAGAGGCAGTGCCACTGCTGCCAAGTCCCTTCTTCCTCTGATGTTCCCTCCTCTCACCATCCATAAAGACAGATGCCTGCAGGGGTTTCTTCTGTAAGGTGCATATTTGGGCTTTAGGGCCTCACTGGGATCTGAGTCATGTGCCAACCAGCCGCACTGGAGGCTAAGGAAGACAGTCTTAGAGGCTCTCTCTGGAGAGAACACTCCCCCCAAATCCCCAGGGCATTCTGAGTGTATGCAAAAGGCAGCTGGACACAGGACAAGTAGCTATGTGCTGTCAATTCTGGATGAGACACAGGTCTGTAGAGACTTGACTAGGATTGGAGGAACCCTTTCAACAGTTGGACCTCCACAGACCTCCCAGCTTAAACAAACACAGACTTTCTTCAGAGGCTGATGCTGGATTAAACCATGAGGTTAGCTGGGTTGTACTCCCAGGGACTTGGCCAGAGAATCTGTTTCCAAGTTTCCAGAAGCTTCCATTTTCATCTTCTCTGATGCCGTCCCTCTCTGCCTCATGGCCTCTGTCAGTGTCAGCCAGTCTCCTTGTGACATCCTTTTAATTAAAAAGTCCCAGGGGCTGGAGAGATGGCTGAGTGGTTAAGAGCACTCACTGTCTGCTTCTCCAGAGGACCTGAGTTCAATTCAATTCCCAGCAACCACATGGTGGCTCCGAACCATCTATAATGTAATCTGATGCCCCCTTCTGGCCTGCTGGTGTATGTGCAGGCAGACACTGTATGCATAATAATAATTTTAAAAAAGAAAGAAAGAAAAGGTCTCAGCGTGGTGGCTCATGCCTTTAATCCCAGCACTCGGGAGGCAGAGGCAGGTGGATCACTGTGAGTTCAAGGCCAGCCTGGCCTACAAAGTGAGTCCAGGACAGCCAAGGCTACACAGAGAAACCCTGTCTCAGAAAACCAAATATATAAAGAAAGAAAGAAAGAAAAAGAGAGAGAGAGAGAGAGAAAAAAAAAGGCACAGAAAAACCCTATCTTGAAAAACAAAACAAACAAAAAAAAAAACAAAACAAAACAAAAAAAGAAAGAAAGAAAGAAAAAGAAAAGAAAGAAAAAGGGTCCCTGGTAACATCACAATATGACCCACCTGAGTAGTTAATAATTTCCCCTTGTTCCCCCAAATTTTATATTGGACACAACTACAGATTCTTCTGGGGTCATGTTTGGCAACATTCCCAGGTTCTGAGGACTGTAAGAGTGGACATTTGGGGGGCCATTATTCAGCCTGCCACCATCTTCACTGTGACTTAATGGAATGCACCTACGGTCCTCTCTCCTGCCGTGCACCTGCAGAGCTCAGCCAAGCCAGACATCCCTCATATAGCTGTTTCCTGCGATTGAAACATGTGCTAATGGATGAAGCCGGACAGCTCATGAGACTCACATGAGGGGCTGGGGAGCAGGTACAGCAGTTAACAGCATGCATTGCTCTTGCAGAGAAACCTAGTTTGGCTCCCAGTACCTAGGTTGGAAGGCTGGCACCATCTGTAATTCCAGCTCTGGGGCGCCTACCACCCCCTTCCGGCCTCTACAGGCACCTACACTCAGATGCACATAGCCACACACAGACACATACACACATAATTTAAAATACAATACAATAAAATAATTTGTCGTTGTTGCTGTTGTCTTGAGACAGGGTTTTTCTGTGTGGCCCCGGCTGTCCTGGAACTCACTCTGTAGACCAGGCTGGCCTCAAACTCACAGAAATCTATCTACCTCTGTCTCCTGAGTGCTGGGATTAAAGGTATGCACCACCATCACCTAACAATAAAAACTAAAAAAATAAAAAATAAAAGAGAGGGGGCAGGGGAGAGCTCAGTGGTTAAAAGCACTTGTTGCTCTTGAAGAAGACTCAGGTTTGTTTTGAAAACCAACATGGTGGCTCACAGCAATGTATAATTCCTGTTCCTGGGGATCTAGTGCCCTCTTCTGACCTCCCTGGACACCAAAGTTTGCACATGGCATACATAAGTACAGGTGAAAGACTCATAAAATTAAAATAAATAAATCTTATTTAAAAAAAAAAAAAAATGAAGGACTCAGGAGACACAAGAACCAGAAAGCTCCCAAGGCAGGCTCCTCCCCCTAGAACAGTTGCTGGGGAGAGTTGGAACTCTTAAGTAAAGCTGTCTGCATGTTGCACAAGGGACCCCAGGGATGCAGTTTTTGTGAGTCGTTACCAACTCTGGGGTGAGCTGTTTGGTGAGGCGGTTGTCTGAGACTCATCCACACCCCTGGGGTAACCCCCAAAACATACTGGCTTAGCTAGCTGCATGTCGGTGGAGTCCTTTCCTAGGGATGGCAACGCCTGCTATCCAGGGTGAAAAGAAATAGTCTGCCCAGGAAAAGTTCTGAAACACAACGTCCAACAGCCCCAGGAGTGGGCTAGGGTGTCTGGACCCCAGATTCCCATCGTGCCTGGCCTCGAACTCACAGCGATCCGCCTGCCTCTGCCTCCCAAGTGCTGGGATTAAAGGCATGCGCCACCACTGCATGGCTTCTTTCTTTCCATTTTCATCATTACAAATCAAATACCTTTATTCTTACTCCTTCAGTAGCTTGTGAGAAATGGCAGTGACCTTGAGAACAGGCCTGGTGTGTTCAAACCATCGAGAAGGCAAAATTTCAATATACCTGATGATTATTTTCCCAAAGTGTAAGAGACGGTGGTGGACCGCAGTGCTGTGTGACCTACAGGACATCAGGGTCAGCGGCAGGCAAGGCTGCTCATCTGCTTTTCTTAGACAGCCCAGCACCACCTACCTAGGGGAGGCACCACACACAGTTGGCCATCTGCCCCTCATCAATCATCAATCAAAAAAAAAAAAAAAATATGCTCCCTCGGGAGGCAGTGGCAGGTGGACCGATATGAGTTCAAGGCCAGCCTGGTTTACAAAGTGATTCCAGGACAGGCAGGGCCGCACCGAGAAACCCTGTCTTGAGAAACAAAACAAGCCGGGCGTCATGGCACGCGTCTTTATTCCCAGCACTTGGGAGGCAGAGGCAGGCGGAGATCGATGTGAGTTCAAGGCCAGCCTGGTCTACAAAGCGAGTCTAGGACAGCCAAGGCTGCACAGAGAAACCCTGTCTCAAAAAAGTGAAAACAAACCAAACCAAAACAAAACAAAAACGCCCCCACACACTTTCCTACAGGTTAACCTGGCTACTGAACTGAGGCTCTAAAAATTGTTTAGCCAATGCTGCACGCTTTTCATCCCAGCTTCCCGGAAACAGAGGCAGGTGGATCTCTGTGAGTTCAAAGGCCAGCCTGATCTACAGAGCAACTTTCAGGACAGCCAGGGCTACATAGTGAGACCTTGCCTCAAACAAACAAACAAAAACAAACAAACAAACAAACAAAACCAAGAAAAACTGTTTCAGGATATTTAACCACACTGTGAACCCCGAGATTGTGTTGTTTACTGGGGAAAACCCTGTTTCTAGTTGTGGTGTGGCTCAGCCCTGGCACACACCTTTCATCCTAGAGCTTTCTGTTTGACTATTGTACACAGGATTAAATAAAGTCAACCCTAGATCAAGAGACAGAGCAAGGAATCAGTTGACAGGGAGTGAACATAGGGGGAAAAAAAACCATAGAGACTAAGAGGAAGTTGGGGGGACATATAGAGAGAGGCACAGGAAGTAGAAGTAAGAAACATTCAGTTTGAGGGGTTTTTAGAAAGAAGCTCTCAATTCCTTTTGGGACATCAACTGAGGAGGAAGGGTCAGCTGGGTGCTTTCTCTGCCTCTCTGCCTGGCAGGCTTTCATCCCGGCATCTGACTCCCCAGTCTTTATTGTTAAAATTGAACCTTTGAGATTTTGTCAAAAACAACACACACACACACACACACACACACACACACAAACACACACACAAAACACGGTTCAGATTTATTTGTTTTATTATTGTAGGTGTATGAATGTGTGTAAATGTTAATTTTTAACTCTTTTTTAAAGATTTTGTTTATTTATTATGTATTATTTATTTATTATGTATACAGTGTTCTGCCTGTATGCATGCCTGCAGGCCAGAAGAGGACATTAGATCACATTATAGATGGTTGTGAGCCATCATGTGGTTAGCTGGGAACTGAACTCAGGACCTTTGGAAGAACAACGAACAGTCAGTGCTCTTAACCTCTGAGCCATCTCTCCAGCCCTTTGACTCTGTTTTATTTGGGGTTCCTTAATAACTCTACCTCCCTTCCAACCTCCCCCGCTACCATAGGCAGGAGAGAAAGAAGGTTAGAAGGGCGGGGGAGGGGATGTAGGCTGGGTAGATTCGTCAGGTTCTTTGGAAAATACCCATCTCAGTCGTCAGGATATCCAGCAGTCCAGCAACAGCCAATGGCAAACTCAGGAGGATGAACAAGCCACCTTCTTCGTCCTCTGCCCATCTCCTTGAAGCCTCTTTCTCTCTCTCTCTCTCAGAGCATCCCTGGAAGCATCCTCTCTCAAAGCGTCTTTCTCTCTCTCTCTCTCTCTCTCTCTCTCTCTCTCTCTCTCTCTCTCTCTCTCTCTCTCTCTCTCTCTCTCTTTCTCTCTCTGGTCTCTGGAATTTAAACCCTCTCAGAGTCCTCAGAATTAAACTATCTGCACCTGGAAATAGACCACGCCCCTCGCATGACAAATTATCTGTGATGGATAAACTGGTGGAATTAAAAGAAAAATGTAACATAACTGAGTTGGGTTGTTTGTTTGTTTGGTTGGTTGGTTTTTGTTTTGTTTTTGTTTTATTTTGTTTTGTTTTTGTGATAGGCTTTCTCTGGGTAGCCTTGGCTGTCCTGGACTCACTTTGTAGACCAGGTTGGCCTCGAACTCACAGTGATCTGCCTGCCAGAGTGTGCACCACTGTGCCCAGCCATAACTGAGTTTTTAAAAAAACCAACATTTCCACTACATGTCCCCCTTTTGTTAAAAAAAAAATGGCCTTTTCTCTAACATTAATAAACTATATACAATAAGAATAATTGTGAGAATTACCAGATAAGAAGTGTATTTACAGTGTCCAGTCCATTTGTATTTGGCAACCTTGGAAAAATATTCCACTATCCTATCTTGGTGAGTCCAAAGTTTTATAGCTAAATCACTTTCTTGTAACTTGCATTTATCAACCTAGAAACATCTTTTTAGACCTGAAAATTTGTCTTAGTTCTTAAATAACTAAGCTTAATTGCAGTAAGACTATGAATATCTAGTCTTCAACCCCATCAGAGACTTTTTAAAAAAATATTTTACTTAATCTTTAATTTATGTACATTGGTGTGAGGGTGTCAGATCTTAGAGTTACAGACAGTTGTGAGGGGCCATGTGGGTGCTGGGAATTAAACCCGGGTCCTTTGGAAGAGCAGGCATTGCTCTTAACCACTAAGCCATCTCTCCAACCCCCACCCCCATCAGAGACTTTATTTGTTTTCTTTTGGTTTGGTTTGGTTTAGTTTGGTTTTTCAACACAAGGTTTCTCTATGTAGCGTTGGCTGTCCTAGACTTGTTTTGTAGGCCAGGCTGTCCTTGAACTCACAGCGATCCCCCTGCCTCTGCCTCTGCCTCTGCCTCTGCCTCTGCCTCCCGAGTGCTGGGATTAAAGTCATGCCCCACCATTCCCAGCCCATCAGAGACTTTACAAGGAGATAATATTAGCTAAGTATGCAGGAGGCGTAGAGCAAGCAGCTCCAGCATCATAGAAATAACTGAGAAAGCTGACTGCCTGGGCAGTCACCAAGCATTTCTGTGTCATTGGGCATCTGGCCTCAGAACATCTGACAGGCTTTCCTCTGAAGCAGGAACTTTGAAGGACCAGTCTACTTAATCTCTGCAAAGCTGTACAGTTGATTTCTCAATGTCCTGCCTGGTCATAGTTTGGACTGCTATCAACAGTTGAGATAAGGACAATTGTTGTTGTTTGTTTGTTGTTTTGTTTTGTTTTTATGCCCGTCATCATTTTTGAAGTAGGTTAGGGGTGCTTCCAGGAGACGGTTTGTCTCTCCGACAGAAAAGCCTTACATTATAAAAACATCATTAAATGCCATATTTTTGTAGATCACTGAAGTATATCTCAGCATATCTAAATAGACGAGCATTACTTGTTTCTAGCCATGTACCATCTGCTTAACCCTGAAAACATACGCAAGAGACTAAATGAAGCTTATTTCTGTAATTAACTAAACTAGTATACAACAAAACTACAGTAAAGATGATTTATAGGTGGCTAACTACCTACTTGCATCTCTTAATTATCCCAAACAGTTTACAATAGTTTTCATAAAGCGGTAACTTTACATCACATTTTCTGACGAGTTGCATATGTACAATACATTAAGCAAAAGCTGATCAAAATAACCTTAGATTCCTATCAGTATACAATAGCTGAGTTGCATATGTCTGTGGCCTGATCCAAAGCCACGCCACCTTCAGCAGTGCACAAGAGATCAGCAATACTTAGTTTGGTTTGCCTGCCTGCTTGTTTTTAACCTCCCTTGCTGTCCAAAGGAAAACAGCTCGTTTTGCTGTTGTTGTTGTTGTTTGGTTGGTTGGGTTTTTTGTTTTTGTTTTTTTTGCTGCAAGGCTTCCAGATAACAGGCCCCTCAGTTTCATTTCCTGATGGCAAGAGGTTACCTTGTATGTCCTTCTTGGACCTGCAGACCCTAGCCAAATGATCTCTTTTACCACAGGGTCTACAAACTCCAGGAAGCCTGGACATTCCATTGCAACCAGACACTGCTTGTTCCTGCCTGCAAGTGAGAGAGCTGTGTTCTCCAAAGTTAATGCACCTGCCATTTTGTGCTCTAAAGCTTTTAACCTTGCAATGTCTTTTTTGTTTTGTTTTGTTTTGTTTTTCGAGACAGGGTTTCTCTGTGTAGCCTTGGCCATCCTGGACTCACTTTGTAGACAGCGATCCGCCTACCTCTGCCTGCTGAGTGCTGGGATTATAGGCGTGTGCCACCACGCCTGGCTACAATGTCTTTTTTAAATGACCAAATTCACCACAATTGAAGCACCAGATATAAACAGATACTGGGGTGCTGGGGATCTGAACCCAGATCTTCCTGCTTCGTGGCAAGTACATCATTGACGGAGGTATTTCTCTAGACCTCCAGTCTCTCTCTCTTCGGGCCTTCAACTTCTTGGACACAGCCCAGTCTGTTTTGACTGATGAGCATCTCCCCAGCATCCTTGAGGCTGGCATTTAGCCAGTGGCCTGGTACCCATGCCTTGCTGAGTAGGCAGCTACAAGGAGCCATCACAGGATGGGTGTCTTGCCTCCTGTCTCCTCTGCCTTCCCAATTGTGCCTGGTCACTGGCATCAGCTGAGCTCCCCACAAGCCAGGCGGAGACAAGAACGGAGGCGGAGGCGGATGGGAGCTGACAGGAAAGTTAGGGGAGCGAGAGAGGGGTGTTCGGGATCATGGTAAGGAGCTAGAGCCCTCTTGGGGAGTGTGTGGGAATCTTCTTCGAGTTCCCCAGCAGAGGATGAAGACATTGAGGTGTCACAGGACACCTCCTTGGGGGCAGTGACAGGGGTGATGCTTCAGGACAGGGTCCCTGGGGTCCATGAGCTCACGAGGGGCCTCTGTCATGGCTGCCTTGCAGAAGTGGGGGAGGGGCAACTTCCCCATCCTTCTAACAGGAGAACTGTGGGTGTGAGGAAGACAAGGCACTACTCTCAGAGGGCAAGACACTCCCATGGCGACTCCCAGCCCACCGCTTCTGGTCTCTCTAAGGCGCTTCCGCAATCCTTTGAGGAATGAAGTCAGACCCTAGGGAGAACTTTGGAGAAGGTAGGAGGAACAGGACAGAGGTTGCCAGCTTCAGGGCGCTTCAGTCCTCAGGTCGTCCCCATCTCCTTCTCTTCCCCCTTCCCTGCTCCCTTTTCCCCCCCTCTGTGACCCCTTGGGGAGTGGGGGAAAGCGGACAATAACAGATGGAATCCGAAGAAGTGGGGTGTGGGCAGCAGAGTAATGAGACACAGAAAGAGAAGGAACCAAGCCGGGTCCAGGAAGGTCGCAGGGACACAGAGAAGAAAAGGAGGAGGAAGAAGAGTGAAGGAAGAGGAAGTAAAGTAGGAAGAGGAGGAGGGGGGAACAGGGAAGGGAGGGGGAGGGCAGAAGAGACCAGAGACATTCAGCCATGAGAAGAGAGAGGTCACAGCTGGCAGAGGGCGGAGACTGAGAAGGAAGAGAAAGGGCTAGGGAAAAAAAAAATAGAAAGAAAAGAGGTGGGGGTGGGTGTGGGTGATGGTAGGGGCCTGGAGCAGACAGCAGTGGCCTCCTGCGACACCCCCACCCCCACCCCCACTCCCCGGGGTCAGGCAGTGCTCCCTGGGACTGCAAAGCCATGGCTAATGGAATGATTGCTTGGTGGGGTGGGAGGGGAGGGCAGCGGGCTGCAGGTGACAAACGAGCTTGCCCCAGTCACCCACCCGCTGCTGTGATGGATGGCCAGGCCTGCAATGAGGAGGGCTCCTGAGGTAAATGGTTTCTTCTGCTGCAGCCGGGCCAGACAGGGAGGACCAGGAGTGTGGAAAGAATCAGACAGGCAGATGGCGGGTCTCAGAGATAAGAGTAACAGGAGGAGAGAAAGAGACAGACAGACAGACAGACAGACAGAGGGCTGGAATCTCTTGAGGACTTTGGGGGTATGGCTGCTCCATAGTCATAGTCGCCATGGTTTGAGCCCAGGTAGGAGAGTCCTGCCCTGGAGGCTGGGGAAGACTTGGGAATATATATATATAAATATATATTTATTTTTAATGTAGTCTGGGGCCTTCCCCCAATTGAAGTGGAGTCACACAGGAGCAGTCCCAAGCAACCACACAAGAAGAGCTCAACACAGTCCCCAAGCCCCATCCAGACACATGGACAGTGGCCCAGACCCCACCCTCCCAGAGGGGACACCAGCTAGCAAGCCCTGGCTACCACAGCCCCTCCTGTCCCAGAGAAAGGCTCCCACCATCATATTAGACAAACCGAGGGCGTGTGAGCCCTGCCAGCTTCTTTCCTGTAGCCATCTGCCTCGCCCATCAATTTCTCTCTGAGACACTCTCATTTTTTCTTTTCCTGACACCAAGTCCCTTTCATTAATTAAAAAGATTTATGGCCCTGAGCTCCAGCCCCTGATTTTTGCTTAGATCCTTCGGCGCTCAGCAGCCGTCTCTGGAGTTTCTGTGGGCACACACAGACACACACACTCCCTCTTATTTCTGTCACCCACCCACGCCCTGCTATCCTCTGTGCACTCCCTTCTTTCCATCCACTTTAGACACAGAGTGAGGCTGCACCTCCCCTCAGTCTCAGCTTCTGAACCAGGCACCGCAATGCATGATGGTCATCTAGCACTGGGGAGGCTGAGGCAGGAAAGCCATGCATCAAGGTCATCCTTCACCAGAGAGAGAGAGAGAGAGAGTTCGTTAGCCAGGGTCACATGAGACCCTGTCATGCCCCCACCCAAAAATCTGGTCCCATGAGGGCAAAGGTGACTCCCCCAAGACACAGATCAAGGCTATGGCCCCAGGTTGCTGGGCCCCACTCCTCCATGAATCTCCACTGAGGGTACTGGGGGAGGGGAGAGCAGACAGGAGATCTTCCCCCACCCCCAGACAGGAGATCTTTACACATGTAATTGAAAGTTATTTAAAATAGTTTTCTACATCACAATATCTATGTTGCGGGGGGGGGGGGGTGAGATAGGTATGTGTAACCAGATCCCTGTCCTCTCCACCAGCAGTGAAGTGGGGAGAGCTGAAGGGGGGACCCCACTCAGTGTGATAAGCCCACACTCAGGCAAGGCCCCCTGAAATCTGAAGCCCTGCCTTGTTGCTGATGGAGAAATGCATGTTGAAAGAAGGTCTAGACTCCAAACCATAGGTGTTCATCAGGATCAATGCGTGTCTGGGTGGGAGGAGGGGGAGAGGGAGGGAGAGAGGAGAGGCTCAGAGAAAGACTCTGGGGCTAAGGAACCCAGCCACAGTAGAGGAGGCATTCAAGGGATTGAAAAGAACCAGGATCCTGTCCCTGCTGGTCCTCTCCACAGCCTCCTAAGGTCCTTTCCCCATCGTAGAAATGCTGCCATAGCTGCCTGCCTCCCCCCCCCCATCCTCCCCCTGCCCCACCAATCCCTCATACTTCAGGCCCACCCCACCTCTCACCCCTGCCCTGGCTTTTGTTTTATTTCCAGCAGAGAAGATAGATAAAGGAGTTTCTCAGGCTGTTGGTGGGAGTCATAAAAATGTACCTCCAGCTAGCCCAGCGGGATCACACCGCCAACAGCGAGTTAGCAGGCTCTCAGCCATCTCTCTCTCTCTCTCTCTCTCTCTCTCTCTCTCTCTCTCTCTCTCTCTCTCTCTCTCTCTCTCTCTCTCTCTCTCTCTCTCTGATTCTCTTCCCATGTTTCAGAGCCTTCCGTCTCTTTCTCAGTTTCCCCTTCTGCCTTTCTTTCCTCTCCCCCTCTTCCTCCCCAGACCCGCCTCCTCCTCTTTCCCTCTGGTTTCCCAGGCTTGCAACCAACCCACGATCCTCCTGCCTCAGCCTTCCCAAGTGCCACATACCCCTGGCACAAGTACTTCTTGTCACTGGAACCCTGCTCCAAAGCTTGTCTGTCTTGGGGCTTGGCTATATAGCAGCTCTTGTCTGCAGCTCATCAACGGCTAGACCCACGATTCACCCCCCAAGGCTTGGAGGTCCCACGCGTTTCTTGAGAGCAGCTTGAGGGAGTTTCATTCAGGCTACGGACCTTCCTGAAGGCAGGACTCAGGACTGGGACACACACACATATCCCTGACGGCTTCTCCAGCAGCCCAATACTTTGCCACTTCTGGGCACAGAGACACACGCTGGAGCCTCCGGCCCAGGGGAGGCAAGGGACGGAACCAGAGCCGGAACGAAACTGAAATATAAGTTTAGTTCTTTGCTGCGCCTCCTTTGCTCTCATCCTGTCTCCTAGGAGAGACTAGACAGGAGGATGACAAGAGGGAAGGAGGGGCAAAAAAGGCGGCCAGGCTGGGAGAAAGCAGGGAGAAGCCGAGAGTACCAAGTGGGAGGGTGGGGACCCGCGGAAGCTCCAGACACAGGACCCCTCGAATCTGACATACAAAGGCCAAGGTGGGTGGAGGGAGGCCTGGAGCCCAAGAAGGGGAGAGGAGGAGGGAGGACTCAGCCCAGAAGGGGACGAAGGGGAGGTAAGGAAGGAGACAGAGGAGGGACTCAAAGGAGAGGGGAGGGACAAGACAGGGGAGGGGACGCTCGGGAGGAGGCCCCGCTCCGGCGGACAGCGGGTTAAGCGTCTCCGCGTGAACTTCCGGATGTGACACAGGCCGGGCCCGTGTGTGAGCGGAGAAGGCGCCGCCGTCCTCGGCCGCGATCGGCGGGTCTCGGCTACTTAGAGACCCCCGGCACCCGGCGGGGGACCTCGGGGACCTCCCGCCGCGATGAGCCCCAGGCCGTGACCGCCCGAGCCCAAGACGCACGGCGCCGGCCCATGGCCCGGAGGGTAGGTGGCCGCTCCTGTCCCGCCCCGAGCCCCTCTCTGCTTCTAAATGTCCCCTTTTGCCCCCTTATAGTCCTCTCTTCCCCTCCCTCTATTCCTCTCTGATGCTCTCTCGCCCCCTCACTGTCCCCCCCACCTCCCTCTGTCTCTTGCGTCTTCCCTATCCCTACCCCTCCACTCTATCCTTCTGCCTTCCCCTAGGCTTCTGTTGTCTGAGACCCACCCCGGGGTTAGGGGTGGAACAGCTCACCAGGCTGCTAGACAAGGGACTCTCTCTTCCTTGGTCCTGGCGAGGGGAAGAGATGGGAGCCCCGAGGGTAGAGAGGGTTGGAGCCAGACCTGGCTGGAGCTGAGGACCCCATCTTTTGCGGTTCATTTTGAGCAGCAGGGAGCAGGTGAATTCACTTCAGGGTGCTAGAGAAGTTAGCCGAGGAAGCAAAAAAGAGTGGCAGCCACACAGGTGGCCCAGTGCGCTCAGGACGGCTGGAGCACACAGGACCCTCTGTCTCATACCAGTGAGCCCTTTGCCTCTTGGAGCCCCAGTCTTAGCCCCACCGCTAAGGACAATCCTCGACCTCGAGATCCTGCTGCCCCATGATGACTCTGTGACAAGGGGACCCAAAAATCTGGCCCCCATACTCTTGTTTCTGGTTAGGGCTATTTGCATGATAGGATGGGGTTACCCTCCCCCCAAACGTATTTATTGACTGTTGCAGACTGTGCTAAATATCTTTCATTTCCTCCTTCATTCAGTCCCTTCTCTCTCTCTCTCTCTCTCGCTCCTCTCTCTCTCTCTCTCTCTCTCTCTCTCTCTCTCTCTGTGTGTGTGTGTGTGTGTGTGTGTGTGTGTGTGTGTGTAGGGCTGTCTCTGGCAATTGGAGGTGTGGGGCTCTAAGCCTTAATGCTGTGTAGGACATACCCTATCGCTCATATGTATATGTGCATCTGTATCACATGAGCAGCATGGATATAGGCTGTGTGCCCAAGTGTGTGGATATGAACATGGTGGATTTACGAGTCGCATGTGATAAGTTGTTAAGACACTTGGAGGTGCGTAGTTAGCTGCTTGGTGACTCACATCTGTAATCGCAGCACTCCAGAGGCTAAAGCAGGAGGATTGCTCTGAGTTCCAGACCAGCATAGGCTACAAAGTAAGATTCTATCTCAAAAACCAAGAAGGATGGTAAAGCCTCTGCTTAGAATCCCCCAGTGAGGGTCTGGAGGTGTGGCTCAGTGGTAAAGCCTCTGCTTAGAATCCCCCAATGAGGGTCTGGAGGTGTGGCTCAGTGGTAGAGCCCCTGCCTAGAATCTCCCCAGTGAGGGTCTGGGGGTGTGGCTCAGTGGTAGAGCCCCTGCTTAGAATCCCCCAGTGAGGGTCTGGGGGTGTGGCTCAGTGGTAGAGCCCCTGCCTAGAATCTCCCCAGTGAGGGTCTGGGGGTGTGGCTCAGTGGTAGAGCCCCTGCCTAGAATCCCCCAGTGAGGGGCTGGGGGCGTGGCTCAGTGGTAGAGCCCCTGCCTAGAATCCCCCAGTGAGGGGCTGGGGGCGTGGCTCAGTGGTAGAGCCCCTGCCTAGAATCCCCCAGTGAGGGGCTGGGGGCGTGGCTCAGTGGTAGAGCCCCTGCCTAGAATGTACCAGGCCTTAGAACCTAGTACTACCTAAATAAAGTACATGTTTATGATATGAGCAAGAAGAAGCTGTGCATATGGAGGTAAATTTTGTGGATTTTCTGGGTCATGCCTTCTCTCAGAGCCTGCCTTTCCCGCTACGCTCTCTGTCCCTGCCTGGCTCCCTCTACGTCTCTTCTCTAGACCTCTGCCCTTTTCTCTTCCTGAGTTACCGGCCGTCCAGATCCTTCCTAGACATCCCCTGATCTGGGCCAGTCAGTCCTTCTTTTGGGTCTTGAGTGGGATTCTCATACCCACTTAAGACAGTTCTTTGGGACTCTGTGAACTTAAGGTCAGAGACCAGGATCCATGGAGACTAACGTGCATGTTTGTTGCGTGGCGTGGCCTGGGTAAGAAGGCTGAGCCTTGAGGATGCCGACCTTCTCTTGCAGTATGATGAGCTGCGCCACTACCCCGGCATTGCAGAGCACACGACAGCCCTGGCCAGTTTCTCTGAGGCAGCACCTTCAGTACCTCGAGCCCCTGGACCCTATGGCCCACACCGGCCTCCCCAGCCCCAAGCCCCAGGCTTGGACAGTGACGGCTTGAAGAGAGAGAAAGATAACATCTATGGGTGAGTGGGTTTGAAGACAGGGCGGGGGGCTCCGCAGAGTGTCCTTTCTGTCTCTTGGGGTCTGTTTCTCTCCTGTGTCTGTCTCTGAACACTCCATACGGGCCCCTTCATGAATGCCCACTTTCCTGTCGTTTCCCCCACCGCCCCCCACCCCTCCTACCCCGCCAGACACCCTCTCTTCCCGCTCTTGGCCCTGGTCTTTGAGAAGTGTGAGCTGGCCACGTGCTCGCCCCGCGATGGGGCCTCTGCTGGCTTGGGCTCACCCCCAGGCGGTGACGTCTGCTCCTCCGACTCCTTCAATGAGGACATCGCCGCCTTTGCTAAACAGGTGGGCAGGCCCCCAGAACAAAGCACCAAGGGGAGGCAGCAGGAAGGGTGGGGCAGGAGGTGGGACGCCTTGCCTGGCCTCTCTCTTCTCTCTCCCAGATCCGCTCCGAGAGGCCGCTGTTCTCTTCCAACCCGGAGCTGGACAACCTGGTGAGGCCCAGGCCCACCCCCACCCCACCCCCCGCCGTGTCCCTTCTGCAGCCAGCCCTTGTCCCTCCCCCACCTGTGTTCCTGGTTGAGAACTCCAGGTGGTGAGAGTTTGAATCCGGGCTCTGCCACTCTAGCTCCATGAACCAGGGAGCCAAAATGAGTGATGCCACCACCCTACACATCTGTAAAGTGCAGGGGGGAGAGAGAGAGAGAGAGAGAGTTAGAGAGAGAGAGAGAGACAGAGAGAGAGAGAGAGAGAGAGAGAGAGACAGAGACAGACAGAGACAGAGACAGAGACAGAGACAGAGAGAGCTAGTGAGAAATACCCTTTCGTTGCACCCCAGCACTTCCTTTGGACCTCATCCTTTGGCAAAGATCTCTGGGAAATGTAGTTCACAAGGTAGAGGTGGGACCCAGAGCCGAGGGCAGGCAGATCTGGGGTACAGGCTGTGTACTGCAGCAGCAGCAGCAGCGCCTCTCGGCTCCCCCTATGATGGATTCTCTCCCTGTCGCTTCTCTTTCTACCTTAGCCATTAACCAAACTCTTCCTAACGCTGAATTACTAAGCCCGACTCTGTTTCGCCTTTGGCCCAACTGGCTTCTCTGCTCTGTTCCTGTTCTGTTCTTTGCTGTTCTGTCTCAAGGATATTTCTCTACTTTTTTTTTTTTTGGTTTTTCGAGACAGGGTTTCTCTGTGTAGCCTTGGCCATCCTGGACTCACTTTGTAGACCAGGCTGGCCTCGAACTCACAGCGATCCGCCTGCCTCTGCCTCCCGAGTGCTGGGATTAAAGGTGTGCGCCACCACGCCGGCTCTACTTTTTTTTTTTTAAAAAAAACAGTGTCTCATCCTATTGTCTAAGAACTCATTATGTAGCCCAGACTGGCTTTGTCCTTGTGGGCAATCCTCCTGCCTTAATCCCTTCCGAGTGCTGGAATCCCATGTGTGCACCACCACACCTAGAAGCTCTCCTTTTACCCCACCCCCCACCCTCCTCTCTGTTTGCAGATGGTCCAGGCCATCCAGGTACTCCGGTTCCACCTGCTGGAGCTGGAGAAGGTGAGGGTGGCTCACTTGCACCTGCCCCGCCCCTCCTCCCTCTAACCCCTCTCCCTACTCCCCACTGGAGTGGAAGCAGAATGCTCCCTCACCCTGTTCACCCCAGCCCTGGCTCCCCTGGGTGGCCCCCCCCAGTACCCCGCTGCCCTCCCAGGTCCACGACCTGTGCGACAACTTCTGTCATCGCTACATCACCTGCCTCAAGGGGAAGATGCCCATAGACCTGGTGATCGAGGATCGGGATGGTGGTTGCAGGGAGGACCTTGAGGACTACTCGGCCTCCTGTCCCAGCCTCCCAGACCAGGTGGGCATCAACACACCACCAGGCACTTCCTGGCAACAACAGCTGGGCATGGGCACAGCAGGAAGGCATGTCTCACACCTGCGCACCTCAGACGTGTCAACCACGAAGCGCACGTTACACTCACATTTCCATGTCACAACAGCACACGGGACACAGCTGGACCACAGCACAGACACGTGCCTACAGCCAACCGGCTTAAGTCAGGTATAGACACTCCTACTCAACAGACCATAATGAGTACCGCCTCCTGAAACAAGTCCCAACCATGAGACAGCAGCATAGACCCTACAGCCACCCAAGGCTCTGAAACAAGCCACAATCAGGAGACAACAGCACAGAACAGAGAGCTGTTGCACACGGTCCAGCAAGCCACGGCCATGAGCTAATAGCACGGATAATACAGTTACCCCTGCACTGCAAGTCTGAGTACAGCCACAGCATACACACACTGTCACACAGTTCATTCTGAAGGAGCCGAGGAGCTCTAGACACTGATGTACAAACTCAGACACAGTCACACTTGGACAGAGACTGACCGAGAAAGAACCCTGCGCACACGTAACAACCGGGCCTTGCAGGCATGTGCACACACATGCCATGTTGCCCAGCAGCCACGTGGCCTCATATTCGTCCGTGTAAATTTAGAAATATAGGCAAATAAAATGGAATGAGCTCAGAACACCACACAACAGTTACATATATAGCAGCTGTGTGGATCCCAAGTTACCTCAGCTGGGAAAAAAAAAAAAAAAAAAGCCATATAAGGGTCACCTCCAAATGCCATCAACACATTCAGCAATGGCACATCCCAGAGTCAGAGACAGGCACACTGCATGACTCCAGAGCCTGGGGAACACCCCCACACTGCCACATAGGAGAGCCTCACCAAGCCGGGGCGGGCGGCAGAGAGACAGCTCAGCGAGTAAGGCACTGGCCGTGTAAGCCGAAGGACTGGCGTGTGGCTCCACAGCACCCGTGTAGATGCTGGGTGAGTCTCATAACTTGACCATAATCCCAGCGCTTGGATGGCAGAGACAAGAGTACCAAGAACAAGCTGGCTAGCTAGACTACCTAGATCGGTGAGCTCTGGGTTTCCTGAGATCCTGCCTCAGTGCATAAGGTGGAGAGATCTTGAGAAAGACACCAGGCATAAACCTCTGGCTTCCACACACTTGTGCACCCATGCAAATACATACACGTAAGTGCAATGCACACACACACACACACACACACACCCTAGAGTCACACACACCCTCTCTGGGGACAATACTGCCATCTGGGGGAATCTGGTGGACTAGCACTCACATTTAGGGAGGTCATGTTCAAAGTTATATGATACATAAATGTCTCTGGAAAAAGTCTGGCATAGTAGGATGTTGGCCTGTAATTCCATAATCCTGAAGGCTGAGGCAGGGGGACAACTGTTGGCTTGAAGCCATCTTAAACTACATGGTATGTAGATTGGGCTACAAAACTGGCCCCATCTCAAAAGAAAAAAGCTCACAAAGAAAAAAAAGACTCTCTTATGTGAAATTCTGGGGGTATGGGAGGACTGAAGATGCAGCTCAGAAGTAGAGCCCCTGCCTAGAATCCCCCAGTAAGGGGCTGTGGGCGTGGCTCAGTGGTAGAACCCCTGCCTAGAATCCCCCAGTGAGGGCCTAGGGGTGTGGCTCAGTGGTAGAGCCCCTGCCTAGAATCCCCCAGTGAGGGCCTAGGGGTGTGGCTCAGTGGTAGAGCACCTCCCTAGCATGAAGGATACCTTAGGATCTGTTCCCAGCACTGAACAAAAGACAACACATATAGAAACAAATTTTTTCATAAGTTCATAAGTAAACTCATTGGCAAAAAAAAAAAATCCAAGCTGAACTAATGAGAGGCTATTTATAGCCTGTATATTTTCCACTTAGTTAATATTCATGTGGTTTGCCAGGGCACGTTAATGGGTTTGGTGCTGAGATGGAGCCCTGGCTCCTGCTGGGAGTGAGTTGGAAGCCCACTGCCCAAGAATCCTGCCTCGGAAAGAGATAGGTTTTGTTTGCTTTTTCGTTCAGTTCATTCACTGCTCTTTTGAGGCAGGGTCCTACCCTGTAACTCAGGCTGCCTTGAAATTTGTGACAATCTTACCTCAGCCTTCTGAACGCTAGGATTAATGGGCATCGCCACCCCTGGCTTTCAGGGTGAGGTTAAAGTCTGAAGTATCCCTGGTCCCAAGGGTGCCCGATGAGGGTGCCCTACAAACTGTGCTAGCTGCTGCTCACCTGACAATCACCACCCACCTGCACACAGAAGAGCTCATCGCACACTTCTCACACCAAGGGCAGAGCTGCTATTGCCTTCCATTTCCCAGTTGAAATGGAGAGGCCACAGAGAGGCCAAGTGACTCACCTAGGATCACACAGCCAGGAAAGTAGGGGACGAGTTTTTACCTCCAGAGCCTGGATTCCCTAAGCTTTCCCAGTGACGTCCCATTCTTGTTTCCTAGAACAATACATGGATCAGAGACCATGAGGACAGTGGGTCTGTACATTTGGGGACCCCGGGTCCATCCAGTGCAGGCCTGGCTTCCCAGAGTGGGGACAACTCAAGTGACCAAGGTGAGAAATTTCGGAGGGACAGAGGAAACATGGAAGCTGCTCTGAGGGTTAAGACTACACTTCAAATGGAACCCCCAGGGAAACACTGCAGTGTGGTGTCTTGGGTCAGGGTACCATAGTCCTCTGTTGCTCACCAACGCCAATCGGGCATGTCCCCTCTCCCCCAGGAGATGGGCTGGACACAAGTGTGGCCTCTCCCAGTTCCGCAGGAGAGGATGAAGAATTGGATCTCGAGCGTCGACGGAACAAAAAGAGGGGGATCTTCCCCAAAGTGGCCACCAACATCATGAGGGCTTGGTTGTTCCAGCATCTCTCGGTGAGAGCCTTCAGATCGGGCGGAGGTGGGCACAGAGGGAAGGAGGGAGGTCGCCATCCCAGAGGCTCAGCCCCTACCAAGAGCCACCCAGAGATGGGTCCTCCCAGCAGCCCCCACCCCACCCACCTACTCACCTACCCGTCAGTCACCCACCGGCCACCCATCCCAGGATACCTTGTGGAGGATGTTCTGTTAATAAATGCGTTGTGATGACAAAGCCCAGAGAGGTTTGGGGTCTTACTTGAGGTCACCCAAGCCAGGTTCATATGCAGACAATCTGGCCTTCGCTTTTATACCACACTGCCAGTAGAGAGAGAACAGTAAGATGACAGGGAGAGGCTAAAAATCGAGAGATGGAGAGGTGCTTGCGGGGGGAAGATAGAGATGAGGATGGACTGAGAACAGATGAAGAGGGAGAGAGGAAAACGGAGACTTAGAACCAGGAATGAGCCAGGCATGGTGGCACATGCCTCTAATCCCAGTACTCGGGAGGCAGAGGCAGGAGGATCACTGTGAGTCCGAGGCCAGCCTGGTCTACAAAGTGAATCTAGGACAGCCAACGCTACAGAGAGAAATCCTGTCTTGGAAAAACAAAAACTAAAACCAGGAATGATGGCTCCTGCCTGCAATCCCAGCTCTCAGGAGGAGGCTGAGGCAGGAGGATTCTGGGGTTGAGCAGGACTGGTGAGATGTCTCAACAGGGCACAGATACTGCAAAGCCTAAATGTGGTCCCTGGGGCCCATGTGGTAGAAGGAGAGGACTGACTCCCACATTGTCCTCTGACCTCCACATGCAGGCTTGTGGAAGGGGGTGGTGGTGAGGGAGGAAGGAGGGGACAGAGAGAGGGGGGCTGAGAATATAAATGCAAATTTAAATGGGGGGGCTCGAGCTGTAGCTAAGCTTGGTGGATTGCTGGCCTATTGTGAGGAAGTCTTGGATTGCACCCAGTGCTACCTAAACAGGGTGTGGTTGGTGGGGTACACCTGTAACCCCAGCACTTGGGAGGCAATGTCACCCTCAGCTAAATAGTTACGTTTGAGGCCAGCCAGGGCTACAGGAAGAAACCGGAAGGTAGGAGCACAGCCAAGCAATATATAGTGGAAGTGGAGGAAGCAAGGTAGGACTCTTTGGGACTCCTTGAGGAAGACCGGACGGGTGGGGCTGCTAGCCTCCCCATGTGTGAGTCCCCTCCTACCCAGTTTGCCTGTGGTTGGTGTGAGAAGTGGGGCTGGCAAGTAGACTTGGGCCAGGGAGGGAGAATGGCTCTCCCACCATCCTCCTGCCTTGGAGACCAGACGCAGCAGGCTAGACCATAGGGAGCAGAGAGCAGTGGGGGCAGGCAGAATGACTCTTGTTGGTGGCTGCAGCACCCGTACCCCTCAGAAGAGCAAAAGAAGCAGCTGGCCCAGGACACCGGGCTCACCATCCTGCAAGTAAATAACTGGTGAGTGGCTGGGCTGGGTGCTGTCCAGGGTGCTGAAACGCCATCTCCCACCCCTTGGTCATCGCAGCCCCATGAGGATTCCTTCTGCTGGCCCTTTCCGGGAACCCCTGAGTACTTCTTCACACTCTTTATTTCCGCTTCCCTGCCCCCCCCCCCACTTCCTAGGTTTATCAATGCCCGGAGACGGATAGTGCAGCCCATGATTGACCAGTCTAATCGCACAGGTACAAAAGGGACAGGAAGTCCCTCCAGCCTCAGGTAGGACCAGGCCGCCTGTGCCTGAGTCTGCACCACATCTATGGAACCTCTCTCTCTTTCTCGCTCTGAAGGGCCCCTGGGCTGCTGCCTGTACCCCAGGCCACACTGAGGAGCTTTGGGGCCTCACCCTCCTCCTCCACAGGGCTTCCAAGGCTCTGCTTGCACACTAACACGTTTGTAGGCCTCCTGGGGTTCACCATGTACCCCATCTCCTTTCCTAGGGCAGGGTGCATCCTTCAACCCTGAGGGCCAGCCCATGACAGGCTTCACAGAGACTCAGTCACAAGTGACAGTCAGGACACAAGGTAAGTCCCCTATGGCTGCTGAGCTACATTCTAGTCCAGTCTCTGCCTCTCACCACAAACCTACACTCGGTTCATGAATGATTCATGGCTGTTCCCGTTCTTCCAGGCTCACCCAAATTTGAGAGGAGTTTTTATTTCAGTTTGGTTTGTTTGTTTGTTTGTTTGTTTGTTCGTTTGTTTTCTGAGACAGGGTTTCCCTGTGTAGCCTCGGCTATCCTGGACTCATTTTGTAGACCAGGCTGGCCTCGGACTCACAGAGATCCTCCTGCCTCTGCCTTCCAAGTGCTGGGATTAAAGGTGTGTGCCACCATGCCCATCTGAAACTACTTTTTCTTAAAAGACCAGAACTACTTTCTTCTTCTCCTCCTCCTCCTCTTCCTCCTCCTGCTTCTCCTTCTCCTCTTCCTCCTTCTAACAGGGTATTTCTGTGTAGCTTTAGCTGTCCTGGAAATCACTCTGTAAACCAGATTGGCCTTGAACTCATAGAGATCCTCCTGCCTCCATCTCCCAAGTGCTGGGATTAAAGGTGTGCACCACCACCACCTGGCTCAGAACCTTCTTAAAACACTCGAGTCATTTGATCCTGGTGAAGGAGCTTGGGTAACAGAAAGGGGTGAGGAGGAGGAGGTATTAGGCTATCTGTGGGCAGGGAGCCTCATTGACCTTCGCTTTTGCTTTCCAGGATCAATGGGGATGAATCTGAACTTAGAAGGAGAGTGGCATTACCTATAGAGTCTGGGGTCAAAAAGAGGGTGAGTGCTCGAAGCCTAGGGCTTGGCAGTCTCAGACTTCATTAAACTCCAGTAGTGGACCCAACTAGAGCAATGCCAATCTGGGTTCCTAAAGTGAGGGTTTTCCATGCTCAATGAAATGATGCTTCACCCATCCTTCCACCCACCCAATCATCCATCCATCCATCCATCCATCCATCCATGCACCAGCCCACCCACTCATCCATCATAAATACCAGCTCAGTACCTTCTGACTAGGTCTACCTTCCCTCCCACAGGCCCTGGCCTCTGACTGTGACCACCAGCCTTGTACCTAATTGGTCCCCGTTGGTCTTTGGGCTCCAGGACTTCACCTCCAAAGCTCCCACCCCATTCAACGCCTACCTCCCTGGGGCCCCGAGAAGCTTGGGGACCCAAGAGCCCACTTGGGGGTCTCTCAAGAGCAAAGACAAAGCCTCCAGGTCCTGTACCCTTCTTCTGTCCTCCCCTTTGCCCAGGACCTGAGCTAAGAACTGGGCCAAGGTCTGCAGAAGATGGTGGCTGTGGGCCCCAATCCAGGACAGAGAAGGGATTGGGGTTGGGCAAGAATGGTCAAGGAAGGAGGGTCACCTGGATCCAATGTTTGGGAGAGTATCCTCCATCCTTCTTCCCTCTGCCTCCCCCATCTCTCTTCTCTGACATTGTTCTGCTTTTCTTTTCTTTTCTTTCTTTTTTTTTTTTTTTAAGGATAAAGTCTTAAAAATACAAATCGAAATTCTCATTTGTCTTCTAAGATTTCAAATACTTGGTAATTTGAAACTGAAGGGTCACAAATGCTAATAGTCACTATTATTATTATTATTATTGTTATTATTATTATTATTATTATTATTATTATTATTATTATTATTATTATCCTGCTCCCTGCTCTGAAATACCATGTGCATCAGTTGGCTGGTGCTGTGTAACAAGCTGACCCCCGCCCCCAATCTGTGGCTTAAAATGAATGCTACTGTTGAGGTCATCATGTTTCTGCTTGTCATCTTATACTAGGCACCGCTGGACTTTAAAAGTGGTTACAGGGGTCAGCAAAATAACTCAGTGAGTAAAGGTGCTTGCAGCCAAGCCTGAGGACTTCAGTTCGAGCCTCAGGATTCACATGGTGGGAGAGAGAACAGACAACTTCCAAGTTGCCCTCTGACCTACACACACGCGTGCACACACACACACACAGAGAGAGAGAGAGAGAGAGAGAGAGAGAGAGAGAGAGAGAGAGAGGAGGAGAGGAGGAGAGAGCGGCGGAGAGAGGATGAGAGAGAGAGAGAGAGAGAATCCCTCAAAGAGAGCAGCGTAAAAAACCAGAGCTATTGAGATGACTCAGTGGGTTAAAGCCGCCCACCACCACCAAGCATGAAGACACTAGTTCAATACTTAGGCCCCACAGGGTGGAAGGAGAGAGTCAGCTCCCATAAGCTGTCCCACGTGCATGACATTACACGGACATAAGCTCTCCCACTGAAATAGATGCCAAACGATGTTCTCAAGAAGGAAGCAAGCAAACCTTAGAAACAGGTCGAATTTCCTCGTGGGTGGCCAGCTCCAGCAGCCACTTAGACCTGGGGTAGCTGTAGCAGTGATTGGCATGGCAGATAGAAACCCAGCTCTGAAGCCAACAAACTCAAGGGCAACCTGATGCTTGCCCCAAAACACCACAGAGCTGCATGCAGTCAGCATGCTGCTCGGATCTGAGCTTGTGGAGTGTGAGCAGCTCCATCCAGCTTCACAGATTGTCTGTTCAAGTTGTCAGGTGGCCACCAACCCATACATGCTCAGTCCTTCACAGAAAAGGGCACAGTGCGTGCACAGAGCAGGTTAATCTTCTGTACAATATGAGTCACTGAAGATGACCTGCAACGTGTCACACAGTGACAGCATCCTGTCCATGGCAGCTATGTGGAACTGAGTGATGATGAGGAAGAATCTATGGTAGCGATGTATATCAACAGTAGAGCTGGTATCCAGAATCCTCTAGTTAGGGGTTGGGAGTGTGGCTCAGTGGTAGAGCCCCTGCCTAGAATCCCCCAGTGAGGGGCTGGGGCGTGGCTCAGTGGTAGAGCCCCTGCCTAAAACTCCCCAGTGAGGGGCTGGGGGCGTGGCTCAGTGGTAGAGCCCCTGCCTAAAACTCCCCAGTGAGGGGCTGGGGGTGTGGCTCAGTGGTAGAGCCCCTGCCTAAAACTCCCCAGTGAGGGGCTGGGGGCGTGGCTCAGTGGTAGAGCCCCTGCCTAGAATCCCCCAGTGAGGGGCTGGGGGCGTGGCTCAGTGGTAGAGGCCCTGCCTAGAATCCCCCAGGGAGGGGCTGGGGGTGTGGCTCAGTGGTAGAGCCCCCGCCTAGAATCCCCCAGGGAGGGGCTGGGGGTGTGGCTCAGTGGTAGAGCCCCTGCCTAGAATCCCCCAGGGAGGGGCTGGGGGTGTGGCTCAGTGGTAGAGCCCCTGCCTAGAATCCCCCAGTGAGGGGCTGGGGGCGTGGCTCAGTGGTAGAGCCCCTGCCTAAAACTTCCCAGTGAGGGGCTGGGGGAGTGGCTCAGTGGTAGAGCCCCTGCCTAGAATCCCCCAGTGAGGGGCTGGGGGTGTGGCTCAATGGTAGAGGCCCTGCCTAGAATCCCCCATTAAGAGACTGTCCCCTGACCTTCACAACTCCCCATGCCGCACACGTGTGCGCACATGCACACACTTGAGCCTGCACACACACACACACACACACAGAGAGAGAGAGAGAGAGAGAAAGAGAGAGAGTAAACTAAAAGAGGCCAGTGAGATGGCTGAGCAAATGAAGGCATTTGACCCCCGAACCTGACAACCTGAGCTTACTCTCTACAACCTGCATCATGGAAGAAGAGAGCCGATTCTCCCCCCCCCCCCCGTTATCTTCTGACCTCCCCACTTGTCATGTGGAGCTCAAGCCTGTGAGCACACACACACATGCACACACACACGCATGCACGCACACTAAATACATTTAAAAAATAAAACAGGAGCTGGGTGGTGGTGGCGCACGCCTTTAATCCCAGCACTCGGGAGGCAGAGGCAGGTGGATCACTGAGTTCGAGGCCAGCCTGGTCTACAAAGTAAGTCCCGGACAGTCAAGGCTACACAGAGAAACCCTGTCTTGAAAAACAAACAAATAAATAAATAACAGGAGTTTGACTGATGGCTCAGCAGCTAAGAGAACCAGCTGCTCTTCCAGAAGACCTCAGTTCCATGCCCAGCACCTACATGGTGGCTCACCACAATCTACAAATCCAATTCCAGGAGATCAGATACCTTCTTCTGGCCTTCGTGGCTGCTGCACATATGTGATGTACATGCAAACATACAGGAAAAAAATATCCACACACTCAAAAGAATAAAATAAGAGTAAAATAGAATAAAACAAAAACAAACTTCCAAAATTCTTGGATTTGAGAGAGAGAGAGAGAGAAAGAGAGAAGGTATGGTGGGACATGCCTGCAACAGCGTCACTCTGGGGGCAGAGGAGAGAGAGGATTGCGCATTCTCAGCCAGCCTGGACTACAGAGCATGCCCCAAATAGGCGAGGGTCTCAGCAGCAGGCCCGGGACTGTGGGACTCCAGCAAGACTCTGGCTAGTTGTGGGGCAGAGGTGGGTACTGCTGCCTTGGCCACCTCCATCTTCTCAGTGACACCGGAAATGACTCCCACTTCATGCTCCCTTAATTAGTAGGGTCTGATGGGCCACCCAGGAGGAGGGAAAGTGGGTGGAAGGTTAATTGCAGCTAAAAATACCTCTTCCTGGGGGAAGAGTGCAACACACTCAGGTGTGAGTGGCAGTTCCCAGAAAAGGGAAGGGCAGTGGAACCAAACTGAGGGTGAAGAGGTCAGGCCTGGTTCTCAGAGGTGGGGTGGGGAGGGGTACCCGCTGTCACCAAAGACAGGATGTGGTGACAAGCGGATCCTTCGGCTATTTGGAGGGATCATTGCAAGTAGAACCACCGGTGAGTGTGTCCCTGGTCAGACACAATACAGTGTACCACCAGGGAGAGGCGTGTCCCAGGCTGTCCGTCCTGGTGCCTCTGTGTGAGTTCCCATCTGGAAATAAGAGACTCTATGTATCCCAATGACATATTGGATGGTTGGAAAGACAGGTCCGTGTCTTTGGGGAGGCCACTTCTTAGGCGTCAGCAACTGCATCCCCGTGTGAGGAACTGGGTGAGAAGAGCAGCCGCCATCTGCATCCACCCAGTGAGACCTCCTCCCTGGCCTGCCACATGTGGCTAAGTGGCATTGTGTCGACAGCTCAGTGTAGTTTGGGTGTGGGGAGTCCTCCACAGACCCAAACAGGTAGCAAAGTTTAGTGGCACCTTTGGTAGGCATAGCCTTGCTCGTCACCAAGGGCAGGCTTGGAGGGTGACAGCTCACACCCACTTCCAGCCTGTGCCCACCAGGTGTTCTTTTAATGGGAATAACTGCTTTGCCTGCGTGTACGTCTGTGTACTGCGTGTGTACGGTGACCACTGAGGTCAAAATGGAGGGGTGGGGCATTAGATTCCCTAGAATTGGAGATACAAGCAGCTATGAGGCACTGTGTGGGTACTGGGGAATTGAACTTGGGTATTCTATAAGTCTAAACTGTTGGGTCAGCTTTACATTCCATCTCTGAACTGTTTCCCCTTTCTTCTGTTTTTGGGAAAAAAATTATTTTGCCTGTATGTATGTGTGTGTGCCTGAAGGTATGTATGAGCACCCCCTGCATGCAGAAGCCCATTGTCGGCAGGAGAGGGCACTAGATTCCCTGGAACTGGAGGATGCGAAACGCCACGGGGATCCTGGGAACCGAACCTGTGTGCCCTGCAACAGGAGTACGCCCCCTTAACCACTGAGCTGTCTCTCCAGTCCCCCCCTCTCTCTCTCTTTTTGCTCTAACACACGATGTCCCAACCCAAGCTAGGCTCAAACTCTGTGATAACCTGGAGTGACGGTGAACACCTCACTCTCCTGTCCCCAGCTCCCTGGTGCCTCCACGCTGGTTTCCAGCCAGCTTTCTTGTTATTTATGTATCTACTTATTTCTGAGATAGGATGTCAGACAGTCCGTGTTGGTCTTGAACACCTCTACCTCCCAAGCCATGACACTACAGGGGTGCTTGTGCCTCTGTGCCCGAGGAACACGTTTCTCAGAAGTCAGAACTTTTTTTTCCTTTTTTTTGTTTTTTTTTTTTTTTTTTGTTTTTTGAGACAGGGTTTCTCTGTGTAATATCCCTGGCTGTCCTGGAACTCTCTTTGTAGACCAGGCTGGCCTCGAACTCACAGAGATCCGCCTGCCTCTGCCTCCCGAGGGCTGGGGTTAAAGGTGTGCGCTACCACACCTGGCACCAGAAGGCAGAACTTAAAGGGAGCTGCTGCCCCGGATGCAGAAACCTTAATCTAGTGGGGTTCCTTTCACAAGCCTCAGGGTCAGAGGCAAGCCAGGTGCTGCTGCTAAGGTGGACAGCTAAGGCAAAGCAGCTGTTGGAGCCCGGGGTGTGAGATGATGACATTGGATTCTAGAAAACAGACAGACAGACAAACAGACACACTCAGTCTCCAGAGTCCTGGACTGCATTGTAACAGTTTAGGCAACAACAGGCCATGTGTCCATAATGTCCTCACAGGATTATGCACCCAGGGAATCTGAGTCCATCTGAATGTGTGTAAGGCACTCTCTAATGTCTACCAACACTCCCCTCAGAGCATCTCCATCATTAAGTGAGGCCAGAGGGTGTGTAGAAAGAATTTCGGGCCAAGTGGAGGCAAGTCTAACTGAATCCTAAGCAGAGACACAAGCCACTCAGGCCATTTGCAAGATGTAGCCACTTCCAAGTCCCAGAGCCCTTTGCATGAAGCAGGGCGTGGTGGGAAAAGATGATGCCAGGCATGGAGGGCTACCTGCGAGCCCAGGGCCTAAGAAGGTTGTGGCAGGAGGATCTTAAGATCATGATCAGCCTGTACAATTTAGTAAGGTCTATCTCAAAATGAGAGGGTCTGTGAGATCCATTAGCTGGTGAAGATATGTGTTTCCAAGCCCGAGGACATGAGTTCGATTCCTGGACGCACAAGTTGTCCTCTGAACTCTCCATGCCCATGCTATGGCATGCATGCACCCCCTGCCCCAACACACATAATAAATACATTTTAAAAAACCAGTGCTGGAGAGACGGATGAGCAGCTAAGAGCACTGGTTTCTTCTCTTGCAGAGGATCTGGGTTCGATTCCTAGCATCCACATGGTAGCCCACAACCATCCTTAATTACAGCATCAGTAGATCCAAAGGCATGTCCATAGCACACAGGAATGCAGGAAAAACATTCATATATATATGATACTGATATATGAATATAAGACATATTAAAATAAATTAAAAGTAAAGTAAAATGAGGCTGGAAGCATAATGGCTCTGGGGTAGAGCCCCTGCCTAGAATCCCACAGTGAGGGGCTGGGGGCGTGGCTCAGTGGTAGAGCCCCTGCCTAGAATCCCCCAGTGAGGGGCTGGGGGCGTGGCTCAGTGGTAGAGCCCCTGCCTAGAATCCCCCAGTGAGGGGCTGGGGGCGTGGCTCAGTGGTAGAGCCCCTGCCTAGAATCCCCCAGGGAGGGGCTGGGGGTGTGGCTCAGTGGTAGAGCCCCTGCCTAGAATCCCCCAGGGAGGGGCTGGGGGCGTGGCTCAGTGGTAGATTTCCCTGCCTAGCATGAGGCCCCACACTCAATTCTCCACATTGAAACACCGTTGATCTTTCTTTCGTCTTCCCAAAAGGGACTATGGCTTCGTCTCTGAGCCACTATGCACTGGAAGAAAGAAAGTAATCAAAGTTTTGGGGGAAAGATATCCCCAATCCAAGGAGACCAAAAATGTCACTGGGGGCCTTCCACCAAAGCAGGAGCTGATGAAGTCAGGTCAGCTCCAGAGCACAGCAGCCCCGCAGGACTCAAACCCCTCCATAATTATCTCCGGGTGTCCTCAGTACCTAACTCCCTGACAGGATACAGTTGCAATGATGTACGCAGGTGACGTCATCAGTCCCCTCATGGACCTGTGCCTCTCTGTGAGCCTGAGATGTGCGGCACTAGGAGTACGGGGTTCCTCAGACTTCCGGAGACCTCACAGCCAGAGCAAAGGCCATTGGCCGGGCTAGGCGTCAGTTCAGCTCCTCAGAGTTAGCTGAAGTGTGACTGGAGTTGAAAGAGAACATCACAGGGGACCGTGGAGCCGCAGTGCGTCTGGGTACCACAAGATGGCGCTGAAGAGCCACGAAGTTTTTTCCCCAAAAAATTTGCGCCCCCCCCCCCCTTTTTTTTTGACAGTCTAACTGTGTATGTAGCCCTGGATGCCCTGGAACTAACTATGTAGAGCAGGCTATCCTCAAATTCACAGACATCCGCCTGTCTCTGCCTCCCAAGTGCTGGGAGAGAAGCTGTGTGCCACCACACCTGGCTTTCCCCTCACCCCTGTTTATTTCTTCAGTTCTTGCGAGAAGGAGCCTGTGTACCTGTGGAGGTCAGAGGACAAAGCCTGGGAGGCAGTGAGGCGTCCCGTTCTCCTAAAGAGTCCTGGGGACCAAACTCACATCATCAGGCTTGGCAGAAAGCGCCTTTTACACACAGACCCCCCTCCTAGCTGTTGTTGGAAGGCACCTTCAGAGATACAACTGTATATAATTCAATAGCTCTTAGCATGTCCTGTAAACCGTGCATCCACCATTAATAGTTTTTTAAAATTCACCTATTTTATTTCACATGCATTGGTGTTTTGCCTACGTGTGTGTCTGTGTAAGGGTGTCAGATCTCCTAGAGCTGGAGTTACAAACAGCTATCATCTGCCACGTGGGTGCTGGGGACAGAACCCGGGTCCTCTGGAAGAGCAGCCAGTGGTCTTAACCATTGAGCCATGTGTCCAGCGTCAAACACTAACAATTTTTAATGTCTATTTTTGTTGACAGTTTTATGCATGTATATGACGTCTAGATGCTTTTTTGTTTTGTTTTGTTTTGTTTTTTCTTGTTTTTCGAGACAAGGTTTCTGTGTAGCCTTGGCTGTCCTGGACTCGCTTTGTAGACCAGGCTGGCCAAGAACTCACAGAGATCCGCCTGCCTCTGCCTCCCAAGTGCTGGGATTAAAGGCGTACGCCACCACTGCCCAGCCACCACATGCCCATCTTAAGGTTGTGGCTTCTAGAACATTCTAAACATCAAGAGGGGAGGAACGTTACATAAGCCACTGGCCATTTCCCAGGCCCTGGCAGCTAGGAACCCACTTCCCCCTCCTTGTGGACGTTGTGTGACAGACTTTTCCCACAGAGACACAACACATGTTTACTCACTCCAGATGGGAGACCACAGCAAACGAAAGCAGAGAAACCACCCAAGTCCCCTTTAGTGAGTCAATGAGTGCTATTGTAGTTACTTACAGGATTCAAAATGACTCAAAGATAGCTCCATCACCAAAACTCAGCCCAGCATGAGGGACGGCTCTGGGAACCTGGTGCCCACTGCACAACTTGCAGGCAGCTCAACGGGTTGGCGCGACAATGGCTCAGTTGGCCTAAACCAATTTCGGGAGGCTTGGCTGGTCTGAATCTTTTTCAGCTTGCCTGGTGACTACCAGCTGTTTCCTCTGAGGGAGGTTGGGGGCCTAGTTTCTCTGGTCAGTTTTAGGGACTTCCTGAGGCAATCTTGAGTTGTTTACTTCCTGGTTTAAGGTGCTTCCCTGCAGGATGAAAAGAAACTGCTACACAACGGGTTGCCCCGCCTGCTCTGGACCCTGCAGATCATAATTGAGGCTGCATCCATGAGAGGGTAATGCAACCAGACTTCACTTTCTTCTTGTGGCACTGAGAATCAACGCCAGGGTCTTGCACATTCTAGCAAGTACTCCACAAACGAGGCCCAGCCCCAGCCCCAGCCCTGCAAGGGGGGATTCTAGGCAGGGGCTCTACCACTGAGCCATGCCCCCAGCCCCTCACTGGGGGATTCTAGGCAGGGACTCTACCACTGAGCCACACCCCCAGCCCCTCACTGGGAGATTCTAGGCAGGGGCTCTACCACTGAGCCACGCCCCCAGCTCCTCACTGGGAGATTCTAGGCAGGGACTCTACCACTGAGCCATGCCCCCAGCCCCTCACTGGGGGATTCTAGGCAGGGACTCTACCACTGAGCCACGCCCCCAGCCCCTCACTGGGGGATTCTAGGCAGGGGCTCTGTCACTGAGCCACACCCCCAGCTCCTCACTGGGTGAATCCAGACTTTCATTCTACTGTTGAGCCACACTCCTAGCTCTTGGCTTTTCAAGACAAGGTCTTGCTTTGAACTTGAGGCTAACCTTGAACTTGAGGTCTTTCTGCCTCAACTTGAAGCACCTTATACTCACTCCACATGAGTGACGTGTACCCATCATATTCACTGGGGCTTAACACCAGATACAGATGAGAAGTCTGGATCTATACCAACACCAGACTTGGGGCCCTGTGGCATTCCTCCCTGACATCTCAGGGTGTGGCTGGACTCTTTGTCATCGTTCAGACTTCCCTGGTGATCACCTAGGCTGCTGTTTGCTGAGAGCTAGCGAGGGCACTTGCCTATCATGCGCAAAGCCAAGTTTGATGCCCAGCTTAAGGTGCTTTGCATGCACATGTGCAGGGTGGGTGAGGGTTGGGCGGACCCATTGTTCATCAACTGAAGGGTAAGATTTTCAAATGTTAAGCCATTTTGGCCAGGAGAAGGGCATTCCGAGTCAGTCTTAGGTAGCTCAGGCTAGCCTTGATGAAGTCACTATGTAGATGAGGACTTTGAATTCCTCTCCCTCCTCCTTGTCCCTCCCTGATTTGTGACCTGGAGGGTGACACACAGCAGCACCGTTCTGTCACCAACAAAAGACAGAGCTCTTCAGTCTATTTCCTCTTGAGTGAATGGCTCTAACTGGCTCAAACTGATTTGAGAGGCCATGGACCCTCTTGGGCAAAAGGCCATAGGGACCTCAGGCCGCTCCATTCCCAGTCCAAGCTTCCTGGGTGCCCCTACGGATAATCAGTTGCCTTCACACCCCCACAGCCTCCAGTGGCTCCTGCTACCACCCCCACCCCCCTGCAGCCCTAAGACAATAACCCATCCTATCTCGCTTCTTTCAAACAGACGAGAGAAGCAACCCTGACCCGGTTGCAGTGTAGACTGTCTTTCAAGAAAGTCTTTAATCCCAACACTCGGAAGGCAGAGGCAGGTAGATCCCTGTGAGTTCAAGGCCAGTCTGGTCTACAATGCAAGTTCAGGGCAGCCAAGGCTACACAGAGAAACCCTGTCTCGAAAAACCAAACCAAACCAAACAAATCAAAACAAAGAAAGTGCCCCATTGAGTTGACCACATCTGCTCTGCCTGCATTGTTTGTGCGTGTAGTATACATATGTGTGCACAGATGTGCATGTGTGCGCGCGCACATGTGTCTGTGTGTATTAAGGCTGGTGCCAGGTATCTTCCTTAATCTCCCTCCACCTTGTTTGAGACAAGGTCTTGGGCTAGGCTGGCTGACCCACCTGCCTCCAGGCCTAGCTCCGCACTGCAGTTAGACTGCTGATGCTAGGCTCAGCTTCTATATGCAGTCTGGAATCCACACTCCTGAGGGGCAGGCACTTTGCCAACTGAGGCATCTCGGGCAGGGAGTGGGGGTAGGCGTGGGGGTAGGACTGAAGACATTGTTGTGGACCGCTATGGAACCTTCATGGGATAGGACCTGGCTGATGAAAGTTTCTGGGTACAGCCCTTAGAGGGCTCATCTCTCTCTCCTGTCCTAGTCTCTTGCTTCCTAGTCTGCAGTGAAGTATGTGGTCAAAAACCCTTTGTCCCTGGGGCTAGAGAGATGGCTCAGAGGTTAAGAGCACTGTCTATTCTTCCAAAGCTCCTGTGTTCAATTCCCAGCAACCACCTGATGGCTCACAACCATCTACAATGAGATCTGGTGCCCTCTTCTGGCCTGCAGGTGTACATGTGAGCAGAATATGTATAACTAATAAATAAATAAATAAATAAATATTAAAAACAAAAACAAAAAAAACTTTGCCCCTTATGCCGTTTCCACCCAGGACGGAAGTCATAGCAATACAGAAGTGATTTACCACAGCTGGGTTCCACCTCAGACTCGAGAGGCTGCAAGAGGCTAGGCAGGCATCTCCAGATGTAGCCCATGGTCCCACATGAGCATTAACTCCATCCCCCATCTTTACTTGGAACTTTCAGAGACCCAAGTGGAAGGCCAAACCTGGGGCAGTAGACTGAGGGGCCTCGAGGGAGAGCAGCTAGGCTCTGGGATGCTGCACACCAGCAGCCTCAGTGTGGCTCCCTCGCCTGACCTGTCCCTCAGGGGTGCAAACGCATGAAAGAGACCAAGGCTGTGGCTCCTCCCACGGGGAAGCACTGGTTCAGAAGCAAATACTGATTAAGAAGAGACTTGATACCCTATGAGCATATACAGGGGGAGGAGGTCCCCCTCAGTCACAGTCATAGGGGAGGGGAGTAGGGGGAAAGCGAGAGGGAGGAAGGAATGGGAGGATACAAGGGATGGGCTAACTATTGAGATGTAATATGAATGAACTAATAAAAAGGAAAAAAAGACTTATTTTATTTGCACAGACCCACTGCTGCCCTCCCCCTCAACTTGGGGGGCGCCCAGGAAGCTCCGGCCATGCAGCTCTGGCTCACACGTGCTGCCTGCGATGTCTCAGCACCTCAGTGGGAGTGAAGAGGAAATCCTCCCCGCACACCTGGCAGTGGTAGGGCCTCTGCAGGGCTGATGTCTTCTGTGGCGGTGCAGGAGCAGCATCCTCAGACCCTGTGAAGGAATGGGGTGACTATGGCTCCCACCCTCCCCTGGTACCTTCCTGTGAGCCAGGCTGCCCCAGCATTTGGGGCACACTGTCTTCTCCCTGTGGCACTGTGGCAGATGTGACACAACAGCCACTTTAGAGGAAGACAAATGAGAGGTAAAGAGCTGGCTGTCCAGGTCCTCCCTCCCGTGGCTGGGCTTCAAGGATCATGCGTGGTCCCAGCCAGGGCCAGGGGTCAGACATAGGAAGCAATGTGTGATGGGCAGTGGTTTAAAGCACCATGCTTGCTGGGCGGTGGTGCACGCCTGTAATCCCAGCACTCAGGGAGGCAGAGGCAGGCGGATCTCTGTGAGTTCGAGGCCAGCCTGGTCTACAAAGTGAGTCCAGGACAGCCAAGGCTACACAGAGAGACCCTGTCTCAAAAAACCAAAACCAAAACAAACAAAAACAAAGTGAGTCCAGGACAGCCAGGCTACACAGAGAAACCCTGTCTCATTAAAAAAAAAAAAAAAAAAAAAAAAACATCATGCTTGGCACAGGACAAACACACACAGACACACACATATACACACGGACTTGCCTGGACCATCCCTCGGTGCCTCAGGGCAGGTGTTCTCATGAGCAATGCGCTCCAGGGGTGTGAACGGCATGTGCAGGCTGCAGTGCGGGCAGGTCCAGAAGGAACGCAGACAGTCACTGTACAGGTCAGTGTCACTCTACGATGGAGGAGAAGGTGTTAGGATGCATGTTTCACCAGCTGGGAGCCTCCCAGACCTTTCAGGGCAGCAACTCATTCGGAAGTTTAGCCTGACTGAGACTGCGGTTGCCAGGTGGGCCTGGAGCTTCCAACCGCCTACGTCCAGAGCAGTGTGTGTGTAGGGGGGGTGGTTTGGGGGGGGGGGGGTGGGGGGGTGGAGGGCTCCAGGCAGCAAGTGGCCACACTCACCGTGAGGCAGTTGTAGGTGAGAAAATCGGAGACAGCGTAGCCCCCCTTGGTGGGGTGTGGGGTCAGGGTAGAATTTCCAAAGAGGCCAGGCAGACTAGGGGCAGTCGTGATGGTCTGGGGTCCCACATAGAGGTTCTGGGCTTCGAGCCCAGTGAGCCTTCGGAGGCTGTATGGAACCTGCGGAAAAAGGAGAGCAGAAATGGAGATGGGGTGGGCACGCCCAGAGCCACCTCTGCCTAACGCCCTCCCTTGGACTTTGTGGGATGCAACTACCAGCCTAAACCACTCACGACTTGCTTTCAGGCCTCTGTAGCCCCACCGGCCCCTCCAACTGCCCTTCCCAGTCTCTCCCTCTGGTCCATCACCACAATGAGACCACAGCCGGCCCTTAGCCACCTTGGCCCTCCTGCAAGGTGTCTGAGGCTTGGTCCACTTTCCCCAACCGCCTAGGCCCATCCTCATGCCCCACTCCCTGAAGTCAGCCTGGATTCACCCCTCTTCCTGAGCTCCCCAGAGGCAGAAGTGGGAGCAGCGGTGTGTTCCCACCTAAGGGCACGACCACAGTCCGATTTACCTACATCTTCCCCTTGGTCCTCACAGGGGACACCTGGGTCCTCACACCCCACGTATCCTTAGCTCACACCACGCATGCAGAAGGCATGCATCACCTGCCTAGTGGGTGGCACAGGGCGGTGTCTAACAACACGGCCCCGGAGCCAAATACTAGTGCCTCCCTTTACCAGCCACTTAGCCTCTTTGAACTGAAAATCCTTAAGTGAGCCTCCACTTTTTTGGTGGTGGTGGCACACGCCTTTATTCCCAGCACTTGGGAGGCAGAGGCAGGAGGATCACTGTGAGTTCGAGGCCAACCTGGTCTGCAAAGCAAGTCCAGGACAGCCAAGGCTACACAGAGAAACCCTGTCTTGAAAAACCAAAAAAAAAAAAAAAAAAAAAAAAAAAGAAGTCAGCCCCCACTAAGTGATGTCCCCTTCTGGCCACACAGTACCTTGGCCGCCATGAACTGCAGCAGCTCCCGGCTCAGAGCAGCCACCTCCTGAGGGCCGACTGCTGGAGGCTCCACTTCTTCCTCCTGAGCTAGCTTCCTTCGCTGGGCCTGGCGGGCCAGCTGCCGGTCCAAGGCACTTTCCCAGTGGGCACGGAGCCGCAGGGATGTTGCCAGGAGCCGGACGGCACTCTCGCTGTCTGCGAGCTGCAGCTCCAGCCACCCATCAGCCACCAGGCGGGAGCAGTCACCGTTGGTGTCAATGGAGCGACTGAACAGCAGGAGGGACTGGAAGAGGCAAGAGTGGGGAGCTGGGGAGCAGCTGTGCGGCTTAGGGTGCCGGCTCAGAGCACCTCCACCTGGCTGTGACCCTGCCTACTGTCCACTTGCTTGTCCAGTCAATGCACTGACCTGTTCGTGCCTCATCTGCCCATCACTTTATCCAGTGTTCCCCACTAATCTATCCCATATATCTGCCCATCCACCTGTCCATCCATCCATCCATCCATCCATCCATCCGTCTCCCTGTCCATCCCCCACTTGTGCACCCATCACCTGTCTGCCTACCTACCCACCCACACCTCCCTGTTCTCCTCCCATCCACCTGTCCGCCTCCCCCTGTCTACGCAATAGAACCACCCACAATCCTTCGGGCCTCCTCTGCCGTGATTGGGGCCACGCTGGAGACACGGTGAGCAACACAAAGCCAGCCCAGCAGGGCGTGGTGGCGCACGCCTTTAATCCCAGCACTCGGGAGGCAGAGGCAGGTGGATCGCTGTGAGTTCAAGGCCAGCCTGGTCTACAGAGAGTTCTAGGACAGCTAGAGCTGTTACACAGAGAAACCCTGTCTCAAAAACAAGACAAAACAAAACAGAAAAACCACAATCTAAAATAACCCAGCCTGGCTTCATGAGGCGCCTACTGGGATTGCAGGTATTGACCTGAAGGACTGGCTTCCCTGACCTGTGAGGCCAGGAGGGCAGGAGAAGGCGTGGCTCCTCAGTATGCCAGTGGTTGCTAGGGACAGTGCTAGGCACTCAACAAGTAACCATGGAACAGAGCCACGAATGAGAACCACCCACAGCAGCAGCCAGACCATGACAGCCGCCAGTGCGGCTCATCTAGGCCGCTGTCCAGCCTGAGTCAGGGCAGAAGCCTACCTGCAGGGCCGGGATGCGGACACAGTTCACCAGGTATGGCTTGTTGGTCTCCAGCAGGGAGACGAAGGCCAGCAGTTGGTGCTTGCAGCTCATTTGGTCCTTGCCATCTGAAAGGTGAAAGAAACAGGGCATGGTGGCGCACGCCTTTAATCCTAGCACTCAGGAGGCAGAGGCAGGCGGATTGCTGTGAGTTCGAGGCCAGCCTGGTCTACAAAGCAAGTCTAGGATAGCCAAGGTGACACAGAAAAACCTGTCTCAAAAAAAAAAAAAAAAAAAAAAAAAAGAAAAGAAAGAAAGAAAGAAAGGAAAAGAAAAGAAAAAGAAAGGTGAAAGAGGCAGCTCAGGCCTCTCTGACCAACTCCAACACCCATGGCCACCTGTCCGTCACTCCAGGCCCATCGTGACAAGGCACACCCTCAGTGTGAGACAAGTTCAGCTTACTATAAACACTCTGCCACGGCCTATGAGCTTTTGGATACAGCCTGACACTAAGGAACTGTTATCTACTTTGACTTGACGGGGTCATCAGCAGTGTCCTGACACAACGGTCCCATTATTATATGGCATGAGCTTTAATGTACCCCCAGCAAGGGCTGGGGAGGTGCTTGCTGCCAAGCCTGACAACCTAAGCTTAATTCCTAGAACCTACGTGGTAGAAGGAGAAGTGACTCCTGTAGGCTGACCTCTGACCTCCACATGCATGCAGTGACATGTGTGCTCTCAAACATACACAAAGTAAGGAAATGTAAAAACATTACTATAGTGTAATCCCAGCACTCAGGAGGCAGAGGCAGGTGGATCACTGCAAGTTCAAGGCCAACCTGGTCTACAAAGTGAGTCTAGGACAGGCAAGGCTACACAGAGAAACCCTGTCTCAAATATATATATATAAACATAATAATAAATGTAAAATTTATATGTAAAAAATATATATGTAAAATAACATAATAATAAATGCAAAATTTAGATGTAAACAAACAAACAAACCACAATGCTCCAGCAAACACTGAAGAGGAAAAAGTGAACACGTTGCTCACTCAGGAAAGTTAGGGAGTGAGAGGACAGAACAAACAAACAAGGCTGACGAAGCATGGTTGAGGTCACCCAGGGCTTGTCACTACCTTTGTATGACTGGAAAATTTCAAAATGGAGGAAAAGAGGAGCTGAGGCGTAGCTGAGTAGGGCACTGCCTCGCTTGTGTGAGGCTTTGGGGTCCATGTCTAATGCCGCAGCAACAGCAACAGAAAGGGAGGAAGGAAATGCTAGCGGCAGAGAGGACTGCGGACCCGGTCATGGTGGCTAACAAAGCTGATTCTGCCCTTGACCCTGCCACGCCACCGTAGCCTGGCTGTCTTCTGAGCATGCAGTCAGGCTGCAGGGACCCCTGTGGCTCTGTACAAAAGTTGGGGAGCCTCCCTCAGGGGCCAAGCTGAGGCTTTCACAGGCTGGACAGAAGCTCAGCAGGCCAAGGTGTGAGAGGGAGCCCTGGGGAATACCCGAGTGAGGGACCTGAGCTTGTGGAGTCGCCATCTCTCACGTGCCACCAGGGTCACTGTACCTTGGCTCCCTTCGCGGCCTGAGGCTTCCGGTCCCTGCGTGTGCAATACCTCGGGGCTGTTGGCGAAGACACAAGTGGGGTGCAGCACGGTGCCCTGCTTGGCCTGGGTGTGGAAAATCTGCAGAGGCCGAAGGCAAGAGCTGGAACAGAGGCCTCGGACCTCCAGTCCCCTCTTCTCCTCCCCTGGGACAAGGTCCTTCCTTCATGACTGCTCTCAGATCCACAAAGTTCTCCGGACTCCTGCCCAAACTGGGTCGGACCCACCACCGCCTTGCTCTCCTCCAGTTCCTGTGCCCCATGGCTAGTGTGCAGAGCAGCCCAAGGACAAAGCCAAGGGTCCTTCGGTCACACTAAGTTCCCAGAACACAGCAGGTGCTCAGTTAAGTGACAGACAAAAAAAAAACAAGAAGGAACCCCACCTGGTCCGAGTCCTTGCGCCCACTGTTGAATGCATCGGGCACAGCCAGCTGTGGATAGAGGCCCCGCCCCAGCACCAGCTTGAGTAGAGCCAGCTGGTCCCGGGTCAGGTCCTGGGCTGAGCTGGCGGCCGCCTGCAGCTGCTCCAGGTTGTGCCGAAGCTTAAACTTCACATCCTGTAAAGACAAGGATGGAGGAGCCGGGCGGTGGTGGCGCACGCCTTTAATCCCAGCACTCGGGAGGCAGAGGCGGGCGGATCGCTGTGAGTTCGAGGCCAGCCTGGTCTACAAAGTGAGTCCAGGACAACCAAGGCTACACAGAGAAACCCTGTCTCAAAAAACAAACAAACAAACAAACAAACAAAAAAAGACAAGGATGGGTGGCCACTCTGGGGGATTCCCCCACCCACACCCTTTGCTCTGGAAGGTGCTATGCTAGGATGTATGGGTTGGGAGGGGCTGTGAAAATCATCCAAAGTGAGGGCAAGGCCAACACATCTCTTGGGTCTTTTGGGGGGGAGGGTTGTGCCTCTTGTGTCACATGCCCCTTCGTGTCCCTGAGCCAGTATCTGGCTGCCCCACCTGGATGTCAACGCTGTCGGCCCCCTGGGAGGCAGAGCCCTCGTCGCTGGAGCAGCCGTCCTCCTCCTGCAGCCTCAGCACCTTGCGCCTACGGCTCCCACCCTCCTCATGCTGCCTCTTCAGCTGGTGCAGGGCCCTGCGCTCTCGGCGCTGCTGCAGCCGACTGTAGCTGTCCCCTGGGGCCACTGCCTGGGTCCCACTCAGCAACCCGTGATCCTCCAACAGCTCCTGAGGACAGGAAGGGCACAGGTTAAGTGGGCACAGTCAACGAGTGGGTGCTGAGGCTGACACAGGCTCACCGGCTGGTATAGGAAACTTTTCCCCCCCATCAGTGCTCTCCTCAGTGCAAAGTGAGGGTACCTCAGTGCCCCCTGCAGGGCCTGGGATTGAGAGGGTCAGTTTCGCGCCCTGAGGACGGCTTGTTACTAGTTAGCCCAGGCACACCTGATCAGGCACAGATGGTTCACAGGAGGGTCACAGCAGCTGCTCCCAGAGCTGCCTGCAGGCTCACTTGAGGGCTGGAGAGGGTCCTCTGGCCCCAGAAGATTCCTCTCACAGCCGGGCTGTGCCTGGGAACCTGTCGACGTGGCCATGCACACCGGTAATCCTGGCACTCAAGAGGCTGAGGCAGGAGGATCATGGGTTTGAGGCCAGCCTGGGCTACTTAATAAGGCTCTATGAAAAAAAGAGGGCCTGGGAGTTTCCCCTCAGTGATAAGGTCTTTACCTAGCAAGCTGTTCAAGACCGACAAGCGTGGGACCCCAGCTCTAGACGCCGCAGGTATGGAGAAGAAAGGACTGAGCCCAACACTGGAACTCTGGAAAGGTTTCTGAGCCTCATCTGGCCCACCTGCCCTCAAGGCCATAGATTCCTACCCCCAGGAACTCCTGTGGTCCCCACACTCCAGACGCTGCTGGACCACCGCAAAACAACGCATCTGAGCTCCCTGTAAGCGATGGAGAGACGCATGCGCGCGCGCTCGCGCGCGCGCGCACACACACACACACACACAGAACAAAAGCCACGAGCCGGTGGAATCCGAGTTCAGGATGGAGGGCATGTGCTCTGTCCTCACTCACCTCCAGCGACCACAGTGACTGCCCACACAGCCACCCACAAGCACGTCACGCAGCGCCTGGCAAGCTACGTACAATATGTTCACTGGGACTCACTGAGCTTGCAAAAGTGGCGCCACTTTCACCTTCCAGTTTCCAGGGCTAAGCTAAAGGCCAAGGGACAGTGGCGGGGGTGGGGGGGGGGCGGAGGTGGGAAGGGGAGGGGATGATGCCCGCAGCCACACTGTCAGAACATGGTAACAGTGCAGCTCAGCACCCTGGGGCAAAGGGTAGAAGCAGGAGAGGGGGCTTTTCCATCATTATGCCATACAGCCAATGACCCGTGCACCTTCCCCACGAACCCCGCCTCAAGGTCCACGTTTTTGCCACCTTGCCCAGGCTACCCCAGTCCTGCTTGTCTTCTGGAACAGTGATGTGGTGGGGCCCTGGTCACCAGGAAGAGTCTGGTCCTCACCTTGAACTGCCGCCGCAGGTTGGCCATCTCGTACAGCCGATGCTCCTCCACGCCCCGGCGGCGGCACCACTTGCGAGAGTTGCCACTCTGCTCAGATTTCACCTGGTTGAGGGGCAGACACCTCAGAGTCAGTGGCCTGGACAGCAGCTCGGGGAGGGAGCCCCAACACAAGAGGCTCTGAGGCAGGGGCGGGATGCAGGGTGGGGGGGGGGGGTGGCGCTCTCAGAGACTCTGCTAACCTCCCATAGGAGCACCCAGACAGCACGCACTGGGTGAGGTGCTTTAGTCCTGACTCAAAACTGCCACTGGGGAGGACTCAGTACTGGTGGACTGGGTACACGATGTCCCCCAAGGAGGATGGCTTTCCTCTAGACAGCACTGGCTTCTGTAGGGCTTTGGCAATCCCAAGCTCCCTGTGGATCCCAGGCTGGACGGTGGGGATGAGGGATTCCTTGGGTAGATGCAGGCCTCAGAAACACAAAGCACTATAGCTACAAGATTCCCCAGCTGGGTTGAATGACAGAGGCGCCCAGCCCAGCCTCACCTGCACCCAGGCATTGAAGACATTGAACAGCGTGAAAGGGTCACCCTGGTCACTTTCCAGGGGCCGCCGGGCCGTGGCGCAGTCCAAGTTGCTCTGGGCACTGCGGGTGAATGGTGACTGGACGCTGAGGGCGGCGGCAATGGTGAGCACTGGCTCTGCCAGGCTGAACATGGAGCCAAGGATCAGCATCTTCCCTGTGGGTGGCAGGGGCTGAGCTAAGCCTGGGGAAAGCATCCTCCCCGAAGCCCTGAGCTCACCTCCTTCTCCCTTGCTCACAAAGAGCCATCAACAGATGTGGTGGTGCATGCCTTTAATACCAACACTCGGGAGGCAGAGGCAGGAGGATCGCTTTGAGTTCGAGGCCAGGCTGGTCTACAAAGTTAGTCCAGGACAGCCAAGGCTACACAGAGAAACCCTGTCTCAAAAACAAATGAACAAAACAAAACAAAAACAAAGAGCCATCGGGAACCAGATGGACAGATTCAGACCCACAGGCTGAGATTCGGTGCTGGATGCAGTTTTGCGCTACCCGTGTACTCACAATGGCCTCCCAGGCCACTGCTCTCCTCCCTGAGTGAAACCTGCACACAGCCTGCCCTGGTCTGTCCTGGTGCGGACTGTGCCCACAGCAGAGTGAGACTGGCTTCAGTCTTCATTTAGTTCTAGGAGGGGGGGAGGAGGAGGAGGAGGAGAAAGGGGGCTGAGCCTGCTTCCTTGCCTATCCCAATAAGGACCAGAGGCCTGACCCCATCAGCTCTGATTCCTACACTTTAGCCTGAACTCCTTCCAAACAGACAAAACCAGCCGCCTGCTGAGCCACTGGAGGTCTCAGAGACCGCAGCACCCAGCCTCTCTGGCCTGCGCTGCTGGGATTAGGAAAGATACTCACAAGATATTCAAACCACTGGCCACAGATGTGGGCAGTGGTGTGGGGGTGGCCCTGCTGAGGTGGCAAAATGTGGGCTGTGGTGGAAAGGGAACATCATGAGTCAGGAAAAGTGAGGTACAGGGGATGACTCAGACCGAGCAAGAGGAAGGGCCAGCCCACTTGACACATCCGATGACAAAACAGGGCCACCAGGACAGAGCAGAGACAGGCTCTACAGAGAAGCAGGTGGATCTGAGAAAGTGGTCTCTCCAGCAGTTCTTGCTCAGTCAGGTACTTTCATCTTGCCCTTGGGTCATGTTCACGCCCACTATTAGCGCCTGCAATGGGATCACTGCCTTGAGAGGGTGGGTACTGATGCTGTGTCACACAGGTCAGAGTTCGTGGGCCCAACCCCTCAGGACAAATGCCCCTCCCTGCTTGGTAACAGCAGAGACAGGTTCACCCCATCTTTTTTAGGACACCGAAGACCTCACAGCGCAGAGTCAGAGACAACTCAGGCTCCGCTACAGTGACAATTTTGAAATTTTGGTTTCTTTAAAAACAAAACAAGCCGGGCAGATGGTGGCGCATGCCTTTAATCCCAGCACTTTGGAGGCAGAGGCAGGCAGACTGCTATGAGTTTGAGGACAGCCTGGACTACAGAGTGAGTTCCAGGACAGCCAGAGCTGTTACACAAAGAAACACTGTCTTAAAAAATCGAAACAAAAACAATACAAACAAACAAACAAACAAACAAACAAAAAACCCCACAGGAATATTATAGGAATATGTTTTCTTTTTAATCCTAGGTGTGGGGTTATGGGGCTGCTTTGCAGCAGCTGACCATGATTTGCCTCACACGCTAGCAGAGGCATGATTTCACTGGCTGCAGACAGTTTCTGCGATTGTGTGATGCTTGGAATTCTGGGGGCTTTTCGGACCATACACAAATGGGAGGGCCCGAGAGGCAGGGTGGATTGCTGGTTGTGGTTTGTTAGTAGTCATGCTCAAAGAAGAAACAAGAAGAGGAAAAAGAGGAGGAGGAGAAAATTAGGTATCCTGCCGGTGAAGGCCAAACTTGCCCCAAGGAGCCTGAAGCCCTTAATCAGCAGGAAACAGCTTAATGATAATGTCGCCCTCTTTCCGACCCCTGATTTTATTCTTTCTTTTCCTCTCCCCTTTTTTTTTTCCTCTCTCTTATCTAGTGTTGAAAGGGAAGAAGAAAGGGGGTGCAGAGGGTAGAGGAAAGAAGAACCCATGAAATAGCTAAGCCCAGCTACACTCCCCTGGGTCCCAGACCAAGTCCTCCTGTCTCACCAGGCAGACCACTTTGTTTTCTGTTCACTTGCCCACTCCCCAAGGCAGAGTTGTCCTCAAACACTCCAGTTCTTCACCCGAAGCGTCTCGCTGAGACAGCACTGTCCCTGCCTGCCATCAGCCCTCTGCTTGAGTGCCCGTTTGGCCCAATTGCCACCTGCTTCCCTCCCAGGCAGGGCCGCTGTGTCCCCTCAGGAGTAGATTTGTCCTCCCATGCACGTGTGAGCTCCCCGTGAAAGTGGGGCTTGGCCCTTCACCGTCCCACTGGCTTCTAGAATACTTCTTGTGTGAGGCATTTAATGATGGGGCTGGGGGCTAACACTATGGCAGGCCACACTCGAGATGCTGGAAACTGAGCACTGTTTACTGGGTGGTCTACACACTGGCCTGCCCAGTGGCTGTTCCCTGTTTTTCCTCTTCTTAGCCTTCTATGGTCCCCTGCTCCCCCTACCTTATCCGCCCTCTTCCTCTGACAGCCATACAGGCCTTCCTCAGGCCACACGGGAAGGCTCCCACCACAGGGTCTCTGCACTGGCTATTCCCTTGGCTTGGCATGCCTTTCTGCCACATCTGTCCAAGACGGCAGCTGCCAGCCACACATGGCTGCCAAGAGCTTGAGATGCGGCTGATCCAAATGCACACTGGACATCCAAGGCTAGCACAAGGAAACAACACAAATACTATGATAATTTTATACCAGTTACACGCTGTGAGCATGTTTTGAATGTGTTTAAGTAAAATGAATTATTAAAAATGGATTCTCCCAACGGGTGTGGTGGCGCTCGCCTTTAATCCCAGCACTCAGGAGGCAGAGGCAGGAGGATCGCTGTGAGTTCGAGGCTAGCCTGATCTACAAAGCAAGTCTAGGACACCCAAGACTAAACAGAAAAATCCTGTCTCGGGAAAAAAAAAGTGGATTCTCCCATCTCCCTTTGCTGAGTCTGAAGTGGCACATGCTACTTCTGCCCAGTCCACCCACACTGCTCCCACCCTTATCTCTGCATCTCTGCACAACTGTCAGCTTCCTGTTGGGTGACAGTAGGGCCTGGCCCTCCCAACACCTGTCCATCTCCTGCATTCTCTCTCTGTCGCCTGCGCCATCAGGCCGCCGTGTACACCACTCCTTTTCCTGGTCTGTGTGTGTGGTGTCCATCGCCCACTGCCCCATCCCAGCACCAGGTGCTGGACTCTCCTGAGTGTGACAGGGAGTGTCCTGGGGAGGCCCAGCCGTGCCTGTGGGTCACTCTGAATGAGCAAGTCTGTGAGCGCTACCGCAGGGGATCCTTACCAATCACAACATCCACCGGCAGCTGGGCCAGCAGAGACCCGATGGGGGTGAGGGCTTCTGAGCTGTCCAGGGCCCCCTGGTCTCGGAGATAGAGGATGGCAGTTTCCAGGCTGGCAGGTGGAGGGGGTTCGATGAAGGGGAAGGTCCGTGGGTCCCCTACACTCATACTCTTCATCTGAAAGGAGAAGCAAATACCCTCAGGGGACAGACATGTGAACTGCTGTGGCACATGGATTCGTCAGACTCCAAAATGTCTACGGTGTCGAAGTTTGCCTCCCTCACAGATCTACATTGGATGATCTGCAATCCCTCAACCCATTAGAGCATCTGACTTCCAATAAGCATGTAACTGCATTGGGCCAACCTGAAAGCCCTCCTGGGACACGGTGGCCGGAGTGCCTCTGACACCCTCTCTGGGTTCAGGAAGCTGGGTAGGAGCCTAGAGCTACCAAGTTGATGTACTGCCTGGAGCAGTCCGCCGCAGCAGAAAAATCCTTGGGCTGCTCCTCAGCTGGGCAGTCCGCCTCTGAGGGGATGGTGACATGCCTGTGACAGTGTGACTGTGCTTTTCTCACTTGTAGACTAAAGACTCCCATCCATCTAGAGGCCCAGGAGGTGAGCCAGTACCGGGGAGAATTGTAACAAAACACCCCCAACACCGGCCTCATCTTGGCAAACAGAACGAGCACCACTCTGGTGAGTGGATAACAGGAGGTGTAACAGGAGTTCAGAGAGACCACCTGGACCATCTGGGGCTTGGCGATCTGGCCGGCCACTTGGCCACCTGCCATCTTACCTTCCACCTTGTTCCCTGACACTGTCAAAAAGAACATCCATGGGCCGAAGAGATAGCTCAGAGGTTAAGGGCACTGACTGATCCTCCAGAGGTCCTGAGCTCAATTCCCAGCAACCACCTGGTGGCTCACAACCATCGAGAATGTGATCTGATGCCCTCTTCTGGCCTGTAGGTGTACATGCAGCCAGAGTACTGTATACATAATAAATAAATAAATCTTTAAAAAAAAAAAAATCCAATGAGTAAAGTATGTGTCATCCTAATACACAAGAGGTTGAGGCTAGAGATTTTGATTCAAGGCCAGCTTGTGCTATAAAGTGAGACCCTGCCTCAACACACACACACACAATGCACACACACAGACACACACGCACACTCACACACATTCTCTCTCATACACACATGTGCTCTCTCTCACACAGACACACACATGCATGCACACACATATTCTCTCTCTCATACACATGCTCTCTCACACATGCTCTCTTTCACACATGTGCACACACACATACACACTGAAAAACCGGGAAAAAAGTAAGAAAGAAACCAAAAGTGAAGTGTGTGGCTTTTTGCTTTAGATTGCCTACACTGCTCTGGCCAGTGCTTTCGAGGTTCTAGAGACAGGGTCTCTGTATAGCCCAGACTGCCTTCATACTCTACATCTACTCCAAGGGGCTGGGGTTCAAGGCTTGTACCATCACCCCTGGGAAGCCACTGTCATTTTAAGTGGTAGGTGGATAAGTCACCAGTGGGTCAGAGGATCTGTTGTGTCACAATCAAAACCCCCCTCTTTAAAACTGGACCATAATGGGGAACACCAAAGTGTATGCCCATAGGAAGGGCACTGCCTCCTGCCAGCCCCAGACACACCTGGCAGCATGGGCCCCACGGCAGGTGTGGGGGGGCACCTCACTTGCTTTCTCCCCCCTTTTTCTTTCAATCTTTGACAATGAAGCGGGGGCTCACCCGTGGGAGGCCAGGGGTCGGTGTCAGAGCCAGATGGCCAGCTCGCCCCACTTTTCCATTTTAAGACAGATTAGCTGGGCTCCACTTGCTATGGAGCCTGAAATGACCCTGACCACTCAGACTAGACCTCTGGAGTGCTGGGATGACAGCTGTGGCTGCCATGCTGGGTTTCCCAGTGCTGGGGATGGAGCTAAGGGCTGTACTCCTGCTAGGTAGCCGCTCTACACTTGTCAGCTAAGCTGCTGCTCAGCCTCCTGAGTGCTGGGTGACAGATGCACAAAGTCCTGGCCTTCCTAAGGGTGACGTGGCAGGTAACTGAGTGGTGCCGGGCCTGTATCAGGGTCCTGCGCCTGGCTGTTCTCACTCCAGACTCTTGTCCCATGAGAGGTTCCCTGAAGAGGAGTGGTACATGCTGGGTCATGCCAGCAACCAGGAGGCAAAGACAAGAGGGCAGCTGCAAGTCAAAGGCAGCCTAGGGGAGCTGGGTGTGGTCTCACACGCCTGGAATCCCAGCACTCAGGAGGCGGAGGCAGGTGGATCTCTGTGAGTTCTAGGATAGTCTGGACTACAGAATAGAGAAACTTTACCTCAAACCACACACACACACACACACACACACACACACACACACACACACACAGGGGTGGGGCAAGCCTGAGCTACATAGCAAGTTCCAAAGGAACCCACAGAGATCCACTGAGAGTAAGAGCAAGAGAGCTTGTTAGCCATCCCAAGAGGATCTGTCCCAAAACTAAACCGAAAGCTGCACTACGAGACAAAGGTCATGGCTTAAATGTCTTAAGAAACTTTGTGTCAGGGGCTGGAGAGATGGCTCAGCGGTTAAGAGCACTGACTGCTCTTCCAGAGGTCCTGAGTTCAGTTCCCAGCAACCACACATTAGCTCACAACCATCTACAATGTGATCTATGCCCTCTACTGGCCTTCAGGGGTACAAGAAGGCAGAGCAATGTATACATAATAAACAAATAAATATTTTTAAAAAAAAGAAAGAAAGAAAGATGGTGTCAAAAGCCACTTTGCAGTGAGATCTGCTTCCAGGCTGTGCCCTTGGGTCTGAGGAGCAATTCTCCAGCCTGAGTGTGTGCTCTCTGAGTGATGTCTGCATCCCTGACTGGGTCAAACCCCTCTGGACCACTTCCTGGCAGCCGAGGTCAGGAAGCCTCACCTGAAGCACCAGCGCGTCCAGGGCCACCCTGCGAATCTCTGGGACTGGGTATGGAGCGAAGGCATCGTAGTCTGACTCGGCATAGAGGCGGTAGCAGACACCGGGCCCCGTGCGGCCCGCTCGGCCCTTGCGCTGCTCGGCACTGGCCTGGCTGATCCAGAATTCCTGCAGCCGCTGCAGTTTGGCCTGTGGGTCATAGCTCATCTCTTTCACCTTCCCTGGGTGGAGAGAAGGCAGGGGTGATGGTGAGGAGGGCACTGAGTGCGTGACACAGCCACGCAAAAAGCTGCTGGATGCTCGCATGGCCCACACGCACCGCTCTCCACAAGCCCCTGTGGTGAAGGTCTGGGGCTCCGTGGCCACATCTGTGCCCCAACACTCTGCTCACACACCCAGGACGTGCAGCACCCCAACTTTTCAGACACAGGACTGGTGGGAGGGCTTTGGGTCAAAAGGGGTCAGTGGGCCTTCCCCCTTCCCCCGCCCATTTTGCTTCCTGGCCCTGAGCGAGCTGCCTTGTTGTCACACACTCAACACTTTCCACCGCAGCCCCGAAGTCTCAGGATAAGTTGGGGGCAGAAGCCAGGAGCCAAGGCACATCTCTGCTGAAGTGCACACCCCTTTTTTACCCTTTTTTCCCTCCTCTGATCTTTTCTCTTTCGGATGGTCAGTCACCTACCACACACTGATTAAGTAAGCACCTACTACGTGCAGGCACAGGCATGGTCACAGGTGCTGGGAAGACAGCCACAAGCAAAAGCCCTGGTGTCCCAGGACCAAGTGCACTGCTGCACAGCATTCACAGTCTTTGCCACACTCTACAAAGTCAAGAGCATGCCATGAATAACCAACGGCACTTAAACAATGTCTTCATAGCCCTTGGGAGGCGGAGGCAGGCAGATCGATGTGAGTTCGAGGCCAGCCTGGTCTACAAGGTGAGTCCAGGACAGCCAAGGCTACACAGAAAAACCCTGTCTCAAAAACAAACAAATAAACAATATCTTCAAATACATGGTATTATGGGATGTTTTACCTGCCATGCCACCATGGCTCCAAGGCTCCTGGGCATTTACACTGTACCATATTCCCGCACACCTAAGAGAACCAGTTCACCCCTCCTTGCAGCCCAAGGACAGGTGGTTACCGTTTCCAGCTTACAAAAGGATCGATGAGAAGGCCCCTCTGGCCGGCTCTGGTATATATTAGCAACTATGCTGGGCTGGCTTTCCAGTGGATATTCCAGTTGGGAACACAGGAAATAAACAGAACCAGGGATTTAAAATATAATGCTGCCCTGCCCCCCAGCAGTGGAAGCAGGGGGGGCCGCTTACTAGGTGTGAACGCTTGCGCAAGGTGAGAGAGAGAGCTGGGGCCAGGATAGCTAAGAGAAGACAGCTCTCACCAGGGAGGTCCTGGGACAGACAGACGTAAGCCTGGAACATGTGGGGGACACTGAGGTGTGGCCTGGGCTCCTCCCTACGGTGGCCCGGGGCTCCGCGGCCACATCTGTGCCTCTCTCACTATGCCTGTGCTTCTGCCGGGTCCTCGTGGCGCTGCGTGGGCCGCTGTGTGCCATCCTTACCGGAGTCCACCACAAAGCGGATCCCGTCAATGGTGACTGAAGTCTCAGCTATGTTGGTGGACAGGATGCACTTCCGTACTCCAGCTGGGGCCACATCGAACACCTGGGGCGAGGGAGGAGGCCACATCAGGAACTAGCTCAACCCCGACTGACCTGCTTCCTTGATGGATGGCCCCCTGGGCATTCCAGGCATACATACTGCCCCCATGGCCTGAAACAGCCTCAGCACCCTCCCGGGTGCCCTACCTCCCCCTCCACACATCGCCTGAGCCGTCATCCCGGGCCTCCCTCCCTCAGCTCCTCAGCCCCTGAGCGGCTCAGCCATTCCTTGAACTCCTTCACCCTCCCCAAGCCCTGACCCCTCCCCTAGTCCAGGCCTTCCATCTCTGCCCTCAGCCTACAGAGCCACTCAGCTCTCTGGCCTCCGGGTTCCATTCCCGGTACGCCCCCGCCTTGCTCAGAGCCTTCCTGTGGCTCCCTGGTAGACTCAGGGCAAAGCCGCAACCACCTCATCAGCCCCATCTCTCCTGACTTCCTCGCACTGTCACCAAGGCCCCTTCTGCACACGCACTTCTCTTGGTGCTTGGGAACAGCTAAACATGGTGGCTAAGAACCAGAGCCACGGCCACAGCCAGCCTGCCACATATCTTTGTAAATAAAAATTTTCACTGGGACTCAGTGAGAGAGCCTATGGCCTACAAACCTGAAAACAGCTCCCTCTGGCCTTTCACAGGAAAATCTGCTGACTTCTGCCTAAGAGCACCCCCCCCCCCCCCACCAGGGCTAAATATTCTGGGTTTATTCAGCTATGTAACCCGATAAAATTCCACTGACCTGGGGCTTGGGGACACAACCGGTGCTATGTGTGGCTATACTTGGTTCCTGGCCTAGAGATTCCCACCTGCCCCCGCTTTGTAGGCTGAGCCCATACCTTGTCCTGGTCGGCCACGGAGAGGGCGCTGTGCAGAGGCAGCACCACCCAGCGCTGAGTGAGGCTGGCGTAGGCCTGGGCGGCGTCCAATACCGTGCTGATCTCTGCCATGCCACTGAGGAAGACAAGGAGGTCCCCCCGTTCCTCCGGGGGGTACTTATTGTCGATGGCCTCCAACACTCTCAGGAAAGGTCTTGGATCCAACTTCTCAGCCTTGGACCCTGTCTGCTCTGCCTCCTGTGGCTGGTACACTACCTGTGAGAGAGCCCATGCAGAAACACGCTGTCACTGTGGAACAGCGATGATGGGGCGGGAACTATGGGGTCATGGGGTTCTGGGGGAGGTGGGGGGTGGGAGGTGGGGGACAACTAGCACAACTAGTAGGCAGGTGGCACACCCAGGGTAGATAACTTTTAGAGGAGATAGTGAAGTCAAAAAGTATTGAGGTGAGCCGGGTGTGGTGATCCATGCCTTTAATCCCAGTACTCGGGAGGTAGAGGCAGGTGGATCGCTGTGAGTTCGAGGCCAGCCTGGTCTACAAAGCAAGTCCAGGACAGCCAAGGCTACACAGAGAAACCCTGTCTCGGGAAGAAAAAAAAAAAAAAAGCATCGAGGTGACACAAAGGCTTCTGGGTACTGGCGGTGCCAGGGGTTTTTTAAGCTACTGGCCAGCACCTGGGCTCTCAGAAAGTCACACTCTGGGCAAGAAGAAGAGCTGAGCCAGCGAGGGCACCACCCAGGACTTGTTAGGAAACACCCTTATGAGCATGCAAAACCACAAACTTCCAGTCTGCGCACTTGACCACACAGACAAGGGCAGGGCCTCGCTGCGCGATGGCAGCATCTGAACTGTGCCTACGGATGTCGGGAGAACATATCCGATATGCAGACGGAGGGACAGCCGATTAAAGGTTCTGTGATGAGTCCTCCCCCCTCCCCCCGCCACGGACCATCCAGCCCAAAGCTTCAAGCCTGCTGCCTATGAGAGCCATGCGCCCCTCCCCTCGCCCCCCCTGCCCCCCCCCCCCGCAAGATGGAAGAGCTGTGAGAAGGGAGGAGCCTGAGCCCCTGCGGGACCCCCTGGAGGTCAGGGCGGTGCTCACCGTGATGGGGAAGAGCCTCCCCGGCACCTGCACCACAGGAGCGTGGCTGAAGTAGCTGGAGAAGAGAGAGATGTTGATGGTGGCGGACATGAGGATGACCTTGAGGTCAGGCCGCTGGGGCAGCAGGCGCCGCAGGACACCCAGCAGGAAGTCATTGTGGAGGTGCCGCTCGTGGACCTCGTCCACGATCAGGACCTGGTACTGGGGCAGGCTGGGCTCCCGCTGGATCTGGCGGAGGAGCAGCCCCACGGTCAGGAACACGATCTTGGTAGCTGCTGATCGGGTGCTTTCAAAGCGGATCTGGTAGCCAACCTGGGGTTGAGGGGAGGAGAGTGTCAGGAGAAAACACGACGAAGAGAGTCTGGTGGGGTGAGGGGGAATGAGCGATGGGGGGGGGGGGGGGAACGAGAGCTCCTCCCTGTCCAACATGCAAGTCCGGCCGCGTCTGTGGGTCACACAGGAGTCTGCGGGCTTGTCAGCTAGGCACACAAGCTCTGCTAGGCACGCAAGGCCACCCTAGAGACTGGAGTTCCTCCTCCAGGATGCACGGGACTTACAGGTGCTTAACCTTGGGCAGTATCTGGGTGCAGTTCCTGATAGCAGAGTAATGGGGAGTAAGGCTCCCCTTACTATGCACCAGGAACACGTCTCTGTTACACACGCAGTAAGTGTGTAACTCGTGGCACCCTTACCCCACCATCCTGACTCCACACGAGGAAACAAGGCCACTTATCTCAAGGGACAGCTGAAACAATACTGAGAAATACGTCTTAACCCTGACCTCACACTATACTACACCTTCTCCATACATATCTCACACACACACACACACACACACACACACACACACACCATACATTCACTCTTTTTTTTTTTTTTTTTTTTTTTTGGTTTTTTCGAGACAAGGTTTCTCTGTGTAGCCTTGGCCATCCTGGACTCACTTTGTAGACCAGGCTGGCCTCGAACTCACTGCGATCCGCCTGCCTCTGCCTCCCGAGTGCTGGGATTAAAGGCGTGCGCCACCACGCCCGGCCATACACTCACTCTTAATGAACTCTGGCTCTGAATGCAGAAGTTTTGGAGTTTTTTTTTTTTAAACCTTTTTTATTGTTTTTGCTTTTCGAGACAGGGATTCTCTGTGTAGCCCTGGCTGTCCTAGACTTGCTTTGTAGACCAGGTTGGCCTTGAACTCAGAGATCCACCTGCCTCTGCCTCCTGAGCACTGGGATGAAAGGCGTGGGCCACCATCGCCCTACCCTCACACTCCACCCCCACCCGCAGGAGTACTTTCTCGTAGCCTGAAAGTAGGCAACATTCTCAAAATAGGACCCAAAGTGCACCAGCCACAGGAAGAACAAACGGGAGAAAAGGCTGAAGGGATATGCACTATAAATTCAGCAGCAGAAATGTTCGAGTGGCAGAGACGGGATTGGAATCCTAGAGACTGCCAGGCATGGTGGCGCACGCCTTGTATCCCCTCACTCAGGGAGGCAGAGGCAGGCGGATCTCTGTGAGTTCGAGGTCAGCTTGGTCTACATAGTGAAAGACTGTCTCAAAATGAAATCCAAGGATTCTAGAGGTTAGAGGAAAGAAACAGGCCGGGGATGCAGCCAGCTGACAGCAACTGTTTGGCATGGATGAGACCCTAGTTCAACACGCAGCACTCCCACAAAACAAAACAAACAAACGTTTGGAAACAAACGTTTCTAAGGTGCTATACTGGTTGATGCTAGTTGCCTCTGTCATCTGTAGCCTGTACAAGCTGATCTGCAGAGAGGCGTTCTAGAAGAATCGTCTCTGGGTCAGTGCCTAAGTGTTAACTTTTTTTTTTTTTCTGAGACAGGGTTTCTCTGTGTAGCCTTGGCTGTCCTGGACTCACTTTATAGACCAGGCTGTCTTCGAACTCACAGAGATCCGCCTGCCTCTGCCTCCCGAGTGCTGGGATTAAAGGCGTGAGCCACCACACCCGGCCCCTCAGTGTTAACTTTTATGCATGCAGCCTTGAGGACTATCGCTCCCTGGAGTCTCACTGGAAAACCTGGGAACCCACCATGCCACTCACCTGGGAGCCATACTGACTGAGGCTCTCGAAGCCAACGCGCTTGGCCAGTGAGATGCAGGCGATTCTCCGGGGCTGCGTGCACGCCACGTGACTGAAGCCGGCAGCCAGTAAGTACTGGGGCACCTGAGTGGACTTGCCGCAGCCTGTGTCACCGGCCACCACCACCACTTGGTGCTCCTTGAGTGTCTGCAGGATGCGCTTCCCGTACTGGGCTATGGGAAGCGCAGCCCGCTCGCGCTGCAGTTTGGCGAGTCGCCCAAAAGCTTGCTTCTGCTGGAAGTCCAGGTAATGGAGCAGTGCCCGACGGAACTCCGACACCCTTTCGGGGGGCAGCCCCCTGCCGGGTCCCTGACGGCCTCGGGTGTCTGGGCCTACGATGGAGAGGTTGATGCGGTAGCGGGGGTCGTAAGTGCGAGGTAGGTCAGCTAGAGCGGGGACGCCATGTTTGGGGTGACCAGGGTCCTTCTCCTCCTTCCGGGAGGTCTTGAGGTGCTGGAATCGCTGCAGGCGTTCAAAGAAAGCCCAGAATTTCTGGCACTCCTCTGAACCACGACGGATATAATCTTCATCACGAAAAAATACATCTTCCAAGAGGCTACGGGTCTCTGAACAATTCCAGTCCCATTTCTCTGGGGCCTCTTCCTCCCTGGGAGCGCGATGGTGGTGGTCCCGGTCTCGGCGATGGTCTCGGTGGTCCCTCCCCTCCCTTGTCCTGGGAGGGGGCATGGTTCCTATCACAGAGCTGTCACAGAAGTAGTCCCCCGTTCTGATCACGTGGACCAGGTATTCTCACCTATTCCCCGCCCCCCTGTGGCCCCCCCCCCAAACATCTCCAGCAGGCAGGAACCGCTTTGTCTTCAAAGAGTGATCCTCCCTTTCCTTGTTCGGGACCACTGTGGATGGCAGGGTGGGTAGCCAGGGGCCTGGAGGAGCTGGGGACACACCAGTCCCTTCATGACTCCTGCAGTGATCTCTGGAAGGCACAGGGCTTCATCCTGGACTTCTAGGTCCTAGATGTTGGAAGAAGAAAAGAGATGACATCCGTTCACTTTTAGAACATTCACCGAAAGCCTGCCGCTCTTCAGGCACTTGACTAGCGATCGCTACTACATACGGGTCACATGGACAGTCAACAAGAGAATCTTGTAAGAAGGAATAATCGGCTGGGTGTGGTGGCACACGCTTTAATCCCAGCTCATGGGAGGCAGAGGCTGGCGGATCTCTGAGTTCGAGGCCAGCCAGGTCTACAAAGTGAGTCCAGGACAGCCAAGGCTACACAGAGAGACCCTGTCTGGAAAACCAAAAAAGGAGGAGGAGGAGGAGGAAGAAAGAACGTAACGGAAATGATGAAAATAGGGCACCAGCTTTCCGTGTGGGGGACCACCAGGTTTCACAACACTGAATGAGGCTCCTTGAAATTGCATGGGCCGTTTCTATGGTCCTAGGAATTGGTTTTGCCTGCCTGGCCCGTGCCATCTTTTGCCTGGGAAGGTGTCTACCTTCCTTCGGTGAGCATCCCATCACATCCACGTGACGTGGCTCTGATGGGTTTGGGCAAACAGCAAAGGCCTGGCCAGCCATGGCTCTCTTTCTCCCCCTTGAATCGGGGATTGGTCAGAGGAATGGACACATGGCTCAATCAGGTCCCTGCCCTGGAATTTACACTTTGTTGCCAGGCGAGAGAAGCCCGCTGTTTTCATCTGTTCTAGAGAAGCTGGGTTAAACCTGAACACATTCAGAGTAGCTCTGGAGCGCGCGTCTTTCCTAGATAAGTACCTTGGACAAAACCCTGCATATGGCCACAACGGGCTCCCACAGGGATGTGGGAGATGCCTGAGAATATCATTAGTGTTCAAAGCTTAGTTCCTGTCAACCCTCCACTTCTTGGCTAGGTAAGAAAATGCCTTCAGAAGCTGGGTGTGGTGGCACACGCCTTTTATCCCAGCACTCGGGAGGCAGAGGCAGGTGGATCGCTGTGAGTTTGAGGCCAGCCTGGTCTACAAAGTGAGTCTAGGGCAGCCAAGGCCACACAGAGAAACCCTGTCTCAAAAAACCAAAAATAAAATAAAATGTAATAAGGGGGTTGCTTATGACTGTAAGAGGCTCACGTGCTTCCTTGGTAAAGAACCTGGAGAAAGGCAGATCACCAGGTTTGAATCTGACCATTTACCACAAGTAAATAAATGTATTGAAGTGTTTTTCTTCATCTATAAAATGGGGGGGGGGGCAAATACTCATCAAATATCAAAACACTGGCAAAGAGGCCAAACAGCAACTGTTACTCAGGTTCAATGCTCTCTCCCACAGTCAGAGATAGGCACAGGGGCATCCAACCTGTGTGTGTGGGCGGGGGGGGGGGGGGGGAGGAACTATACAAAAGCCCACAAATCATCTCCTGATGGCATTAGAATCTCACCAGTTCAGCCTTCAGTCTCTCAAGGGCCCCCATGAAAGCGTCCAGAGGTTTGCATGGAAGAGGACTTGGTCCCCTCCTGGGAATTGTTAAGAGCTACATTTGAGTTTCGAGTGAGAGAGACCTTGTGGCGTGGCAGGGTTGCCTCCCGTAGACACAGCAGACACTGCACAGAGTGCAACACTTGTGAATAAACACCTAAGCTAGGCGATGGCAGGACTTGCTTCAAGAACTCCTAATCTAGAAGGGAATGAGGGCAAGGCCTTGGGAAGCTACCAGAAGATCCCTCAGAAAAAGGCAGGGACAGAGAAAAGGAGAGGGTTTCTTTTAGGCAACAAAATGTCTACATACGCTGGGCCTAACATGAGCATCCTATGGCTACCAAGAGATCTATACCCTCAAGCATTCATTCACTCGATTTGGGTTTTGTTTGAGATGCAGGAAAGCACCATCATTTACTTCAGACAGGGTATGGCTTCTGGATCCAAACTTGCCATGTAGCCCATTCTATAATAAAACTAAGCCTCAAAATTGCTGGGATTGCAGGTATGCACCCACCACTCCTGGCTTCCATTTTCTTCCTTTTTTTTTTTTTTCCAAATCTTCCATTTTCTTTATAAATGTGTCTCTCATTTCTCTGGACTACTTCTAAGCTTATGTCCTTTACTGGGTTTCTCTCTTTCTCTCCATCTGGCATCAGTCTCTTTCTCAGTCTATTTTAGCACTGTATCTTACTTCTTTTTCCTACTAGCATGAAGGAAGCAGGCATGAGCTACCCGTGCCTTCAGTCGTTTTTTTTCTTGCCCAGCATTTTTTTTTTTTATAAACCAACTCTCTTCCTCAGACCTCCACTTGATTTTCTCCACCTTCTTCATTTTGTTTGAACTTTTGTTTTTTTTAGATTTATTTATTTTTGGAGATAAGTCTTCCTACATAATCTGGGTTGCCCTTTAAACTCACAATCCGCCTCCTGCGGCTGGCTCCTCGCCCCAAACTTCCTCGCCACATTAGGAAAACACTATTCCCCCTCTATTTTGTTAAGCTGAAGGAACAGTATGAGGAATGTGAATTTGGGGTGCATGTCTTCCCGATCGCCATTTTTCAGCACGACTCTGCATCGCCTCCAACTTTGGGGGTTCTGTTTCAAACTCCATCTTTCCATTAAGTGTGGGTCTCAGCTACCATCCAGGCTTTCTTGCCAAGCTGTTCCTGGCGCCCGTGTGCGCCTCTCTTGGAGGCACCCCCATCACCCTGGACCCCTTTTTCTATCCTGTTCCCGGACCTTGGTCCTTCAGGGTCCCCACTTCTTCCAGTTCCGGGTTTCTTGGTCCTCTAGCTTTACATTCAGAATCGCGCGCCACCAGACCTCCCTGGCTCCTGGAATATTCTTTCATTTTATATATAGGCTCTCCTAACTCCCCGGCCCGTTTGCAACCAGCCCCAAACACGTTCCCCAGCAAGCACCAACGCCACGCAGCTGCCCCGCGTGCACGCCCCGCCCCTTACCTCAGAAACAGCCGCGAACGCCTTTACTTCCGGTCCCGAGTGGTCTGCGCCTGCGCACGTCCTGCCACGCTCCACACTGCGCGTGCGCAGAACGCTAAAGCGCGCCCTCTCCTTTCGGTACAATGGAGCCAAAAGAGAGGCGGGCGGGCCAATGCCCATGCTGCGCCTGCGCACAAAGCACTCATTGGCTCACCTCGCTCCAGGCAATGTTTGGGGTGGCTCGACGCCCTCTAGAGACCAAAGGAGGGGTTACCGGTAAGCGCGGGTCCCTGGCCGTGCCCTCTCCACAGGGGTCTACAAGATTGGTATAAAGCCAATGTTTCTGGCTAGCAAAGGTGCTCAGGCACTGTGGGGGCTGGAAAGATGGCTCAGCGGTTAAGAGCACTGACTGTTCTTTCAGAGGACCCGGGTTCAATACCCAGCACCCACATGGCAGCTCACAACTGTAACTCTGAGATCTGACACTCACACAGGCATACATGCAGGCAAAACACTAATGCACTTTTACAATAAAAGTAAATAATCCAGAGAAAACAGCTCAGAACTCCTAGATGTGCCAATCCCTGGAGGACCGAGCCTGTTTCCCTATTCATAACCCATTGCAACAAACAAACAAACAAACCTGAAAAGTCTTTATAAAAATAAATAAACTGGAGCTGGGCGTGGTGGCTCACGCCTTTAATCCCAGCATTCGGGAGGCAAGTGGATCACTGTGAGTTCCAGGCCAGCCTGGTCTACAAAGTGAGTCCATGACAGCCAAGGCTACACAGAGAAACCCTGTCTCAAAAAACAAAAAACAAATATATATATTCCCTGCATCCCATTTCCCCCCTCCCACTCAACTATTATTTCACTGAAGTTACCGTCTCTGACCTTGCTTCTAGAAACAGCATCCCCCCCCTCCACACCCACTTTTCCCATTTGTGATTCTCCAAACAGCAGGCACTATTGCTCAAGTATTTTGTTCGTTTACTTATTCATGTATTTCAGAAAAGAGCTTTCTGTCCTGCCCGGGCTCAAATTTGTCACCTTCCCCCCTCAGCCTCCTGTGGGCTGGAACAATGTCCTACTCACTCCTATCTTTGTGACTGTCTGTGTGTCCTCTGGTAAGCCGTGTACACTCTAGAAGCAGAGACTTCATCTGTTTTATCCACCAAAGTCTGGTCCATGCATAGAGGCAACCCCAGACCCTAAGGATGGACCCTTCCAAAGGTAGTGCTATCCTAAGGATAAAGAATGTCATTTAGGAAGTAGCCAATCAAAATTAAAGATCTATGCTTTACTAAGTTACTATGTGTACAGCAAGCAGTGGGGGAAAGAAGATTGTGTAGTTTTTGTTTGTATGATTGTTTGTTTTGTTTTTGAGACAGGGCCTCGTGTAGCCTAGGCTAGCCTTCACTATGTAACTGAACCTGCAGTTTCATTTGGTTCTGTGCATTGATCCCAAGGCTTGTGTAAACTAGGCAAACAAACAAGGAACAGTGAGGAGGGAGGGAGGCCTCTGTGACTGCAGGGAGGAGAGGAAGTAGCCTAGCAAGGAGGCGAGAAAGAGGGTGGGTCATAGACTTTGGCTTGTGAGCTGAGATGGAGCGGAGCCACAGGAGGACTGTAGACATGATCTGGTGCCCAGGACAGCCAAGGCTACAGAGATACCCTGTCTCGAAAAACAAAAAAAAGAAAGAAAGAAAAGGGCATTTATTAGAATGACTTACAGGCCGTGGCCCAGCTACTCTACCAATGGCTGGCTATGAACAGAAAGTCTGAGAATCCATAAGTTGCTCAGTTGATGAGGCTGGGCATCTCAGCTGGTCTTCAGTAGATGCAGGAATCCCAAAGAAGTAGGCTCTAGTGCCAGTGAAGGAATAGGCTTGCTAACAAGGCAAGAGCAAGCAGGCAAAGAGCAAAAGCGTCCTTTTCCATGTTCTCATATAGGCTTCTAGAGGAAGGTGGGGCCCAGATTCAAGGTGTGTCTTCCCACCTCAAGATGCAGATCAAGGCTGAACAGTGATAGCCCATGCCTTATATCCCATGCAGAGGCGGGCAGATCTCTGTGAGTTCAAGGCCAGTCTGGTCTCCAGATCTAGTTCCAGGACAGTATGCTACACAAAGAGAAAAAAAAAAACCTGGGGGGTTGGAAATCTGGATCAAAGGTGTGTGTCTTCCTACCTCCAAGGTGTGTCCTCCATTTCTGGATTGTAGTTCATTCCAGATGTAGTCAAGTTGACAACCAAGACTAGCCATGACAGGAACCAAGACAGGGGAAAAAGAAGAGCAGGTTAGTGGGGAGTTAGGTCAGCTGGACCAGTGAGATGGAAGAGAAGACGGTGGAGATCTGAGCCTGGGCAACTGGAAGGGTAACCACTGAGGTGACAAAGATGGAACATCGTTCCATTTGGAGCATAGAGATTAGAGATCTCTCATCCAAAATGCTTGGGACCAGAGTGTTTCAGATTTCTTTCAGATTTTGGGAGATAGATAGATAGATAGATAGATAGATAGATAGATAGATAGAGCTGGGCAGTGGTGGCGCACACCTTTAATCCCAGCACTCAGGAGGCAGAGGCAAGTGGATTGCTGTGAGTTCGAGGCCAGCCTGGTCTCCAAAGTGAGTCTAGGACAGGCAAGGCTACACAGGGAAAGCTTGTCTTGAAAAACAAATGAGAGAGAGAGAGAGAGAGAGAGAGAGAGAGAGAGAGAGAAATACCTTAGAGAGGAGACCCAAGCCTAATTACAGAATTCAGTTTCATATTTGCCTACTCGTAGATCCTTGTTTTGGTTACTTTTCACTTCCTGTGATGAGATGCCATGGCCAAGGCAACTTAAAAATGAAGCATTTAGTAGGGGCCTTGCTTACAGTGTCAGAGGGTGAGTCCATGACCACCGTGGCAGGGAGCATGGCATCAGGCAGGCAACACATGGCACCAGACCAGTAGCTGAGAGTTTACATCTGATCCACAAATAGGAGGCAGAGAGAGAGAGAGAGAGAGAGAGAGAGAGAGAGAGAGAGAGAGAGAAAGCTAACTAGGAGTAGTATGGGCTTTAGAAACCTCAGATCCCATCCCCAGTGACACACCTCCTCCAACAAAGCCACACCTTCTAATCCTTCCCAAACAATTTCACCAACTATAGAATAGCATTCAAATATATGGGCCATAAAAAATAAAATAAGTAAAAATATATGGGCTATTCTCATTCAAACCACCACTACCCTGAAGGTAACTTTTACACCATTGTTAGAGGAGACTGTGGGTTTTGTTGTCGTTTGGTTGGTTTGCTTTCAGTTTAGGTTTGGAGTTCGTTTTGAAAGATTTGTTTCTTTTATATGTATGAGTGTTTGTCTACATGTATATATTGCACCATGTGGGTGCAGTGCCCAAGGAGGCCAGAAGAGGGCATTGTATCTCCTGATATTAGAGTTACAGATGGTTGTGAGCCACTGTTTAGTTGCTGGGAATTGAGCACGGGTTCTCAGGAAAAATAGCTCTTAACTGCTGAGCCATCTCTCTAGTCTCCAACCTCTCAAGTAAGGACAGGGTCACACACCCACACTGCCACAGCTGGCTTCTTACCATAAAAATACAGACTCCCTTAAGTTTTCAGTGAATCACCTCTGGGTGATTTTCCAAGAACTGCTTGCCACAAAATGGTGCTGTGGTGCATGGTGGCTTCCAATACAACTACAGATTTGCCATTTATTTATTTCATTTTCAAAAAAAAAAAAAAAATGTAGTTTGCTGAGCTGTGGTGGCACACAGTTTTAATCCCAGCACTTGGGAGGCAGAGGCGAGTGGGTCTCTGAGTTCGAGGCCAGCCTGGTCTACAGAGCTTCCAGGACAGCCAGGGATACACAGAGAAGCTCTGTTTTGAAAAACAAAATAAACAAATAAATACCCCCAAAATTTAAAAATGTAGGTCTTCTTTGAAAGATTTTTGAAAGCTTTATTTATTCTGTCTTCTTTTGATGATTATGACTGATTTGGAACCTGTATACATTATTTTCCAATTTTCCCATGAATCTGAAAGCCAGCCTGGGCTATGGAGTAAGACACTGTCCCAGAAAACAAACAAATTTTAAGAACCACACAAATAGGGACTACAAGATGGTTCTGTGGGTAAAATATTTGCCACACAAACAAGAGGACCTCGGTGTGGGTCCCCATAACCCGTGTGAAAAGCCAGACACCATCTCACACATCTGCAACCCCAGCACTGAGAAGGTAGACACAGGAAGGGTCTGTTTCCTCGGGAGTGATGTTTGGAGAGATGGCTCAGTGGTTAAGAGCACTGGCTGCTCTTCTAAAGGACCAGGGTTCGTGCCCATAGGAAGTGGCAGAATCAGGAGGATGTGACCTTGTTGGAATGGGTGTGGCCTTGTCGGAGGAAGTGTGTCACTGTGGAGGCGGGCTTTGAGGTCTCCCATATGCTCAAGCCATGCCCAGTGGGACAGTCTCCGGCTGCGGCCTGCAGATCAAGATGCAGAACTCTCAGCTCCTCCTCCAGCACCCTGTCTGCCTGTATCCACCATAATGATAATGAACTAAACCTCTGAAACTGTAAGCCACACCCAGTTAAATGTTTTTCCTTTATAAGGGTTGCTATGGTCATGGTGTCTCTTCATAGCAATAAACCATAACCAAGACATTGTTTATATAAGCTTGGTGTCCCTGGTTAGGTTTTACTGTCATCTTGACACAACTTGGGAGTCACCTGCAAAGAGGGAAACTTCAACCAAAGAATTGCCTCCATCAGACTGACCTGTAGCTGTGGCTGTGAGAGATTGTCTTGACTGATGTGAGCGGGCTGAGCCCATTGTAGGTGGCACCATCCTTAGGCAGGTGATCCTGGGGTTTATAAGAAAACTATCTCAAGGCCGGGCAGTGGTGGCGCATGCCTTTAATCCCAGCACTTGGGAGGCAGAGGCAGGTGGATCGCTGTGAGTTCGAGGCCAGCCAGTCTACGTAGTGAGTCCAGGACAGCCGAGGCTACACAGAGAAACCCTGTCTTGAAAAACCAAAAAATAAAATAAAAATCTGAGCATGAGCAGAGAGCTAGCATGCAGCTAATGTTCCTCCATGGTTCCTGTACTCAAGATCCTGCCCTGACTTCCCTCAAAAATGGACTATGATCTGGAAGTATAAATCAAATAAACTCTTTTTTCATCTAAATTGCTTTGGTCAGAGTGCTTTATCAGAACGGCAGAAAGACTAGAATACTTGGGGGAAATGGGACCTGGTATTTACTTCCTGAATCTTTTTTGTTTTATGTTAGTTTTGGGTTTTTTGTTTTGTTTTGTTTTTTGATATTTTGAGACAGCGTTTCTCTGTGTAGCCTTGGCTGTCCTGGACTCACTTCATAGACCAGGCTGGCCTCGAACTCACAGTGATCCGCCCGCCTCTGCCTCCCGAGTACTGGGATTAAAGGCGTGCGCCACCACGCCCGGCTTGATTTTGGTTTTCAAAACATGGTTTCTCTGTGTAGCCTTGGCTGTCCTGGACTCACTTTGTAGACCAGGCTGGCCTTGAATTCACAGAGGTCCAGCTGCCTCTACCTCCCAGAGTGCTGGGATTACAGGTGTGCTGCACCCACCACCCCCACCCCGGCCCTGGCTTACTTCCAACAGTCTGAAGAAGAGAACATTTGCAATAAACAACAACAAAATGATATTTTTAACATCAAGAGATTTTATGTATGTATAATTGCACATAAATACATTTAGAAGCTCTCATGAAATTTCTCCTTCATTTCTTTAAGGCAAACAAATTAAATAGAAACTCTCAAAACTTGTACTTGGAAAAACAAAACAGAAAATGGCCTTCTGAAAAGGCTCTCTGGTCCCAGTAAATCAACCAGAAACTCTTTGAACTTTTCAGGCAGACAGGCATATACATTGTTCAAGGGGGATTGGCAGTGGAGCGCAGTACAGGGACATCTGCCTAGAATCCGCTGGTGAGGGCTGGAGGACGTGGCTCAGTGGACAGAGCCCTTGCCTAGCATGCATGAAGCCCTGGGGTTGAGCCCCAGCACCATATAAATCAGATGCGGCAATTCCTGACTGTGAGCGCAGCACTCAAGGTGCTAAGGGTCATCCTTAGCTACCTAGTGAGTTCAAAGACACTCTGGCTATATGAGATTCTAGCTCAAAAAAAAAAAAAAAAAAAAAAAATCAAAAACTACAAACAAAGCTCAACCCAAGGATTCCTGGAGGAGAGTTGCCTGGACACAGTAAACTGTAGGTGTTAAAATCCCACAAACCTGGGGGTAAGGGTGGAGTTCTACTTAATGGACAGTATACACCCACATGAGTTGTTTTAAATAAAATCGCTAAAAGGTCCTCATTAACAAATTAAGAAAAAAAAAGCTGCAGCAACATCAACAAGCCCACACACCAGTTGAAAAAAAAAAAAAACAAGTGGAGTCTAAACAGAGAAAATACAGTGCTTCCTAAGGCAGAGGAAGGCAGAGGAGACCAGAGTGAGGTGTTTGGGGCTGCTGAGATGGCGCTTGCAGCCAAGCCTGAAACCCTGAGTTCGACCCCAGGACCCACGTGATGAAAGGAGTCGACCTCTAACCACATGCACCGCTCCCCCCAAGCTCCCCGACTCAGGCAATAAATAATTAAATGTAACACGAAATTTTAAAAGGTGGAATAAAGCCTAGCTCTCACCTTCGGGGAACTTACAAGTTTATCTGGGCGTTGTGTTGAAGAGATTGCAAGAAAGGCAGAGTGCTTGTTTCTGGGAGGGAAGCAAGTCAGGGAGGGCTTCTTGGAGGAGGCCCCCAGAGCACTTGTTCTGCCTGCTTGGAACAGTTCCCCAGATTTAAGCATGGATCCTGTCTCCAGTGCGTGCATGCGTGTGCATGCACGTGTGTGCGTGAGTCTGTGCGCAGGCGTGAGGTCAAGGCTGGATAGCTCCACCTAATGCTCCCCATCTGGACCTCACTATGTAGATCAGGATAGCCTACAACTCACAGACCTTCACCTGGCCCTCCTCCCAGAGGCTATAATTAAAGGGATCACCACCATGCCCTGGCTCCACTGTATTTCTTGAGACAGGGTCCCTCTCTGGAGTTTGTTGACTAGGCTAGACGGGCTGTCCAGAGAACCTCCAGGATCCACCTATTCCCTCAGGGCTGGGGTTAGAGGTGTACTGCCACACCCAGCTTTTGTGTGGGTGATGGGACCTCTTTTTTTGTTGTTGTTTTGTTTTGTGTTGTGTTTTTGTTTTTCGAGACAGGGTCTCTCTGTGTAGCCTTGGCTGTCCTGGACTTGCCTTGTAGACCAGGCTGGCCTCAAACTCACAGCGATCCTCCTGCCTCTGCCTCCCAAGTGCTGGGATTAAAGGTGTGCACCATCACGCCTGGGTAGGACCTCATTTTTTTTTTTTTTTTTTTTTAGCAGCAGGCAATTGATCAGTCTCCCCAGTACCCACTCTAGGCTCTATGAAACACGTCACCCTTGACATAGGCCACAATCCTTCAACTGTTCCCTAGCTGCCTTCCTCTGCAACGCGCTGGCTCCTGGCGGTAGGAATTGGTTCTGGCCACTGTCACTGCCAGCACCTATATATCAGGGGTCTGCACGAGCGAGTGCACAGTGAATGTTTACTGATTGAAGAGTAAAAGCCGTCTGTGAGCTCCCAGATCCAGCTGCGCCCGAAGCCACACAATTGTGAAAAGGGCCGAGAAACTTAAAAAAAAAAAAAAAAACCCTTGCCTACACGGGCATCTCGGACGTGACTTCCTGGCTGGAAGATACCTTGGTCACCTTGCTTTCCTCATCCTGTAGATCCCTCAGGGCCCAGTGACATGCAGCCTGGAGTGACTTGCAGAGCTGCTTTCTTCCAAAATACAAAAACATGATAGGATTGAGAGCACTGTGAGCAAGAGCCAGGCCTGTAATCACAGGCTCGGCCTCCAGGCCCCGGGCAAGGAGCGCAGAGAGTGGCTGAGCCACTGCAAGTATGATCCTCAGGATGTGGTAAGGGGTCCAGCAAATGAAAAACCCCACCACTACCGCTGTGCCCAGGGGCCAGCGGCGCCGGGTCATTTGCCTTTGGAGGATGCCGTGGCAAGTGGCCATAAACACCAAGGGCCCCAAGAAACCAAAGAGAAACCGAACGGTGGTGATGGTGACTTCTGCCGCGACAGATCCGCCATAGTCGGTGGCGCACACAAGCCGGGAAGGGAAGTGCTCCTCAACCAGTCTCCGGTAGACAGCAGAGGGCACGGTCAGCAACAGGGCTAGCTTCCAGGAGGAGGCCTGGGCCACCCTCACCCCAAGTGTCCGGTGATCTGCAGTCTTCCAGGAGGGCCTGAGAGCCAGTAGGAAGAGGTCAGCGCTGAGGGCGGTCAGTAACAGCACACTGGCGTACATAGACATGACGGTGATTGAGGAGAGCAGCCAGCAGCCCGCTGCCCCGTATGGCCACTGGCCCTTTTGGGCGATGGGCACAGCCAGGAAGGGCAGAGACACACAGCAGAGCAAGTCAGCCACGGCCAGGTGCAGGAACCAAGAGGCCCCGAGCCTGTGGCGGCACTCTTTCCAGGTCACCCAAGCCACCAGGCTGTTGCCTGGCACACCCACCAGGAAGATGGCAGCATACAGCAGAGGCAAGGCTATGAAGTAGACGTCATTGGAGGGACAGTGGCCAGCTGGGCAGTGTACAGGGACATCCGGAAGGCTGTTGTAATTATATGCGTAATATTCATATTCATAGTCATAGGTGGTGGTAGTGTTCGTCATCCTGGCCCCAGGCACCTGCACGGGACAGACAGGAGGAAAAGTCAATAGGAACTGCCTCTGCTTCCTGAGTGCTGGGATTAAAGGCGTGTGCCACCGTCAAAAAAAAAAAATTCAACGGGGAAACGCCAAGAGCCTTGCTGTTCTGGGACGGGGCACCCAGCAGCTCCATGCTAGGTCCATGGAGGTTTGGGCCGCCATAGGAGCTTATCTTTATTGTGCTAACTGACGTGGGAAGACCCGGGCGCTAATTGTGTGAAGGATTACTTCGTGGCTGGGATCCTAGAGAAAAAGGGGCCAACAGGGTGGCTCAGTGAGTGCAAGCACTCGCAACCAAGCCTGACGACCTGAGTTCAGTCCCCGAGATCTACACTGTGAAAGAGGAGAGCTGACTCTAAGAAGTCATCCTCTGACCTCCCCAAGCATCACGTACACACTCACACCGGCACAGAATAGAGATTTTAAAATGAGATAAAAATAAAAATAAAAGTAAATAGGAAGGGCAGCTGGGCAGCAGCATGCATTCGGTACTACTGTTTTGGGTTTTTTGTTGTTCTTTTATTTTGTTTTGTTGTTGTTTTTGTTTTTGGGGTTGTTTTGCTTTTAGGGTTTTTTTTTTTTTTTTTTTCTTTTCAAGACAGGGTTTTTCTGTAGCCTTGCCTATCCTGGACTTACTGTGTAGACCAAGCTGGCCTCGAACTCACAGCGATCCACCTGCCTCTGACTCCCGAGTGCTGGGATTAAAGGCGTGTGCCACCACGCTCAGCGGTCATTACTGCCTCTTGACTAGTTTCCATATGCTCAGCTGCTTCAAGCCCCCGTTGCCTTGGCTTCCCCTCCATAGTGGACCAGATATTGGAACTGTAAGCTAGAACAAACACCTTCTCCTTTAAGCAGCCTTTGAAGAGTATTTTCTCTAGACCAGGATGGCCCCAAACTCACAGAAACCCGCCTACCTCTGTCCCCCAAGTGCTGGGATTAAAAAGGGTGTGCTGCCACATCCTGTGGAGTATTTACTTACAAACAACAGGAAAAGAAATTGCTAAGACAGAAAGAACTGGCCAGGCGGTGGTGGCGCAAACCTTAATCCCAGCACTCAGGAAAGCAGGAGGCAGGCGGATCTCTATGAGTTCGAGGCCGGCCTGGCATACAGAGCGAGTTCGAGGACAGCCAAGGCTACACAGAGAAACTCTATCCTGAAAAACCAAAATCAATTAAAAATAAATAAATAAATAAAACCAACAGCAACAACAAAAAGAAATATGGAATTATCTTATTAGCATGTGGAATTCCAAAATATGAGAGCAGCAAACTGTGACTCTAGCAAGTATTTCAGAATGCTAAAACTTCGTGTACATCTTCAAATTCTAGCACATTATCTTTTTACACACCACAAAGTGCTGGGATTGAAGCCAGGGCCTCACAGGTGCTAGGCAGGCCATCTGCCACTGAGCCACGCCCCCAGCCCCTCACTGGGGGATTCTAGGCAGGGGCTCTACCACTGAGCCACGCCCCCAGCCCCTCCCTGGGGGATTCTAGGCAGGGGCTCTACCACTGAGCCACACCTCAGCCCCTCACTGGGGGATTCTAGGCAGGGGCTCTACCACTGAGCCACGCCCCCAGCCCCTCACTGGGGGATTCTAGGCAGGGGCTCTACCACTGAGCCACGCCCCCAGCCCCTCACTGGGGGATTCTAGGCAGGGGCTCTGCCACTGAGCCACTCCCCCAGCCCCTCACTGGGGGATTCTAGGCAGGGGCTCTACCACTGAACCACGCCCCCAGCCCCTCACTGGGCGATTCTAGGCAGGGGCTCTGCCACTGAACCATGCCCCCAGCCCCTCACTGGGGGATTCTAGGCAGGGGCTCTTCCACTGAACCACACCCCCAGCCCCTCACTGGGGGATTCTAGGCAGGGGCTCCACCACTGAGCTGCATCCTTGTATCTTGGAATTTTAGTATGTCACAATGTTAGAACTCCAGCCTGTTGGGATATTGGATTGCTGGAACCCTAAACAATGCCTTAAAACACTAGAATCCTAGCTCACACCCATCTGGAAAGGCTAAAGCAGTTCTAGAACCCCAGGGCAGATTAGAACAATCAATCCAGAATGCTAATCTATTAGAACACAGAGCTCTTGGAATTCCAAAACTTAAAACTCCAGCAAGAACAAGGCATGGAGCCAGACAGTGGTGGCATACTTCTTTAATCCCAGCACTAGGGAGGCCAAGGTGGGTGGATCCCTGAGTTTGAGGCCAGCTTGGTCTACAGAGTAAGTTCCAGGACAGCCAGGACTACACAGAGAAACTCTGTCTCAATAAATAAATAAATAAATAAATAAATAACAAGTCATGGTAGCATGATTGTGGGCTCAGTGAATACAGAAAGGAATTTGTTCTCAAAAATAAAAATAAAATCTACCTGCAGCAGTTGTTTCAATAGTATTAATATTGCGAATGCAGGAAGAACAGATGTCAAATTTCCTACAGTTCATTTTCTACAGCTTATTCACAAGTACAGTTCCTGGGTACTCTTTTTTTTTTTTTTTTTATGATTTTACGTAGCCCAGGCTAGTTTCACATTTGCTGGGTGGCTGAAGGTGACTATGAACACCTGGTGGTCTGGATTCCTCCTCCTAAGTGCTTGGGTTACAAGGAGAACCACCACACTTAGCTTGTGAGCATTTTTGTTGTTGTCCCAAGCGTTGGTTTAAGGACTGAGGCACAGACCAAACACTGTTTTCTTGCAGCTGATATCCCAATGGGAAACCAGGCAGTGAGAAGACAAACAAGAGATTTACAGTATTTTCCAAGACATAATAGTTGCATGAGAAAGAAGTGTCAAGGCCAGCTATATAGTTAGAGCCCAGCGTGGGCCGCATGAGACCCTGCCTCCAAAAATTAAAAATGCTGTTGGGGAAGTGGCCGGGCGTGGTGACACACGCCTTTAATCCCAGCAGAGGCAGGTGGATCGCTGTGAGTTTGAGGCCAGCCTGATCTACAAAGAGAGTCCAGACCAACCAAGGCTACACAGAGAGACCCTGTCTCAAGAAGGAAGAGAAGGAGGAGGGAAAGGAGGAGGAGGAGGAGGAAGAGGAGAAGAAGAAGAGCTGAATTGCAAAGCGTCTCTAGGCAGGAGTCCTGAAATATTCCCACCCCCAGATATAAGAGACAGGGAAACTAGACAGCCGTATATACCATGTGGCCCTGACCAGACTCCATGATTTCGGATGACAGGCATGACTGGCTCTGTCCATAGTCTCCTCTGGGACCCACCTCACCCGTGGGATCTCAGAGTTCATGCATAAGAAACGCATACATGACACAGAGTGTGCTGGGGAGGACAGGACCTAGGCAGAAGGGGACACCCATCCCCATATCAGAGTGGCCAGAACCTGCCGCTCTCATCTGACTATTCTGGGTTGTCAGGCACTGCCCAAAGCCTCAGTCAACACTGTCAAAACAGGAAGGTCAGGGCGGAAATTGGGACACTCTCAGCTCTGCCAGGTACTCGCTGAAAAATGGCCACGCCATTTTTCTGAGTATTTTCCTATCCTTAAAGTAAACCGTACCTGGTGTTTAAAAACACACCTGTCACCCCAGCAACTGAGAGGCGAAGCAGGAGGAATGAGGCCAACCTGGGCTACACGATAAGACCCTGTCTGAAAACAAACAAACAAACAAAAAAGCCCAAGCACTACAAATCATAACAAAAGCACAGAACCTCAAAGCTTCAACAGCTGTGTGACCTTCAGCAAGCTGCCTAGTCTTTCTGTGCCTCCGTCTGTAAAAGGGGACAATCACATTCTCCACCGTAGAGAGCACTGGGAACATCCAATAGATCTGCTGTGGAGAGGATGGCTGCCACAGGGCTGCCCCACAGTGAGCAGCAGGTGTGTATGTGTGTGTGTGTGAGGCTGTGTGTGTGTGTGTGTGTGTGTGTGTGTGTGTGTGAGTCTTTGTGTGTGGGTCTGGGCGTCTGGGTTTCTGTGTCTGTCTGTGTCAGCTGCTGTTATCACAATCTCTCTTCCCTCCGCTGACGCCACCCTTCACAGCTACGACTGATAACAATCCAGGACAGTTTCTGCACGCAGACACTATCAGCCTATGGAATTTTCTCTGAAACAGAGACAAGATGGATTCCTGGTATTCTATTCTCTCTCCCACTCCCACTTAACTCAGTTCTTTACTACTGAGTGATGTCCTGAGACCCTCATAGGGGGATTCTAGGCAGGGGCTCTACCACTGAGCCACACCCTCAGCCCCTCACTGGGGGATTCTAGGCAGGGACTCTACCACTGAGCCATGCCCCCAGCCCCTCACTGGGGGAATCTAAGCAGGGGCTCTACCACTGAGCCACGCCCCCAGCCCCTCACTGGCAGATTCTAGGCAGGGGCTCTACCACTGAGCCACGCCCCCAGCCCCTCACTGGGGGATTCTAGGCAGGGGCTCTACCACTGAGCCACACCCCCAGCCCCTCACTGGGCATTCTAGGCAGGGGCTCTACCACTGAGCCACACCCCCAGCCGCTCACTTGGGGATTCTAGGCAGGGGCTCTACCACTGAGCCACACCCCCAGCCCCTCATTGGGGGATTCTAGGCAGGGGCTCTACCACTGTGCCATGCCCCAGCCCCTCATTGGGGGATTCTAGGCAGGGGCTCTACCACTGAGCCACACCCTCAGCCCCTCACTGGGGGATTCTAGGCAGGGACTCTACCACTGAGCCATGCCCCCAGCCCCTCACTGGGGGAATCTAGGCAGGGGCTCTACCACTGAGCCACACCCCCAGCCGCTCACTTGGGGATTCTAGGCAGGGGCTCTACCACTGAGCCACACCCCCAGCCCCTCACTGGGGGATTCTAGGCAGGGGCTCTACCACTGAGCCACACCCCCAGCCCCTCATTGGGGGATTCTAGGCAGGGGCTCTACCACTGTGCCACGCCCCAGCCCCTCATTGGGGGATTCTAGGCAGGGGCTCTACCACTGAGCCACACCCTCAGCCCCTCACTGGGGGATTCTAGGCAGGGACTCTACCACTGAGCCACACCCCCAGCCGCTCACTGGAGGATTCTAGGCAGGGGCTCTACCACTGAGCCACTCCCTCCAGTTCACTGAGCCTCAAGTTTGCCAACTGGCCCAACAGACAGACCAGAGAGAACAAGAGACCTTCTTATATCTACTCTCTGGTTCTAGGATTACAAATGGACACTTTTGCATCCAGTGACATCGTTGTCTTTTACAATAAATCAGTTCTATTTGGTTCTATACACTATGGATACAATATTATCGCCACTGTTTTTTATATATTTATTTATTTATGTATTTATGCATGCATGCACACATAGCACGCTTGCATGGTACACCTCCCATTGGAGATCAGAGGACACCTTGTGGAAATCAGCACTCTTCTTCTACCACGTGGGGTCCAGGGGGGTCAAATCTAGTTGTCAGGCTCGGCAGCATGTGCGTTTACCTACTGAGTCATCTTGCTCCCAAACTGCTACTTCGTTGTTTTGTTTTGTTTTGTTTTGTTTGAGACAGAGCCTTACCGCGGGTACCACTGGCTGGCCTGGAACTTAGTATACAGACAGACTGGCCTCAAGCTCACAGAGATCTGTCAACTTCTGCCTCCTAAGTGCCGGGGTTAAAAGCTTGGTCCACCACACATGGCTCATTTTATTTATTTGTTTGTTTATTTATTTATTTTAAAGATTTATTTATTATTATGTATACATTGCTCTGCCCGCAGGCCAGAAGAGGGCATCAGATCACATTATAGATAGTTGTGAGCCACCATGCGGTTGCTGGGAATTGAACTCAGGACCTCTGGAAGAGCAGACAGTGCTCTTAACCTCTGAGCCATCTCTCCAGCCCCTAGTTAGTTAGTTAGTTAGTTAGTTTTTAGTTTTTAGTTTTTTGAGACAGGGTTTCTTTGTGTGTAGCCCCTGGCTGTCCTGGAATCACTCTGTAGACCAGGCTGGCCTCTAAGTCACATATGTCCCCTTGTATCTTGCCTTCTGAGATTAAAAGCAGGGGCCGCCACCACCACCCAGCATTTTTTTCTAATGCAGGAATAAGCATTTATCTGTTTAAGTGTGTGCCACATGTGTACAGTTACCTATGGGGGGGGGGCCAGAAGAGGGCATCGTATTCCCTAGAGCAGGAGTTATAGGGGGTTGTAAGCCGCCTGGTGGGTGCTGGGAACCTAACTCAGGTCCTCTGAAAGAACAGTACATATTCTTAACCACTGAGCCATCTCTCCAGCCCCAAACTGCCACTTTTAATTATAAGTAGGGCATAGTGGCACACTTCTTTAATCCCAATACTCTGGAGGCAGAGTTGGGTGGATCTCTGTGAGTGTGAGACCAGCCTAGTCTACATAGCAAGTTCAAGAACAGCCAGAGCTATTATAGAAATATTCTGTCAAGCCAGGTGTGGTGGTGCATGCTTAATCCCAGCACTCAGGAGGCAGACGCAGGCAGAGCTCTGTGAGTTCGAGGCCAACCTGGTCTATAAAGTGAGTCCAGGACAGCCAGGGCTACACAGAGAAACCCTGTCTCAAAAAGAGAGAGAGAGAGAGAGAGAGAGAGAGAGAGAGAGAGAGAGAGAGAGAGGAAATTCTGTCAATAATAATAATAATCACACTGATGAGAGAAGCCGATGGGGATGAATATGAGCAAATCTCAAATACATACATATATAAATAATGATAATGAAACACGTTATTTTGTATGCTAAAAATGCAATAAAAATGGGGAAAACAGCATGGGATACATTCCTGAAACCTCAACCCTTAGGAGACTGAGGCAGGAGGATTGCCATGAGCATGAGGCCAGATTGGTCTCCATGGCAAGTTCCAGGCCAGCTTAGGCTATATACCATGAGACCCTTGTCTCTGAAAACCAGGAAATGGATAGGGCTGGGGGTGGGATTCAGTTGAAAGGGTGTTTCCTGGTAACTGATAAACTGGACATGGTGACACATCCCTGTAACGTCACCACCACTGGAGGGGTGGAGGCAGAAGAATCAGAAGGAGTTCAACGCCATCCTCAGCTGTGAGATTGAGACCAGTGTGCTACGGGGGGGGGGGGGGGGGGGGAGGGAGAGAGCACGCACTGATGTTCCCTGTACATGTGTTCTGTTTGAGAAACGTCTGCCCTACCCATCCTTGGCCAGAGGATTACATTATCCCAATTTTCCAGAACTTGGGCTCCACCTCACATGAGCTCCGATGCGTTCCTGGCATCGGAGGCAGTCCTTGGAGCTCATATGGTATTTGGCTCCTGAAAGGATGAATTAAGGAAACTGAAGCCTAAAAGGGGCTAAGGAGCCATGTAGGGGCGGGGCTGAGGGTGACAAAGTGCTCGTCCCGCACTCCTGACGACCTGAGTTTGATTCCCAGAACACTCATGGGAGAGTCCTGCCTTCTATATGCAGGTTGTGGCACACACGCCCACGTGTGCATGCAATAAATAAATAAATGCAATTTAGAAAGAAAGAAAGGCGCACACTTGAGCTGCTACATACACACGTGTTAACTAATTAATTAATAATAGCTGAGAATCATAAAATACTTTTATTTATTTTGGGGGGGGTTCGAGACAGGGTTTCTCTGTGTAGCCTTGGCCATCCTGGACTCACTTTGTAGACCAGGCTGGCCTCGAACTCACAGCGATCCGCCTGCCTCTGCCTCCCGAGTGCTGCATAAAATACTTTTAAAGAAAAAAAAGTAATACAAAAATGCCATGGGGAGTCCCACTGCCAATATTCCTACGGCCAGAACCAGACTTCAAGAATACCTTGTGGAAAGTGCTCGGCTCACAGGAAGCCCCAGAGGTCACCTAGTTCTGACACTCACACACCTCTGTCTAAAGTGACCCCTGCTGTCTTAGGAAGCAGGACTTTAGAGTCAGAGGGCTTGCTCACAGGACACTCTGACTTCTAGAGGACTAGGCCCAACCTCTGGGAATTCCCGGCAGAGAGGCCAAATGAACATTTTCTTCTGGGCTGCCCTATTACCAAGTACCAGCTGTGGTGATAAGATTTCTTATCTGAAGGGCTGGGGATGTGGCTCCGTTAGGGGAGTGCCTGTCCCGGCATAACTGGAAGTCCTGTAGTATCCTCCCAGCACCGCATAACCTCATGCCTGGCAATCTGAGAACTCTAGAGACAGAGACTGGACAATCGGGTGTTCAAGATCACCCTCAACTACATAGTGAGTTTGAGGTCAGTCTTGACAACCTGAGATCTCGTCTCAGGAGAAAAAAAAAAAGATAAAATAAAATATCCCATCTGGAATTCTAATTCTGACTCCAAGATTGTAAGAAGCCAAAATCAGAAACCCCGTCCACTCCTCCTCTCACCCTGCATTATGCCTCCCTCCTTACCTTCCTCTTCCAACTGGTTCCAATTGGCTAAATGCTGCTAACACAATGCCAGGCCACAGCAGCTGCTGGGAGGCGCAGGGTCTCTCCACCAGGGACAGTAGCTCGTTGAGTCTCAGCAATCCAACCCGGTTCCCAGGGCTCCTTACGGGATTCTCTGAGGGCCCTGAGAAACCTTCTTTAACCAGGAAAAGCAGGCGTGGCCTCCTCCCAGCCCCAGGGGAATATCTGTCTTGTCTTCCTCCCGTGAGTCACAAATTAACCCACAGACAGAAAGGTCGCAAAAGCCTGAAGTGTGGAGAGCCGGACAGTGTCCCCACCCATCATCTCACCAACATCAGCTTCGGTGTGGACTTTCAACAGCAAGGTCTAGAGAGCTATCTCTAAAAGCACCTCCCACCCATCCACCCTCCACCCTAAAAGGCTCTAAGCTTCTGCAAGCTGCCTGCTGACCCACTCCTGACCTGCTACTCTCTTCCCTGCCTGCCAGCCACGGACTCTTAAAGATTTTTTTTTTTTCCTTCCTCAAATGTTGTAAGGAAGAGAGCCCAGAATTACCTCTACTCAGAAAGTTCAAGAAGCTGAGCCTAGGGCCTGAGGCTTCCGGGGAATAGAAAACGCAAAAGTTCTGCCGTGCAATGGTGGTCCACAGCCTTGATCCCAGCACTCTGGAGACAGAGGCAGGCAGACCTCTGAGATCAGGGCCAGCCAAGTCTTACAGAGAGAGTTCCAAGACAGCCAGAAAACCCTGTCTCAAGACCCCACCTACACACACACACAAAGCAAATCCTGTCCCATTTCCGGGCTTCCGGTTTTTTACCTGTCAAATGGGAAGACATAAACAGGCATAGGAGAACATGGTTGGCCTTCCAGCACTCTAGAGGCAGAAGCAAGGAAGATCTTCAGTTGGGAAATCTATCTGGTCTACCCAGCAAGGCACTGTCTCGGGACACTACCAACAGGGCTGGCTTGTCACCCAAGTGTGAGGACGTGAGCATTCACTTAGGGCAATAGCCAGGGTAGATGGGAGACTCCCTGGAGACATGCGGGCCAGCTAGCCTGGCCTTTGCCACTGCAAGCAATAAGAGGCTTTGACTCAAAGTAGACGGGGAAGGTCTAGAATTAAGGCTGTCCTCTGCCCAGGGGTCCTGCTCAAACTATGGCACCAGCCAAGGACAATACGTGCAGTAAACTTCAAATTCCTACCCAGATCTAGCCAATGGACAGGGCATTCTCCATGGTTGAGGGGAGAATGGGGTCTGACTTTCACCTGAACTCTGGTGCCCCATATTTGACCACGTCCCCTGGATGGGGAGACCTGGTGGCACTCAGAGGAAGGATAGCAGGCTACCAAGAAGAGACTTGATACCCTATGAGCATATACAGGGGGAGGAAGTTCCCCTCAGTCACAGTCATAGGGGAGGGGAATAGGGGGAAAGCAGGAGGGAGGGAGGAATGGGAGGATACAAGGGATGGGATAACAATTGAGATGTAATATGAATAAATTAATAAAATACATTTTTTTAAATACATTTTTTAAAAGGCTATCCTCTGACCTTCATATGCAAACTACAACTCTCACAGGCCTGTGTGCGCACAGATTTAAAATGAGGGGGAAAAAATAATAATAACAACAACAGCAGAAGACGTTGACCGTAGTGGCTGGTTTTGGTTTTGTCTTGTGGGGCATCATGTCTCCACAGGATGCTCCTGTCCCCTCTGACATCTACTGCTGACCCTGTCATTTATGCAGGTCCCAGTAAATCAACCTCAGGTCCTCATGCTTACGTGACAAACTCGTCCCCCATCATCGGTCCTTCTCTGTGGCCCTGTTGGTAGTGCCCTGAAACAGTGCCTTGCTGGGCAGGGGGCCCCTCAAACTCACAGGATTTGCCTCCCTCCGTTTTCAAAGTGTCCGGATTAAAGGCACACCCAGCTGCCGAGTCCACCATCACAGACTATGCACCCACAGACCTGGTTCAGCAAGAAGACTCGGGCCTCAAGCCCAACCATGGAATCTCTTCATTCAGCAGTTTTTGGTTTTTTTTTTTTTCATTAAACTGTAAGAGGCCACACTCATGTCCGCCATTACAAGATGGCGTTGACAGCCTGTGCCCCAAACGGATAAACGGATAACCTGCGCGTGAGCAAAGGGACCTTCCACTTGTTGCGCTCTGCCTCTCCCGTGGCATCATCTCGCCCGATGAGCAACAGCCAACCAGGGACTGACACATCCTAAGCGGAGGACAGTGTCCTATGTAAGGGATGGGTTTCTTCAGTTTGGGGTCTCCATTTTACTCGCTGTAAGCTTATGCTCTCCCTCTCAAGATGCATTAAAGCTTTGCTGCAGAAGGATCCTGTACGTGTGCCGCGTCATTCTTGCTGGCGAGACGGTTACGCGAGTCACATCTGGTGCCGAAACCCAGGAACTTGTTTTAATGGGTCTCAAAATCATGTGACAGATTTTTGGTCAAGTTGTTTCCATTAAAAAGTACTGATTTTGAAAACTAATAACTTAAAACCGTCACACACAAAAAATATGGTTGCTGTTCGTGACATGAGGCAGACAGTTGCTGTGGGTGTCATCAAAGCTGTGGACAAGAAGGCTGCTGGAGCTGGCAAAGTCACCAAGTCTGCCCAGAAAGCTCAGAAGGCTAAATGAATATTATCCCTAACATCTGCCACCCCAGTCTTAATCAGCGGTGGAAGAACAGTCTCAGAACTGTTTGTCTCAATTGGCCATTTAAGTTTAATAGTAAAAGACTGGTTAATGATAACAATGCATCGTAAAACCTTCAGAAGGAAAGGAGAATGTTTTGTGGACCATTCAACAGTTTTTGATGGTCGCATTCCTCTCTGAGCCACGCTTAAAGCCTTGAGGAGATGTGGTCATGAATCCTTCTGTTGGTATTTAGAGCATAAAGTCATGTTGTTTGAGGAAGTTGCTTCTGGGTCAAGAAGCTGCAGGTTCTTCGATCCAGGCCTTGCTCATCCTGAGAGGACTCTGTGTTCTCTATCTTGCAAGCAGAGATCTGTGGGAAACTTACCCGGTCAACAAATGTGCCAAGATGATAAAACTGCTAGGACCGGGGCTCAGTTGTTAAAGAGATTTTTGCCAGGAATCCCCCAGTGAAGGGTTGTGCCGAGAGCCATTGTCTTGGGGAAGTTCAGTAGACATGTGGCCTTTCTGGAAGGTAATCCAGCATTTTCTGTAGCAAGGTACAGCAAGCTCTGTAGCGTGATGTACCCCAGAATTGCTTTACAGCCTCTGACACCCCTTCTTTTCTTTGCTGCTGCTGCTGCTGTATCTCTCAAAACTCTGCTGTGGTGTGAACCCTCGCTCTCTGGTTCCTGACCTGCCCTGATTGAACAAGCCTCCTGCGGGATCTTTGGGAAGACGTACCGCTGTTCGGATGAATTAATTCCTGATAATGGCATTCCTGATTTGATTCAGAAGTTAAAATGTTAAAAAAAAAAAAAAAAAAAAAAAAAAAGCAGTTGATAGAAAGTTTACAGCTCCAATAAACACTTTTGTGGGCCTCCAGATGCCTCACCAGTAGATAGGCTTGAGGCAGCTTTGTGGCTTCAGAGAAGGGTTCACTCTGGAGATAGCACCAGAGATCTTTGTGTGCACCATAAATATTGGCAAGTTGCTTTGAACTGCCCATGAACCCAGAAACTAATGGGGCCACCAAGAAATGTCAAAATTAAATACAAACCTTTACTGTCAAAAAATGCAAACTGGGGGCTAGAGGGATGGCTCAGAGGTTAAGAGCACTGGTTGCTCTTCCAAAAGTCCTGAGTTCAATTCCCAGCAACCACAGGGTGGCTCACAACCATCTATAATGAGATCTGGCGCCCTCTTCTGGTATGCAGGTGTACATGGGGCCAGAATACTGTGTAATAAATAAAAAATGCAAACTGTTTCATTGTAATTCCTTATATCTTGTCTGCTTTTGGCATAACATACTGTCATTCTAAATTTACTTTGTCTCTTTGTTTGTTTTTTGGTTTTGTTTTTGTTTTTCGAGACAGAGTTTCTCTTGTAGTCCTAGCTGTCCTGTACTTGCTTTGTAGACCAGCCTGGCCTGGAACTCACAGCAGTCTGCCTGACTCTGCCTCCCCCAATGCTGGGATTACAGGCTTGCACCACCACACTTGGCTACTTTGTATCTTGGAATCTAAGACTAGATAAAGAAATGTTTATCTGTTGGATGTTGAAGGAGAAACAAACCTGTTTTTGTTAAGATCCCAAGTGTGGGATCCAACGGTCTTGTGAGAGAACAGGTGAGGTTAATCCGCTAGAAGGCAAACCACCTCGTGCAGGACCTGTGAACAGACTCTGGGAGGAAATATATAAATGAGCCCAAAACTGGAGGCGGGGCTTTGGGAGATTTAGGATAGTTTTGGCTGTTCATCTTTCCACTTCGAGCGGCTCCTAGAGAGAATTGTTCAAGAGAAGGCTTCGGGGCTCTGTGGTTGGGGGTTCTGGTTACTCCAGGTTCCAGCAGAAGAAATCCTGCTGATTATGCCAGGAGAATTGTTCCTCAGAACTGCTATCCTTACAGTTTTGTTATTGTGTTCCTTAATCCTCTTTTCCTATTGTTTCGGTTAGTCTGGTTATAAGTGACGTACGCTCAGTTAATAAGTTATAATGAAGTATATTGGTTAAGAAAATTGAAACTAGCCGGGCGTGGTGGCGCATGCCTTTAATCCCAGCACTCAGGAGGCAGAGGCAGGCGGAACGCTGTGAGTTCGAGGCCAGTCTGGTCTACAAAGCGAGTCCAGGACAGCCAAGGCTAACACAGAGAAACCCTGTCTCAAAAAACCAAAAAAAAAAAAAAAAAAAAAAAAAAAGGAAATGTTTATCTTAGTACTGAACACATAAAACACATAGTCGTCACTAAAATCCTACCCATTGTAATGGCATTGTCTGTGTCTGTGATAAATCCCTTTGACTGTGAAGTGATTCTTTCTCTGACTCAGAGAGCTTTTGCTCAGGGTCTAAGAAATACAATAAAGTTTTATTGGGGCCATTTGCCTCATCCCTTTTCTCTCTTGAATGTTTGTGTGCGTGTGAGTGATCTATTTTCTATCTCTCTTTTTTTCTTATTCCCCTGGAGATTGACAAATAAGTTAACGGACTCAGGGCTCCACATCAACTTTCTGAGACAAGCAGGCATGCTCTAGCCTAACCATAGATCTCCGCAAAGACACCTATTTATGAGAGAGCTAATCCCCAGATGGAAGAGTTTTGTTTTTCTTTTCACAACCCCCAGCAGTTTTGGCTAGAAGCGGCTTTTCACACGCCCGGCTTCAGGAAAAAGGTACTCAGTTTTCATCCTTAAGGGCAGTACAGCCTGTCCAGAGTTACTGGAGACAAACTAGAGTTACTAGACTCAGCTTCTTCCTCTCTTTCTTATTCTTTTATCTGTCCTGAGCAGTTGTCTGAGCCATCAGTTGCACAGCCTAAGAGATAAAGCGAATGCTGAATACTGTATCCTGTCCCAGTTTCTACCCTGGACCTGATAAAGCTGGACTTTAGCAGGGTGGAAAGTGTAGCTCAATGGTAGAGCATCTTCCAAGAATCTACTACTGAGGACCTAGGGACATGGCTCAGTGGTAGAATTTCTGCCTAGAATCCCCTAGTGAGAGGCTGAGAGTGTGGCTCAGTGGTAGAGCCCCTGCCTAGAATCCCCCACTGAGGGGCTGGGGGCATGGCTCAATGGCAGAGCCCCTGCCTACAATCCCCCAGAGAGGGGCTGGGGGCGTGGCTCAGTGGTAGAGCTCCTCCACAACATGTTGAGGTCTTAGACTCTAAGGGTACAATGGAAAGGGTGGTTTCATGTTTTTTCCTCCATTAAGTCTTCAAATTCTTCATTTCTGCCATTGAACCCTAGACTCCTCACTGCCTGTTATTAAATGAATGAGGAATGATCCACATAAGCTCTTATATTTGACCAGCTACTGGAGCTTTTTGAGGAGCTTATGGAAATAGATCACTGGGGGTGGGCGCTGCGGATTTATATTCTCACTTCACTTTCTGTGTCCTTCTTCTGTGTTCTCTGTGTGGGTGGAAATGTGATCAATGACCTTCTTGCTGCCATGCCTTCTAGCTTTTGTTAACCAACCCTCTAGAACCATACACCAAATTAAACTCTTCTATAAATTGCTTTTGGTCATAGTAGTTTATTATAGCTCAGGAAAGTAACCAAGGCATTGAGGGATCTCACTGGGGGATTCTAGGCAGGGGCTCTACCACTGAGCCACACCCCCAGCCCCTCACTGGAGGATTCTAGGCAGAGACTCTACCACTGAGCCACACCCCCAGCCCCTCACTGGAGGATTCTCGGCAGGGACTCTACCACTGAGCCACACCCCTAGCCCCTCACTGGAGGATTCTCGGCAGGGACTCTACCACTGAGCCACGCCCCCAGCCCCTCACTGAGGATTCTAGGCAGGGGCTCTACCACTGAGCCACACCCCCAGCCCCTCACTGGGGGATTTTAATCAGGAATGCTACCACTGAGTCACACCCCTTAGCCCCTATTGGGCAATTTTAGGCAGGGGCTCTAGCACTGAACCACATGCTTGAACTCAAGGATATTTTTATGCTGATCACATATCAAAATGTTATCTCTCATAAATTCAGATTAATAAAATACATAAGCCAAAGCTAGAGCTATGGCTCAGCAGTTAAGAGGACTTGCTGCTGGGAATGGTGGCACACACCTTCGAACCATCTCTCCAGGCCCCTCCTTTTTCTTCAACCTTGTTTTTTGAGACCGAGACTGTCAATGGGACCTAGGTGCTCACTGAGTCACCTAGGCTGGCTGGTGGCAAGCCCTAGAGATCCACGTATCTCCACTTCCCCCCATGCTAAGGCTCACTCATGCAAGACACCACGCCTAGCTTTGTACTAGGAATATTCATAGTCTGGGTTTGGGACACATGTCCTGATGCTTGAATGGCCAACATTTTATTCACTGTGTCATCTTCCAACCCCTCCTATTTTATCCCAGAAAACTCTAATGTAGTGCCCTAGCTTCCCAGATGTGAGCTCCCGGAGGTCACCATTACAAGGGAAGGCTCTGGCAGCCGGGCGTGGTGGCGCACACCTTTAATCCCAGCACTCGGGAGGCAGAGGCAGGTGAATCGCTGTGAGTTCGAGGCCAGCCTGGTCTACAAAGTGAGTCCAGGATGGCCAAGGCTACACAGAGAGACCCTGTCTCGAAAAAACCAAAAAAAAAAAAAAAAAAAAAAAAAAAAAACAAGGGAAGGCTCTGGCCCCAGGCCTTGGAGCCCTGCATCTGAAGAAACAGATGAGTGCACAAGACCCAAGGGTGCAGAAGGCTGGAGCCGGGGGAGGGGAGAGAACACACTAGAGTCCGCCAAGCTCTCCGCTCACTTCCTTGCCTGGTCACTTCTCCTTTTCAAGTCTGTTGACAGAGCAGATTCCTCAGGTCACACATTTGGCAATCCCCTGGACTCGCTGCCAACTTCTGTTTTGGGAAGGGTTGGTTAACCTCAAGCTGCCTGGGGTCACTACCTGGCCTCCCCTTCCTGGCTGTCAGCTGTCGTATGTCCGTTCCTAAGTTATTTATTTTTGCCTTTCGGTCCATGAGTGTGTGTGTGTGTGTGTGTGTGTGTGTGTGTGTGTGTGTGTGTGTGCACGCACACATGTGTACCACATGCATGCCTGTGGAGGCCAGGAAAGGGCATCAGATCCTTTGGGACTAGAGTCATAGCCAGTTATGAGCCACAGACAGTTGTGAGTCACCATGCAGGTGCTGGGAACCAAACCTTGGTCCTCTGAAGAGCAGCCAGTGCTCCCAAAGCACTGAGCCATATCGTTAGCTCTTTCTTTGTTTTATTTTGTTTTTGAAACAGAGTCTCCCTATGTAGCCGGTACTCACAGAGGTCCACCTGTCTGTCCCCCAAATGCTGGGATTATAATTATGCATCGCCAGTTTCTGGTTGTTTGGATTTTGTTGTTGTTGTTGTTGTTTTTCTTTTTCTTAAAGATTTATTTGTTATGTATACAATGATCTGCCCGCATGCACACCTGCATACGAGAAGTGGACACCAAATGCCGGGTGTGGTGGCGCACGCCTTTAATCCCAGCACTCGGGAGGCAGAGGCAGGCGGATCGCTGTGAGTTCGAGGCCAGCCTGGTCTACAAGTGATTCAAGGATGGCCAAGGCTACACAGAGAAACCCTGTCTCGAAAAACCAAAAAAAAAAAAAAAAAAAAGAAGTGGGCACCAAATCTCATCACAAATGGTTGTGAGCCACCGTGTGGTTGCTGGGAATTGAACTCAGGACCTTCGAAAGAGCAGCCAGTGCTCTTAAACCTCTGAGCCATCTTTCCAGCCCCTGTTGTTGTTTTTCAAGACAAGGTTTCTCTATGTAGCCTTGGCTGTCCTGGATTCACTTTGTAGACCAGGCTGGCCTCGAACTCACAGCAATCTGCCTGCCTCTGCCTCCCCGAGTGCTGGGATTACAGGCGTGTGCCACCACACCCAGATGGTTGGTTGTTTTGGGGTTTGGTTTTGGTTTCCTACAGGGGTTCATGTATCCCAGGCTGGCCACAAACTCACTGAGGCAGAGCCTCCTGCTTCTACCCCCTAAGCACTGAGATCACTGTCATGTGTCACCAAGCAAGTTGGTGGTGTTTATGTCTGTGTGCCCGTCCATTTGTTTGTTTTGTTTTGTTTTGTTTTGAAACCAGGTCTCACTATGTGTCCCTGGCTGACCTGGAACTCACTATGTAGGCCAGGCTGGCCTCAAACTCCCAGAGATCTGCCTGCCTCTATGTCTGGAGTGTTGGGATTACAGGCTACACCCAACCACCATTAAGGGGTTTTTTGTTTTGTTTTGGTTTTTGGTTTTTTGAGACAGGGCCTCTTTGTGTTAGCCTTGGCTGGCCGCCACGCCTGGTTGTTGTTTTGTGTGTGTGTGTATATCTTCTTGTTTGTTTGTTTGTCTTGATTTTTTGAGACAGGGTTTCTCTGTGTAGCCTTGGCTGTCCTGGACTCGCTTTGTAGACCAGGCTGGCCTCGAACTCACAGTGAACCACCTGCCTCTGCCTCCGAGGTGCTGGGATTAAAGGCGTGCACCACGGCAGGCTCCATTGAGGGTTTTATTCCATGCTGAGGACTGAACCACAGGCTCATGCATGTTAGGTAAGTGCTCTACCACTGAAACATACTATCCGGGACCAGCGCTTTTCTTAAATTCTTACTTTTATTTTATATGTATGGGTGTTTTGCCTGCATATATAGGTGTGCACGATGTGTGTGCTTGGTACCCATGGAGACCATGACAGACCATCAGGAGACAGGGATGCTGGGAACTGAATCAGACCTTCCAAAATAGTGGTTCACAAGCTTCTGGTGCTGCGACCCTTTCATACAGTTTCTCACGCTGTGGTGACCCCACCCCACCCCCAACCATAAAACTATTGGCATTGCCACTTCATAAGTGTAGTTTGCCACTGTTATAAATCGTAATGTAAGGCCAGGCGTGGTGGCGCATGCCTTTAATCCCAGCGCTCGGGGAGGCAGAGGCAGGAGAAGATCGCTGTGAGTTTGAGGCACGCCTGGTCTACAAAAGCAAATCAAGGACAGCTACACAGAGAAACTCTGTCTCAAAAAACCAAAATATAAGTAAATCAATAAATCATAATGTAAATATTTTCAGGTTTCCCACAGATTGAGAACCGCTGCTCTAAACAAACAACATGTGCTCTTAAACACTGGTCCATCTTTCTAGCAACCACCCCCCCCCACACACACACACACACACACAGAGAGAGAGAGAGAGAGAGAGAGAGAAAAACAAACACACTGGGCTCAGATCTTAAAAAAGCATCACGTTCTGGATGGGGCTGGGAGGGAGGTGATTCGCTGTCTATGGCTTACTCACTGAACCAGGAAGCTCCAAAGTGGCCAGGGGAAAAGATCCCGGCTAAGGTCCTTATGGGAAGCAGAGCACTCCCAGGAGCAGGGCACACCTGGCAAGAAGACAGAATAGGAGCAGGGGGGTGGGGGGGGGCAGGACCTGGGGCCACCGGGAGTGTGGTAGGAAGGAGGCTGGGTCTGTGATGGGTGAGCTGAAAGGCCTGGGTGAGCAAGTGGCCAGTGTGGTTTTTCCTGGAATGCAGAAGCAAAGAAAGGAAGAGGTTTGTAGAGGAACAGCTGGGACATGGGGGCGTAAGGTGAGGGCCTCAGCTGGGACATGGGGGCGTAAGGTGAGGGCCTCAGCTGGGACATGGGGGCGTAAGGTGAGGGCCTCAGCTAGGGCATGGGGGAGCAAGCTGAGGGCCTCACCTGGGATGTGTGTGGGGGGGTAAGGTGAGGGTCTCAGCTAGGGCATGGGGGGGTAAGGTGGGGGGGTAAGGTGAGGGCGTCAGCTGGGACATGGAGGAGTAAGGTGAGGGCCTCAGCTAGGGCATGGGGGAGCAAGCTGAGGGCCTCAGCTGGGATGTGGGGGGGGTCAGGTGAGGGTCTCAGCTAGGGCATGGGGGAGTAAGGTGAGGGCCTCAGCTAGGGCATGGGGGAGCAAGCTGAGGGCCTCAGCTGGGACGTGGGGGGGGGTAAGGTGAGTGTCTCAGCTAGGGCATGGGGGAGCAAGCTGAGGGCCTCACCTGGGATTTGGGGGGCGTAAGGTGAGAGCCTCAGCTGGGACATGGGGGAGCAAGCTGAGGGCCTCAGCTGGGACGTGGGGGGGGTAAGGTGAGGGTCTCAGCTAGGGCATGGGGGAGTAAGGTGAGGGCGTCAGCTGTGGAAAGACGGATGTGAGGAATGCTGAGAAAGAACAGCTATATAACCTCAGCTACATGAGATTTTATCTCAGAGAGAGAGAGAGAGAGAGGAGGAGGAGGGAGGGAAGGAGATAGAGAGGGGGAAAAAGAGAGAGAGAGAGTTTCAACCACATAGAGGCCCTCCAAAATAATAATAATAATAATAATAATAATAATAATAATAATAATAATAATAGGATAAATCTGGGTGTGGTGGCACACGCCTTTAATCCCAGCATTCAGGAGGCAGAGGCAGGCCCATCTCTGTGAGTTCGGGGCCAGCCTGGTCCATATAGTGAGTCCAGGACAACCTGGTCTATACAGTGAGTTCCAAGACAACCAGGGCTATGTAAAGAGATCCTGCCTCAAAATAAACAAACATAAAATAAAATAAAATAAATGCCAGGGCAATGTAGCCTCTGAAAATTCCGTGAGGTCAGTGTCACCATACAGAAAGGGCCACGTGTCCATTGGGAAGAAAGGAGGACCTAGCAGAGCCAAACTTCAGCATTTTACTTTATTTATTGTTTGGTCGGGGGTTTTTGTTTGCACTTTGTGAGACAGAGCGTCACCGGGTAACCCCGGCTGACTTTGCATACTCAACCCTGAGCCTCCGACATGCTAGAATACCAGCTTGAGCCCCTCTTATTCCATTTTTCTTTTTTCACTTTTTTTTAATGTGCTAACCAGAAATTTCAAAACCCATTCCCCCACTTCTGACGTTTACCATCAATACCTATGTTTCCAGCCTACACACATTCTTGCACACACAATTCCCTAAGCTGAAAGCACACATTATAAAACAGTACATCTCAGGCGGGCGTGCTGGCACACACCTTTAATCCTAGCATTTGGGAGGCAGAGTCCAGCAGATCTCTTCGAGTTCGAAGCCTGCCTGATCTACAGAGTGAGTTCTGGGGACAGCCAGAGCTGTTCCACAAAGAAACCCTGTCTCAGAAAAAAAAAAAAAAAAAATACAGAACAGCACATCTCTGGCCAATTATAAAACTCAGCAGCTAAAGGCACCTGTGGCCAAGTCTGATGACCTGGGTTCAATTCCCAGGACCACAGATGAAAACCACTCCAACAAGTTGTCCTCTGACCTTCACACATAAGCCATGGCATTTACCTAGCACCATGCCCCATAAGATAAGTAAATAAGCCACGCGTGGTGGTGCACACCTTTAATCCCAGCGCTTGGGAGGCAAAGGCAGGTGGATCTCTGTGAGTTCGAGGCCAGCCAGGTCTACAAAGTGAGTCCAGGACAGCCAAGATAATACAGAGAAACCCTGTCTAAAAAAAAAAAAAAAAGTAAATAAATGCTTAAAAAGTAAATGACATATTTCTGTACCTTTAAGAAATACTTCATCATGTAAGCCACACATATCTGTTTTTACAAAGCTTTGGATATGTCAGATTCCATCAAATTCCACTCCTGAAAAGACAAAATTGTCTAAATAAAGGATGGGTTGGGCACAGTGGCACAGGCTTACAATCATAACACTTGGAGGGTTGTGAGCAGGAGGATCTGAAATGCAAGGCCAGACCAGCCTACGTGAGACCTCAGCTCAAATTAAAAAAATAAAATAAAAATAAAAGAAAGAAAGGGTGAATGACTGCTGGTAGCCTGGAATCTGGGACTACAGCTCAGTGGTAGTTTATTTGAGCGGTTTCGGAGAGCACTGAGTTCAATCCCCTGTGGCATTTAAATAAGAAGGAGGAGGAAGAGGAAGAAGAGGAGGAAGAGGAAGAGGAGGAGGGAGGAGGAGGGAGAAGAGGAAGAGGAGGAGGGTGATAAATGAATAACACAAAATTCTCTTGTTCGAGAATTACATGTGTATCTGCCCAGCCGCTGCAGGTGAGCAACGGCACAAGGGCCTGCCTCAGAAAGAAAGCCAAGTGCTTGTCTTTTTTTTTTTTTTTTTTTTAACTTTATTTATTTTTATTTTTCTGCGCATTCACGTTTTGCCTGCGTGTATGTCTGTGTGAGAGTGTCAGGTCTTGGAGTTACAGACAGTTGTGAGCTGCCGTGTGGGCGCTGGGAATCGAAATTACATCCTCGGGAAGAGCAGCCAGTGCTCTTAACCACTGAGCCATCCATCGCGCCAGCCCCCCCTCCACCACCACCAATATCTTAATGTGGTGTTTTTCTTCAAAGGAATTAATACTTATAATCCCAGCATTTTTGAGGATCCTAAGCTCAAGGCTAGTCACAGGGCAATTTAGAGAGAGTTGCATAAAATTAAACACGCAAAGAGAAGAGAGAAAGGAGGAGAAGGGGGCGGGGCTAGAAAAGGAACAGCTAGGTCATCTTTGTGGCATCTCTTTCTACACTGCCTGACTCTTCTGGGTCATGGTGTCCATTGTGGAACGCGTGAAAGTCTTGCTGTCCCTGCCCACGGAGTCCTCTGAGATCGCGTTCCGTATGACGCTGGGGAGTGACCTGCGGAGTCTCCCGTGGAAACCGTGGCCGGCCACCACGTAGATGATAGGGTTGACACAGCAGTTGATGTAGGCCAGGGCCACACAGAAGGAGTCCAGCCTCTGTACCTTCTTGAAGGTGGGTGAGGTCGTGGGCAGCCAAGCCATCACCGTCCCTGTGACCTGGTAGGGCAGCCAGAGGACAAAGAAACAGGTAACCACGGCCACCACCACCTTGAGCGTCTTGGTGGAGCGAGTGGCCTTGCGACTCCAGGCCTTGAGCAGGAGGAAAGTGTAACAGATGCTGAGAGTGAGCAGGGGCCACACGAAGCCCATGATCAGGCGCAGGATGGCCACAGCCTTCTCAGTCTTGGTGTCACCCTCACCGTAGTGAACCCCACATATCGTCTTCTTCGAGTACCTGTCCTCATAGGTCTGCCGGAACATGAAGGACGGGATGGTGAGGAGCAACGCCGCGACCCACGCCACTCCGCAGGCGATCCACGCCAGGCCAGCCCCTCGGAACTTCTGACACCAGATGGGGTTGAACACCAGCAGGAAGCGGTCCGCACTAATGGTAGCCAGGAGCAGGATGCTGGCGTACATGTTCAGTAGAATGAGCGAGGGTAGGACCCTACAGGCCTGGGAGCTGAAATACCAGTCGTTATCTCTTAAAATGTTCGCGAACAGCACAGGCAGCGCCAAGCACGAGAGGAGGTCGGCCACCGCCAGATTTAAAAACCAGATGGCATTGACTGTGCGCCTCGCTTCGAAGGCTGTCACCCACGCCACCAGGGCGTTCCCGGGAACTCCCACCAGGAACACGGCTGAGTAGATGACCAGGGCTGCAATATCCCCAGGCTGCTTGTGAGGAGGAGGGGGCGTGCCATCCACTGGAACCCTAAAGTCTATGGTCCAGCCAAGGTGGTCATAATTGTACTCGTGGGTGCTGTTATTTATGATGTCCTAAGCGGAAGCAAAGAGGTAACACGTGAGCGGGCAGATGCCTTTTCAGGGGACTGGGGTCTTGCCCCATCTTTCTGAGTCTCCTCCGCTCTGCTGTGAGAATCCTGAAGGCCTATATAACCAGCGGAGTTTGTCTTTTTCATTTGCTTTTTTTTTTTTTTTTTTTTTTTTTTTTTTTTTTTGAGACAGGGTTTCTCTGTGTAGCCTTGCCTGTCCTAGACTCACTTTGTAGACCAGGCTGGCCTCGAACTCACAGCGATCCGCCTGCCTCTGCCTCCCGAGTGCTGGGATTAAAGGCATGCGCCACCACCGCAGCCCGGCTAGCCATCTATTTAAAAACAAAAACAAAAACAAAAACCCTTCATCGCTGGAAGTGGAGCTTTGTTCTGTGGTCGGCATCCCCAGTTGGTCAGGTTCTCCCAGGGTGACAGCTGTGACGATGACGCAAAAGGCATTGGGCAGCGTGGGCCGCTGAGAGCAGCACTGGATGTCTTGTGGGTTTGAGGCTTTCCTTTAAAACAGCGATACTCAACCTTCCCAATGCCGTGACCCTTTAGTAGACTTCCTCATGCTGCAGTGGCCCCCATCCATAAAATTACTGTCCCTGCTTCAACAACTGTAATCTTACTGCTGTTAGGAATCATAACGTAAATCTCTGTGTTTTCCAACGGTCTTAGGCGACCGCTGTGAACAGGTTGTTCGAATCCCAAAGGGGTCACGACCACAGATTGAGAACTGCTGCTTTAAAAGATCTTTTATCAGGCAGGTGGTAGTGGCCCACGCCTTTAATCCCAGCACTCAGGAGGCAGAGGCAGGCAGATCGCTGTGAGTTCGAGGCCAGCCTGGTCTACAAAGTGAGTCCAGGACAGCCAAGGCTACACAGAGAGACCCTGTCTCGAAAAACAAAACAAGGGGCTGGAGAGATGGCTCAGCGGTTAAGAGCACTGACTGCTCTTCCAGAGGTCCTGAGTTCAATTCCCAGCAGCCACATGGTGGCTCACAACCATCTAAAATGTGATCTGATGCCCTCTTCTGGCCTTCAGGGGTGCAAGCAGACAGAGCAATGTATACATAATAAAAAAAAGAAACACAAAACAAAAGAAAGAAAGAAAAGGTTTTAGGTGGCGCACGCCTGTAATCCCAGCACTCAGAAAGGCAGAGACAGGTGGATTTCTGTGAGTTTGAGGCCAGCCTGATCTACAGAGTGAGTTCAAGACAGCCAAAGCTCCACAGAGAAACCCTGTGTTGGAAAACAAAAAAGAAAGAAAACAATTTCTCTTTAGTTAAAATGATGGACAGAGGCAGGGCAGTGGTGACACAGGCTTTTAATCCCAGCCTTTGGGAGGCAGAGCCAGGGGGAATGTCTGTGAGTTTGAGGCCAGAAAGTTTGACATAGTGAGTTCTAGGGCAGCCAGAACCACACAATGAGATATTGCCCTTGGGAAAAAAAAATAGAAAAAGAAGAAAGAGCTGAGCGTGGTGGTGCATGCCTGTGACACCAGCACTCAGGAGGCAGAAGCAGGTGGCTCTCTGTGAATTCAAGGCCAGCCAGACCTCTGTGTAACAGAGAAACCCTGTCTCCAAAAATCAAAAAGGAAAAGAAAAGACAAAAAGATAGAAAAAGAAAGAAACAAGAACTAGCCAGGCGGTGGCAGCTACGTCGGTGGATGGAAAAACCAGACACATGCACATGTTAGATACACAGATAAATTGAAATGTATATGGAAGCACAGAAACAGAGGCACACACAGATTTATAGGCATATACGTGGGTAAACAGATATATAGATGACAGACTGCATCTGGGGAAACACGCAAGAATTTACTGGAACACACGCCTGTAATCCCAGCACTGAGGAGGCTGAAGCAAGAACATGCCTGGGAGCCAGGCTGTGGTGGCACACGTCTTTAATCCCAGCACTCGGGAGGCAGAGGCAGGCCGATCGCTATGAGTTCGAGGCCAGCCTGATCTACAAAGCGAGCCTAGGACAGTAAAGGCTACACAGAGAAACCCTGTCTTGAAAAAACAAACAAACAAACGAACAAGATGCTTGGGCTATGCATCAAGTAGAAAGCCAGTCTGAGCTATCCAGCAAAACCCCCTAATAAATAACAACAACAAAAGAAGGTAACTAAGACTTCTTTTACTCGTCTCATACTTTTCTATAATGTAAAAATATTTCAAGCCGGACAGTGGCTGCGCATCCTGGCACTCGGGAGGCAAGAGGCAGGCAGATCTATAAGTTTGAAGCCAGCCTCGTCTACAGAGTGAGTTCCAGGACCCCCAAGGAAGGCTACCCAGAGAAACCTTGTATCAAAAACAAAAACAGAAACTTTCAAAGGAGAGAGTAAAATGCTTGAAAAATAACCCTGGAACTCCAGCCACTCACCCTACTCTGTCTGGCTCACCCTCAGCTCTGTATCTTTCTACTTGCTACTTTGGGCATCCCCAAGGACCCATGCTCAGGTCGCTAGAGGGCTAATTCTGGGTCCAACAGGAAACCTCACACTCTGCCCCTCAGGGTACTCTCAAGTCTCCAGCCAGGGATGGAAGGCTTCTCTTGCATTCTCCAGCTCTCACCATCCTTACTCTGATGACTCATCCTCAGATGCTGGGCCTCTCTAGCCACCACCTCTCAGTCTTGGGTGCTGACCAGCTTCCTTCCTGACATGACCTCACCCTCTCCTCTTTCTGACTCCATGAGGCAGAGAAAAAAAGATGCTGATCTTCAGCTCTGTGGTTTCCTGGACGTTGTGAATACAAACATCTCAGGAAGCCTTGGCCCTTCACAGCATCCCTGCAAAGCCGGGAAGACTGACTGAGTGTGCCACACATCTCGCTTTTTGTTGTGTTGTTGTTTGGTTTTGGTTGTTGGTTTTTTGGGTTTGTTTGTTTGTTTGTTGTTGTTGTTGTTGTTTTGGTTTTTCAGGACAGGGTTTCTCTGTGTAGCCTTGACCGTCCTGGACTCGCTATGTAGACCAGGCTCGCCTCGAACTCACAGCGATCCGCCTGCCTCTGCCTCCCGAGTGCTGGGATTAAAGGCGTGCGCCACCACTGCCTGGCTGTGCCACACACCTGTGATGCCAGCACTTGAGAAGCTGAGGCAAAGAGGATCTTGAGTTTGAGGCCAGCCTGGGCTACCAAAATTCTGTCTCAAAACAAAAACAAACAAAGAAACAAAAGAAGAAGTTTGGAACTAACCAAAGTGTTCAGCAAAAAAGGAGTAAGTTACCAATGGCTTCTAGGCAACAAAGTACTTCACAAGTGTTAAAAGAAGGAAGTTTCATGAATGGGTACAAAAAGATCTCCAGTATCTAGGGAAATAGTTTTAAAATAGTGGGTAATAGTGGGCAATGCACAAAACATATTCCTATAAAAGGAAGAATGTTCTTCCTTTACACTTGTGTGCATGAGTGTGTGTGTGTGTGTGTGTGTGTGTGTGTGTGTGTGTTCTTTTTTGGGGGTTGGGGTTTTTTTGTTTTTGTTTTTTGTTGTTGTTTTTGGTTTTTCAAGACAGGATTTCTCTGTGTAGCCTTGGCTGTCCTAGACTCACTTTGTAGACCAGGCTGGCCTCGAACTCACAATGATCCGCCTGCCTCTGCCTCCCGAGTGCTGGGATTAAAGGCATGCGCCACCACACTCAGCTGAGACAGGGCCGTGTGTAGCACAGGCTGGCCTTGAACTCCTGACCCTCTGCCTCTATCTCCTGAGTGCTGGGATTACAGCACTTTCAGCAGCTTTCAACTACTCTTTTCAAGTAGTATCTCATTTCATACATATGATGGCCCTCATAGGGCTGCTGCTGTGGCCATGCCCACTTCACAGATAAAATAGATAAAAGGGGTGATGCTCTAGAGAAGTTAGAAAGCCCCCCAAATCCTCTCTCTTGACAAAAGCAGAGGTGGGGGAGGAATCCCAGGAGCCATCTCTTTGAAAGCCTATACTACCTAAAGAGTGCGATGCCAGGTGTGGTGGTGACGTCTTTAATCAAAACATCTGGGCGGTAGTTCGAGGCCAGCCTTGTCTACACAGTGAGTTCCAGGACAGCCGGACCTATGTCAGAGAGACCCTTTCTGAAAGACAGACAGAGAGAGAAGACAAGAGCCTAAATCCTCATTGAGAAGGGGTGGAGTTTCCCATTGGGATCGTACACATCTGTTAAAATGGCTCTGGTACCCTAGGAGTACATGCGGCAGTTTCCTATGCAGTAAGTCTAACGTGCTTACCAAGAGAACTGACATGCAACAAGAACTCAGTACATGCTTAGTCACAATATTAAAAACTACTCACTCTGAAGAGGTAAGAAACATTTATGTTTAGGAGCTAGCCACAGTGGTATACACATATAATCCCAGCTGTTTGGAGGCTGAGGGAGGAGAAACATGTAATTAGGACCATCTTGAGCTACATAGTGACATCTGTCTTAAAAGATCAAGGACTGAAATGTATCTCAGTGGTAGAGCCCCTCCCTAGAGTCCCCCAGTGAGGGGCTGGGGGCGTGGCTCAGTGGTAGAGCCCCTGCCTAGAATCCCCCAGTGAGGGGCTGGGGTGTGGCTCAGTGGTAGAGCCCCTACCTAGAATCCCCCAGTGAGGGGGCAGGGGTGTGGCTCAGTGGTAGAGCCCCTGCCTAGAATCCCCCAGTGAGGGGCTGGGGTGTGGCTCAGTGGTAGAGCCCCTGCCTAGAATCCCCCAGTGAGGGGCTGGAGGCGTGGCTCAGTGGTAGAGCCCCTGCCTAGAATCCCCCAGTGAGGGGCTCGGGGCGTGGCTCAGTGGTAGAGCCCCTGCCTAGAATCCCCCAGTGAGGGGCTGGGGGCGTGGCTCAGTGGTAGAGCCCCTGCCTAGAATCCCCCCAGTGAGGGGCTGGGGGCGTGGCTCAGTGGTACAGCCCCTGCCTAGAATCCCCCAGTGAGGGGCTGGGGTGTGGCTCAGTGGTAGAGCCCCTGCCTAGAATCCCCCAGTGAGGGGCTGGGGGCATGGCTCAGTGGTAGAGCCCCTGCCTAGAATCCCCCAGTGAGGGGCTGGGGTGTGGCTCAGTGGTAGAGCCCCTGCCTAGAATCCCCCAGTGAGGGGGCAGGGGTGTGGCTCAGTGGTAGAGCCCCTGCCTAGAATCCCCCAGTGAGGGGCTGGGGTGTGGCTCAGTGGTAGAGCCCCTGCCTAGAATCCCCCAGTGAGGGGACAGGGGTGTGGCTCAGTGGTAGAGCCCTTGCCTAGAATCCCCCAGTGAGGGGCTGGGGTGTGGCTCAGTGGTAGAGCCCCTGCCTAGAATCCCCCAGTGAGGGGCTGGGGGCGTGGCTCAGTGGTAGAGCCCCTGCCTAGAATCCCCGAGTGAGGGACTGGGGGCGTGGCTCAGTGGTAGAGCCCCTGCCTAGAATCCTCCAGTGAGGGGTTGGGGTGTGGCTCAGTGGTAGAGCCCCTGCCTAGAATCCCCCAGTGAGGGGGCAGGGGTGTGGCTCAGTGGTAGAGCCCCTGCCTAGAATCCCCCAGTGAGGGGCTGGGGTGTGGCTCAGTGGTAGAGCCCCTGCCTAGAATCCCCAGTGAGGGGTTGGGGTGTGGCTCACTGGTAGAGCCCCTGCCTAGAATCCCCCAGTGAGGGGCTGGGGGCGTGGCTCAGTGGTAGAGCCCCTGCCTAGAATCCCCCAGTGAGGGGCTGGGGGCGTGGCTCAGTGGTAGAGCCCCTGCCTAGAATCCCCCAGTGAGGGGCTGGGGGTGTGGCTCAGTGGTAGAGCCCCTGCCTAGAATCCCCCAGTGAGGGGCTGGGGGCGTGGCTCAGTGGTAGAGCCCCTGCCTAGAATCCCCCAGTGAGGGGCTGGGGGTGTGGCTCAGTGGTAAAGCCCCTGCCTAGTATGGCCATAGAGTACTAGTCCAAGAATCCAGAACCACACCCCAGCCCAAATCAGGTACTCTACAGTTCAGGGGTCAACAGAGTGACGTAGACCTCAGGAACATTGTGTAGAAAGGAAAAAGAGTAGTAGGTCTTGGTCCTCCCTGTTCTGGAAACCCCAATTGCTCTGGGCTAACGCAGAGGACTGTATGAGACCAAAGGATGAAGAAAGTTCGTATCCTCCCTGGTCACCAAGTTTTCCGTTTCCCCTTTTGTGTGGATGAAGCAAGATCATATCCTCTGTTACAGTGGTGCCAAATTGCAGCTGTCCTAGCACCACGCCCCCAAGTTCAGGGCCCATGTATAAAAAAGGGACCGGCTTAGCGGGCCCTGGACTCAGGCCATAGGCTGTCTGACTCTGCCCCTAACCATTAAAAAGGACCCCCAAAATCAATGCTCTTGCCTGGGTGTCAGTTTCCCCTCTAACTTTTCCAGTAATAACCATTCTCTCAAGCTGGCTGTTAAGACTCCCAACATTGACCTCCTTTAGATAGCTTTACTTACCTTTTTTTTTTTTTTTTTCCAGTCAGCATCTCACTCTGCCACCCTGGCTGTCCCGGAATGCACTCTGTAGACCAGGCTGGCCTCTAACTCACAGAGACACTCCTGACTCTGTCTCCCAGTGCTGGGATTAAAGGCATGCGGCACTGTGCCGGGCTCTAAGGCTTTCCCTGGAGGGCATGGTGACACCCACCACCCAGCCTCTACTTGGCAGTTTTTTTTTATTGTTGTTGTTGTTGTTGTTTTGTTTTTCGAGACAGGGTTTCTCTGTGTAGCCTTGGTCATCCTGGACTCACTTTGTAGACCAGGCTGGCCTCGAACTCACAGCGATCCGCCTGCCTCTGCCTCCCGAGTGCTGGGATTAAAGGCGTGCGCCACCACGCCCGGCTCTACTTGGCAGTTTTATTGTCAGTTTAGGAGTTGGAACTCAGACTAAGGAGGGAGCCACAACCCCAGCCAATGTCTGCAACTGTCTCCTCCTTCCCTCCTTTATTCATTCTTCTGATTGTTTTCTTTTTTGAGACAGGGTTGCTACTAAATTGCCTAGGCTTCCCTCAAACTGTCAAGCCTCCTTGCTTCAGCCTCCTGTGAGCTAGGATAGCCGGTTTTAGCCGGTATGAGCCGCCGCCACCAGTGGTTAGCAAACAATTTGTTGTTGTTATTGCTTTTCTGAGACAGGGTCTCACATAGCCCAGGCCAGCCCCAAAATTACTATGTAAGATTGAACTTCCAACTCACCTGCTTCTACCTCCCTCCCAAGTGCAGGGATTATATGGACCACAGCACCCAGTTTGGTGGAGTGCTGGTAATTGGACCCAGGGCTTCCAGCAATCCCTGACGCCCCCCCCCCAAGCCCAAGCACTCACACATGACTATATCTCCAACCCATTTGTCTTTTAACACAGTGTCTCACAATGTAGCTCAGGCTAGGTTGAAACTCACTCTCGTAGCCCAGGCTGGCCTTGAACTGCAGCACCCTGCTTCCTGCTTCCTGAGGGCTCAGATCACAGGTGTCAATCAGCACGCCCAACTTCTAGAACGCTTCCTTTAGGAGAGCTAACTCCAGGGTTCCCTGTCTTGAGTCTCCAGCCCTCTGAGGCTGTTGTGGTTCTCATAACTCCCCTTAGTCCTTGGCCACATTCCCCCACCCACACCCCCAAGTGTGAGCGCAGGATGCAGGTGGGAAAGGGGAGGTGAAGGAAGGGAACTCAAGGAAGGAAAGCGGCAAAGAAAGTCAGTCAGACAGGGAGAGTGAGGGGGAGAGGGACCCACTCACCATGTCCCCGGTTCCTCTTCAGTTCTGTGGTGACCAACAACAGAGGCCTGAAGGCTGTGCCTTTTAAAGCCTCAAGAAGAGATGCAGGCAGCCAAAAGGAAATGACTGTCTCGTCTCTCTGAGGTGCTCATTGGTCACACACTGGCCGTTCTAGCTGGGGCTCCCTCCACCGATGCTCACCCCAAACACCCTCAGCACCACCCCAGGCCAACTAAGCTTGGGAAATGGGAGGAGGAAGTCTCTAGCCCCAGAAGGGAAAAGAGCAATTCGCAGAGCCTCTTCTCTTCTGGGGATGCAGCTGCCTCCCTGGCTTCAGTTCCCCCATCTGAGGAGGACTCCCAGTTCATCTGAGGGAAGTCTTGGGGTTCCTGAGGTCTCCAGAAAACAGGGATGATGACCTCGGCCCCAGCTCCCCAGCCAGTGGCCTTTATAGCCAGAAAGCACACACTGGGATGCAGAGATGACAACGGTTCAGGGAAGTTACCTCGAACCCCCGGGCCTCAAGACCACACAGCTTGAGACCTAATGCTCTATAAGAAGGATTGGGAAAAAGGAAGGAAGAACATTGGCTTAGGTCAGGCACAGTGGCACACACCTGGAATCCTGCTACCTACACTGAAGGAGCAGGATCAAAAATTCCAGGCACCTGGACTGCACAGCAAGGACCAAGTCTCAAAATAAATAAATAAATAAATAAATAAATAAATAAGAAGAAGAAGCCAGCCTAAGGCCATGTGTGTTGTACACACCGTTAATCCTAAGACTCTGTAAGTTTGAGACCAGCAAGGGACACATAGTAAAAGCCTGTTAAAAAAAAACAAAAAACAAAAGAGAAGAAAAAAATGTCTTACTCTGTTTTAACAGCATAATTAATCCTTTAATTTTTTTTGTTTGTTTTTCCATCTGTTTGAAATCTGAAATCTTTTTTTTTTAAAGATTCATTTATTTATTTTATGCATGAGTGCTCTATCCATGTACACCTGCAGGCCAGAAGAGGGCATCAGATCTCATTATAGACGGTTGTGAGCCACTATGTGGTTGCTGAGAATTTGAACTCAGGACCTCTGGAAGAGCAGTCAGTGTTCTTAACCTCTGAGCCACCTCTCCAGCCTGCAAGCAGTGCTCTTAACCGCTGAACTATCTCTCCAGCGCCCCCAAATCTGAGATCATCTCCTTCTCCTCCCACATCCTGCCCGGAGTACCTGACAGTCACATGAGACCACTCAGCCCTGAAACTTCCATGAGTATGCAGCAAGATGGGTTACTGCCATCTCCAAATTCAAAAACAGCTGGGCAGCCGGGCACATGCCTTTAATCCCAGTACTCAGGAGGCAGAGGCAGGTGGATTGCTGTGAGTTCAAGGCCAGCCTGGTCTACAAAGCAAGTCTAGAACAGGCAGGGCTACCCAGAGAAACCTTGTCTTGAAAAACCAGAACAAACAAACAAAACAAAACAGCTGGGCATGGTGACTCATCCCTCTAATCCCAGCACTCAGAAAGCACAGGTAGGCTGATCTCTGTGCGTTTGAAGCCAGCCAGTCTACATGGTGAATTTCTGGCCAGCCAAGGCTATGTAGAGAGCTGTCTCAGAACAAGAAAAGAAAAAAATAAATAATAAACACGGTAAATTTAGGGGGGTTGGTTTTTCGTTTTATAGGGGGAGGGTTGGAAACAGAGTTTCTCTGTGTAGCCCTTGGCTATCCTTGACTGGCTTTGTAGACCAGGCTGGCCTCGAACACACAGAGATCCGCCTGCCTCTGCCTCTGCCTCCTAGAGTGCTGGATTACAGGTGTGCACCACCCGTCTCTGCTTCAGCTTTTCTTTCTTTTTTTGTTTATTTATTTATTTATTTATTTTTGCATGCCTGCGTGCCTACGTAGACTTGAACTCAGGTCAGCAGGTTTAGCGGCAAGCACTTTTCCCCCACAGAGCCATCTCGCTGTCTCCTTTGTCATGGGTAGGGCTGAGAACTTTGAATTTTTTGAATTTACACAATGGAAACCAGAGACGCTGAAAAGGCTCGTGTCGCAATCCCGCGGGAAGTGAGTTGCCTCTCATCCACCGGCCCCCAGTGCCCTAGAAAGCCTGTCCCCTGTGGAAGTTCATGAGCGGCTGTGGCCGTATTTCCCCTAAGGCCATCACCTGCTGCGGTGCTCAGGGAAGCTCCAGGCGGCAGCGCGGCTTCTGAGGCAGGATGTGGTTGGTGGGCCTTCCTACACTGGTCTGGCGGGCTTGCAAGAAGTTGTAGTATCTGTTCTGCCTCAGAAGCAGGAGGTAAGAGCAAACAAGCAAACAACAGAGAACAGAAAGGAAAAAACAAAAAACACTACACACACACACACACACACACACAGGAGGAGGAGATGTGTGTGAGTGTCCCTGGTGGAGAAGGCTGTCCACTGACACACCATAGGCACACACACAATAAATAAATACAATGGGTTTTTTTGCTTTGTGCACACACACAATAAATAAATACAACATTTTTTTTTTTTTTTTTTTTTTTGCTTTGTTTTGTTTTTTGAGACAGGGTCTCTCTGTGCAGCCTTGGCTGTCCTGGAATTCTGTAGACCAGGCTGGCCTAGAATTCACAGCCATCCGCCTGCCTCTGCCTCCCGAGTGCTGGGATTAAAGGCGTGCGCCACCATGCCCAGAATAAAATGTAATTTTTTTTTTTTTTTTTTTTTTTTTTTTGGTTTTTCGAGACAGGGTTTCTCTGTGTAGCCTTGGCCATCCTGGACTCACTTTGTAGACCAGGCTGGCCTCGAACTCACAGTGATCCACCTGCCTCTGCCTCCCGAGTGCTGGGATTAAAGGCGTGCGCCACCACGCCCGGCAAAATGTAATTTTTTAAAAGTTAACCAACTAGGTCCGGCGGTGGTGGTGGATCTCTGTGGGTTCCAGACCAGCCTGGTCTACAGAGCAAGCTCCAGGACAGCCTGGGCTACACGGAGAAATCTTGCCACGAGAAACCAAAAGGAAAAATAAAATAAAATATCCAACTAAATAAAAGTCTGTTGTGGTTAGTTCTCTGTGCTGACTGTAACAAACAATCAGAGGCCTGTGGCTTACGCGACTGAACATTTACAATCTCACTTTTCCAGAATCCATATGTGTAAAAGCCATGGTGACCCAGGAAGGTCACATCACTCCAAGCTCCGCCTCTTTTCTCACACAACCCTCCCCTCCATGTGTCCTCCCTACTCTTCTATGGACACTTGTCCTTTTATCCACAAAACCCCCTTTTCCAAATAAGTTTATGTCCGCAGCTCCTAGGGTGGCTGCTTTTTTTAGGGTGGGGTCACCGTTCCAGCCACTCCATGGACCGAACTGTCCTCCAAAGTGAAGACATCCTCTCAAGGCATGCTCTTGCTATTGTCCCCAGAAGAGTCTATGACTCTGAGGCACCTAGTCTGCCCAGGGTAAAATAGTCATCTCAGGTCGTTCAGCTGTCGCTCGATATCCAAAGGACTGGCCCACAGCCTCTGCATAGACCCTTCCTGGGCCGGAAAGGAACGCGGGTGAAGGGACCTGAGGGTGTGACTCAGTTGGTATAGGGCACGTTTAGAATGCAAGAAGTCCTGAGTTCGATGCCACAGCACCACAAAAACCGGATGTGTGACAGATGCCAGAATCCCGGTACTGGAGAGTGCCTGGTTCTATCAGGAGCATCAAGGCCAAGGCCAACGTGGGCTACATGATACCCTATCTCAAAAGCTGTAAGAAGAAAGAGAATGTGCGAGGATTCCAGCATCCTCACAGCTGCGCTGATTTCAGCAAGATGCCATCGCTTGGAAAGCCGGATGTGAAGATGGCGCCCTCTAGTGGCTCCATAGCAACCATGCGTCTCTTCGGAGCACACCCAAGTTTATGACTTTAGGGTTTTTTGAGGGAAGATGGGGAGCAGTCTTTGTTGTTGTTGTTCTATTTGTTTCGTTGGTTGGTTGATTTGGTTTTTGGTTTTTCTTTTTGCTTGTTTTTGTTTTTTCGAGACAGGGTTTCTCTGTGTAACCTTGACTATCCTGGAGTTGCTTTGTAGACCAGGTTGGCCCCAAACTCACAGTGATCCGCCTGCCTCTGCCTCTCTAGTGCTGGGATTAAAGGTGTGTGCCACCACTGCCCGGCTTGGTTTTTGGTTTTTCGAGACAGGGTTTCTCTGTGTAGCCTTGGCTGCTGTGGACTCGTTTTGTAGACCAGGTTGGCCCCAAACTCACAGTGATCCGCCTGCCTCTGCCTCCCCAAGTACTGGGATTAAAGGTATGCACCACTGAACCTGGCTAATTTATATTTTCCAATTTGTGCTTTCGGCCTCAAAAATCCCTATATAGCCAAGGATGACTTTGAACTTCTCATCCTTCAGCCTCTAGCTGGAGTTACAGGTATCTGGTTTATATGGTGCCAGGGGTGACACCCTGGCCTTCCCGTATGTGAAACAACTGATCCATATCACAAGCCCCTAGTCTCTCACTCTGGCTGGAGCCGCTAAACATGCCACCAAAGAAGAGAAGGAGGTCACTGGGCGTAGTGGCTCACATCTTTAATCGCAGCACTCGGGAGGCAGAGGCAGGCGGGTCGCTGTGAGTTCGAGGCCAGCCTGGCCTACAAAGTGAGTCTAGGACAGCCAAGGCTACACAGAGAAACCCTGTTGCAAAAATAAAAATAAAAATAAAAAAGAGAAGAGAATGAAGTTTGGCCGTGGGCAGAACCAAATGATAAAAATGAATCTTTAAAGTTTACATTAATAATGACATCAGGCTGGGTGGTAGTGGTGCACACCTTTAATCACAACACTCTGGAGGCAGAGTGTTTAATCTTTTTTATTAAAATGCTTGTCTTTGAAGAACTCCCCCCGCCCCCAATATGGCCGTATATCTCCAAATGAGCTGTCTTTTTCATTTCACCGGCTGGGGTGACTGACACTTGACTACAGCTGCCTATCCTCCAGTGGACGGAGTGTTGGTAGTAGTTAGAGTTATGTAACTTACCCACTGGGCGGCAAAAATAAACTTTCTGCCACCAAAAACCACAAAAACAAAAAACAACTATTCCTGACAGAAACCAATGTGGTTTTTTTCAGAAATCAGAAAATGTTGGTGACAATGAGAGTTAGCTAGTTCTGACTGAGAAGGAGAATTCTAGAACAGCACTACTTATCAGAATTAAAGTACACAAGTTGCCGGGCGTGGTGGCACACGCCTTTAATCCCAGCACTTGGGAGGCAGAGGCAGGTGGGTCACTGTGAGTTCGAGGCCAGCCGGGTCTACAATGCGAGTCCAGGACAGGCAAAACTACACAGAGAAATTCCGTCTGGAAAAACCAAAAATAAATAAAGTACACATGTTAGGGTTCGGGTGATCTGCTGAAGAAAGACCCCAAGGCAGCATGCAAAAACAAAGAGTGTTTTTATTCTAGCGTGCTAGGGTCACCTCTCTCCTCTGAAGGGGGACCCCAGAATGAGTGTGCAGGCTCAATCTATAGACAGTTGGAGGAATCTGTGACGACAGAAGTGAGTCAGCGTGTACGCAGGGATTCAGGATTGGCTGTTTGTTTGGTTACTGGGGACTTTTGAGTCACTGAAGTTTTGGCTCTTACTCAGGAGTTGGCCTTTAATTTGATTGGATGGGGCCAGCTGTGTTCTTTACCAAGGCCATGATGTAATAAAAAAACATGGTATCTGGTCATTTTGTTCTATAAGCTGATTAGCTGCCCATGAGCTGTCCATAACTTGTGGGTTTTCCAGAAATTGTTAGAAACTTGGCCTAGATAGGCAGATGGAAAACCTGAAGCCTGTCATGGAGTTGGTCTAGTCAAGCAAACTGGGGTCTTTGGGGGACTTGGGGCCCCTGGGGTCGAGTCCCTTCATTCATCACTCACGTAAGTCCAACCTTAGTAGGCATATTAAGTAAAAAGCTGAAATCATTTTTTGTTTGTTTGTTTGTTTCTTTGTTTTGAGACAGGGTTTCTCTGTGTAGCCTTGACAGTCTGGACTCACTCTGTAGACCAGGCTGGCCTCGAACTCACAGAGATCCGCCCGCCTCTCCTGGGATTACAGGTGTGTGCCACCAAGCCTGACTTTAGAAGATGAAGTTTTTGGGTATTTTTGTTTTGTTGTTGTTGTTGTTGTTTTAAGATTTACTTATTTGTTATGTATACAATGTTCTGCCTGCATGTACACTGCCCTGCCAGAAGAGGGCACCAGACCTCGTTTAGATGGCTGTGAGCCAACCTGTGGTTGCTGGGAACTGAACTCAGGACCTCTGGAAGAGCAGCCAGTGCTCGTAACCTCTGAGCCATCTCTCCAACCCTGTTTGTTGTTGTTTGTTTGTTGTTTTTGTTTTTTGAGACAGGGTTTCTCTTGCAGTCCTGGCTACCTTGGACTCCCTTTTGTAGACCAGGCTGGCCTCGAACTCACAGAGATTCCCCCTGCCTCTGCCTCTCAAGTGCTGGGATTAAAGGCGTGCACCACCACTCCTGGCTTAGAAGATTAAGTTTTAAGTAACAAAAGTTAACTTTTGTTTTTAAGTTTTTATTTATTATGTGTATGGGCACTTTGCCTGGATGTGTGTCTGTGTCTCACATTAATGCAATACTCATGAAGGCAAGAAGGCGTCAGATCCCCTGAAACTGGAGTTACAGACGGTTGTGAGTTACTGTGTGGGTGCTGGGAATCAAACCCAAGTCCTCCGGAAACACAGCCAGTGCTCTTAACCGCTGAGCCATCTCGCCAGTCCTCTTTTGTCTTGATGTTTCATAATTAAAATGATTTATTGTTCTGTAAATTCCTTTTTTTTTTTTCCCTTGCTTTACAAACTGGAAAGTAAATGTATTTTTGTTTTTGTTTTTTGTTTGTTTGGGGGGGTTGTTTTGGTTCTGTTTTTTGTTTTGTTTTGAGACAAGGTCTTACTATATAGCCCTGACTTGCCTGTAATTTGCTATGCATGCCAGGCTGGCTTTGAACTCAGAGACTGCTGGGATGGATGGTGTGGACGACCTTGCCTGGCTAGCTTACCAGGTTGTAATTCACTGCATTCACCAGTTTTCTCATCCTCAAGAGGGTATCCTGTTGCTAAGGCAACAGATAATGGTAACTACACAGTGGGGCCTTTAGGGAGAACTCCAAGGCATTGTATGGCCCTGACAGCTGGACAGCTGGAGGAACGGGCTCCCCTTGGAAGGGCGTGTTCACGGGACACGGCACCAGTTTCTAGATTCCCCCCCCCCCCCCCCCCCCGAGCCTTCCAGGACCTTTTGCTTTTGGGATCATTCCAAGATGCGGCCCTTTCAGCGAAGGACAGAACAAGCTGGTTGGGTTATTAATACTCCTGCAGGCTTTCACACTGCACGTGGGGACGCTGGTATCCCGACGAACCCATTTGTAACCGACTTCTCGGGGAGTGTGTTTTCACATCTACTGTGGAGGAGGAGGTGCACATGTCACGGCACGCAAGCCCAGGGTCAGAGGACGATCTGAGGGAGTCCGGTTCTCTTTCCATCGCCTGCATCCTCGGGCCTGGCCACAAGTGCCTTTACCTGTGTCTCTGCTCAGATCGTTTGAACCAGGGTCTGGTGTAGAATAACATCCCACTAGAGAGAGAGGGAACAGCACAGCCATCTCTTCAAGAAAGTGTGTGTGTGTGTGTGTGTGTGTGCGTGCGCGCGCACCCACGCATGCACATGTGTGCAGGTGCATATGCACGTGTAGGAATGTTTGTAAAAGTCAGAGGACACACTAACGTATTGTTCCCCAGAAGCCATTCACCTGCTGTTGTTGTCGTCATCGTCATTGTCATCATCTGAGGGAGGACACTCCTTATTGAGGCTCGCTGATTTAGCTAGGCTGGCAGCCACAGGCATCCTCCTGCCTCTGCCTCCTCGGTACTGGCATGTGCCAGTACATTCTGGTTTGGTTGGTTGGTTTTTTGAGACAGGGTTTCTCTGTGTAGCCTCGGCTGTCCTGGACTCACTTTGTAGACCAGGCTGGCCTCGAATTCACAGCGACCCGCCTGCCTCTGCCTCCCGAGTGCTGGGATTAAAGGCGTGTGCCACCACACCTGGCTATTTTACATATATTTTGTTCTTTCAGAAAGAGTCTCTCTACACAAAATACTTTGTTGTTGTTGTTGTTGTTGTTATTGGTTTTTTTTTTTTTTTTTTTTCAGAGACAGGGTTTCTCTGTGTAGCCTTGGCTGTCCTGGAGTCGCTTTGTAGAAGAGGCTGGCCTTAAACTCACAGAGATCCATCTACCTCTGCCTCCCGAGTACTGGGATTACAGGCATGTGCCACACTGCACCCACTACAAAATGCTTTTGAAAACTGTTTATTCTTAAAGTTATGGTAGCCAGGTGTGGTGGTGCACATCTTTAATCCTAGCACTCGGGAGGCAGAGGCAGGCGGATTGCTGTGAGTTCGAGGTCAGACTGGTCTACAAAGTGAGTCTAGGACAGCCAAGGCTACATAGAGAAACTTTGTCTCAAAAAATAATTAATTAAAATTATGGTAAGGGGCTGGAGTGATGGCTCAGTGGTTAAGAGCACTCACTGTCTGCTCTTCCAGAGGTCCAGAGTTCAATTCCCAGCAACCACATGGTGGCTCACAACCATCTATAATGTGATCTAACATACACTGTATACATAATAAATAAATAAAAATTAAAAAAATAAAAAATAAAAAATAAAATTATGGTAAAAAATACACAACATAAACTTTACCATTATAAGCTCTCTTTTGGGGGGAGAAGGAGGATTTGGTGAAACAAGCCTTTAACTCAGGAAGCAGAAGCAGGCAAATCTTTGAGAGTTGGGGGCTAGCCTGGTCTATATATTGAGTTCCAAAGCCAAACTTTTTTTTTTTTTTTTGAGATAGGGTATTGCTGTGTTGTTCAAGCTGTCCCAGAACTCAGTATACAGCTCGAATCCATGATAGAGTCCTATCTTAGCCTCCTGGGTGCCTGAATTACACATATGACCCAGCATGGCCAGGCATTATAGACATTAAAATATGTTTTGCATTTATTTAGTGTGTGTATTTGTGTGTGTGTGTGCACGACTACACATGTCACATCGCACATACAGGAAACTGGTGGGTGTCAGTCCATCATTCATGGAATTGGCTTCTGGAAAAAAAAGAAATGTTTTCAATTATGTATATGAATGTGTGCCTCTCCTTGTGTGTGCACATGCCAAGTGTATGCATGTGCATACAGCAGCCAGCAGAGGACGTCAGATCCCCCTGGAGTTGGGGGGGGCACAGGGGGCGTGGGAGGCAGAGGTTTACAGGCAGGTGTGAGTTACCTGACTTGACCAGTTTCCCTCAGTGATGGAACTGTGTAATCAGGACTCATAAAGCCAAATAAACCTTTTCCTCCTCAAGTTGATTTGGCTCCAGGTGTTTTGTCACAGCGATGGAAAGCAAACTAGGATGGGGCGGAATAGAGTCTCACAATGTAGCCCAAGCTGGCCTCGAACTCACAGGGGCTCTGACGCATCTACAAGCAGGACCACAGGCGTGTGCTGCCGTGACCGTGACCAGCGTCTAGAGGCACCGTGGAAGGGACAACCATTCAGACCCTGGGTGCCCCCAGTGCAGACTTTTAAAAAAATATTTTATTTAGTTTTAATCCATGTGCATTGGTGTGAAAGTGTCAGATCTTGGAGTTACAGACAGTCGTGAGCTGTCATATGGGTGCTGGGAATTGAACCCGGGTCCTTTGGAAGAGCAGGCAATGCTCTTAACCACTGAGCCATCTCTCCAGCCCCCGCCACCCTCCCCCCCAGTGCAGATTTAAGGAGCACAGCCATAGCCTTTCCCAGGGAGTCTCTGCTAACTTTAAATAGCATCCTCCCGGCGGGAGTTTGAGTGGCCTGGAATCATTTTCACATTTATTTATTGAAATTAAGATGAAACAGAATGCCTAGCAATTAAGATGGCATTCTCTTCTTGTATAAATTAGTCAAGCGGTTTGTTTTGTTTTGTTTTGTTGAGTCTGGGTTTCACTGTGTAGCCTTGGCTGTCCTTTACTCACTTTGTAGACCAGGCTGGCCTCGAACTCACAGCAATTCGCCTGCCTCTGCCTCCTGAGTGCTGGGATTAAAGGCGTGCACCACCACACCCGGCTGTGGCAAAGACTTTTTAAACAAACGATGAAAGAGCCTGCCACAGCCTGGCTTGTGAGGCTGTGAGGTGAGGGGTTGTATGGGCTCAGACTGGCTGCTGTGAAGGCGGGAAGACTGAGCAATGGGACTGACTACCCATCGCTCTTCAAGTGGAGGCTGCATAAGCTGGGACCCTCTGGGGAAGGCAGTCCCTGAGAGGCTGGCTTCTATGGGACATTAGGGACACATGTCCCCATGACTATCACAGGAATGGGGGCAGGACAAGCATTCCTGAGAGAACTCAGCATGAAGAGGGCATGTGTGATGCTCAGTATCTGATGATGCTCAGTGTCTGAGGATGCTCAGTACCTGATCATGCTCAGTGTCTGATGATGCTCAGTACCTGATGTTGCTCAGTACCTGATGATGCTCAGTGTCTGATGTTGCTCAGTACTGGATGATGCTCAGTGTCTGATGATGCTCAGTGTCTGATGTTGCTCAGTACCTGATGATGCTCAGTATCTGATGTTGCTCAGTACCTGATGATGCTCAGTGTCTGATGTTGTTCAGTACCTGATGTTGCTCAGTACCTGATGTTGCACAGTACCTGATGATGCTCAGTGTCTGATGATGCTCAGTACCTGATGATGCTCAGTGCCTGATGTTGCTCAGTGTCTGATGATGCTCAATACCTGATGTTGCTCAGTACCTGATGTTGCTCAGTGTCTGATGCCAGCAGAACTATTCAAGAGTTAAGAAAGGTGATCCTGCCGCCTTCAAAGGAAACTCCACTCTCCCAAATTCTGGGTTAGGCAAATGCCAGCATTCCTCAGGAACTCCTCTACCAAAAGGAGCCATTTCTCATCACCGGCAGAAGGGGCAAATACCAAAGCATGTGGTAGCCTGCAGGATACCTCAATATGGTGAAGTACCAGTTACACATCTCTCTCCTTACCTCCTCCTCTGCCACAAACTGCCCCAGCTCATGGGCTTCTCCCAGCTACCTTCTTACAGCCCTAGTATCCCAACTAGGCTCCCTCTTTTTCCCACATACTCTGTCTTCATCTCTCACGGGCAGGTCTGGCCATCTGGATGTGTTCAGTCTACTGCTTTCTCTCTGTTCTGGACTCTCACACATGCCTCAGGCTGTTCTCTCTCTCTCATATCTACAATAGGAACCTTCCCCTTAACCATACCATGGAGTGCTCATGTCATCTCATCGGTTATACAGACCCAGGACCACCAATATGGCTCAGTGAGGACAGGTGTCTGTGGCACAAACCTGAGGACCCGAGTTCAATGCCAGGGTACCACAGCGGAAGGCAAAAAACTAACTCCTAACCCTCTAACCTCCACACATTGTGCACACACACGACTTATAACACGTAGCAGGAGGGTGATTCCACAGGGACACTGGGATAGTACTGGATTTCCACGGCCTTGCTGAGGCCCACAGTGTGGTCTTTGAGCCGGGGGCAGCTCTGGAAAGCCAGAATGACTTTGGCCAGTGTGTGCACTGGGCCCATAGTGTGGCACATGAGCTAGAGACTCTGATCTGCCAGGCTGTCTGTCTGTCACTCAAGTCATCCAGGGACTCTGCTTTCATGAACTGTCAGTCATCTGCCAGCCAGATCCGGCTTCTCAGTGGTGCAGTTAGCTGCCTTTGAGTTGCCCATACTCTCCTGTAATTAATGCCCTCCCACCCCCACCCCCACCCCCGCCAATTCACTTCGAAGTGCCTGTTTGGGTCTAGCCAACATTTGTTCCTGTCTCCCCGGGAAAAGTTAACATAACACAAATGTCATCCTTTGTTACATAGTAGGCTCAAGACCAGCTTAGGCTATAGGAGACAAAAAGAAAAAAGAAAAGAAAGAAAAAAGTGATGTAAAATTAATTAGGTTACAAAACCATTAAATAAATGTTGAACTAGTAATTAAGATAAATCCAGGTTTGACAGTGTGCCAAACTGTAGGTCCACAGTCCCTTAGCTGAGGTCCTCGGGGACAGAAGCGTTTCAGAACTCAAGGCCGATCCAATTTTAGAAAGGCCATTGTGCACCTATGCTGCAAAACCCCAGGGGCCTGAGGCAGGCGCTGTCCACCATCAGACATGGTAGTTAATGTCCTTTTGCAGCAAAATGTGTGAACAGTCACACTAGGGATAAATAAAAAATATAAATATCTTTGCATGAGTTGATTTGTCACCATGTGAGAGTGAGGTAAAACCATCACACACACACACACACACACACACACACAAACACTAACACACACCATCAAAAAAAAAAAAAATTAAAGTGGTCAGAGCTAGTCAGAATTCAAAGCCCACAAGCTGTACTTTGTTTTTGTTTTTGGTGGTGGTGGTGGTGGTTGTTCTGGTTTGGGTTGTGTTTTTTGTTTGGCTGTTGTTGTTGTGGAGACAGGGTTTCTCTGAATAGCCATTAATCCCCAGCACTTGGGCAAATAACTGTGAGTTCAAGGACAGCCTGGTCTACAAAGAGAATTCAGTTCAGAACAGTCGTGGCTACACAGAGAAACCCTGTTCTTGGACACAAAAAGAAAAGACAAGGCTGGGGGCCATGAGGCTGGAAGAAAAAGAAATGAGAAAGCAGAAAGAGAGGCCAATGCGGACAGAAAAAAGGACACCCCACCCCCCAACCCACTACTTGCTGGTGTGGCCGGCCTTGGGCTGAGAGGCTATCCCACACACACTCCCCCCACCACCACCTCATCCAACCCTCCCCCATCCCCGGAATACAAGCTGTGCTTCTGAAAGGGCTGGAGGACAAAGTGGAGACAGGGCATAAACCAATACTGTTCTCAGGTTTGAATCAGGTTTAATTCTCTGTGCAACATTTGAGTTAACCTTCATTTTACAAGACCAAAGAGTTTAAGTACATGGCTGTGCACCATCCTGCGGGGAATGCTGGCGGGACAGAAGAGAACCAGCAGGGCAGACGACACACTACTGTCTGACAGGAGGCCTGTGCAGCACAGGGAAAAGGCTGTACAGGAAAACCCCTTCTTGCAGCAGGGTCCCCTAGGCCTGCCTAGGCCCAGGCCACCGTCATGGGTAAGGGAAAATGGAGTCAATCTCATGACTTCTTTATCAGAAGCTACACCAGCTTCTCAGCATGGCACCAGCAGCAGTACAGACCAGTTTTTTTGTTTTTTGATTCATCTTTATGCTCCACACTTCCCAAAGCAGCAAATGTGTCCCGTCATCAACCGAACCCGCGGTTCATCTCTGTCCCCAGGAAAAAAGCTACAGCATCACTGGCAAGGACGTGCTGGAGCACGGGTGACAGCTCTGTCCCTGCCACTGTAAACCATACCAACAGCAGTTCCCAGAGCGCACCACTGTCTCCAACACTAGAGCCCACGACACCCCAAAAACCGCTAAGGCTTTTACAGTATCTGACCTTCAATAGACCCGAAAACTGGCAAGCCGCTTCTTCCCATTCCAACCAAAGATTACACGCCAGCAATGGAAGAGAAAAGCCTCTAAGGCAGCGCGGCCACAGGGTTAGAAGAGACCAGCGCGCACTGCAGACGACCACAGACCAGCCAAGCGCAGCTGAGGCTGGAGTTTATTGCCGATGAGCGCTGAGTCCCGAAAAGGAGCGAGGTGGGATGAGGTCGGGCAGGATCAGGACCGCGGCCAGAGGAGAGGAGGCGCCGCGCGGGCAAGGCCGGGTGCAGACAGACTGGCGCTGGCCACGGTTGGGGCGAGCCAGGCTATCCAGGCGCTCGGCGCGGGGTGTCCGGCGTCGCTCCGGGAGCTGGGCGGCGGCTGTGGCGGCGGCTCCGCGGCAGTCCCGGCTGTGGTCGTGGCCCACCCGAGGCCCCGAGCAAGCAGGACGCGGCCGGAGGCGGGGCGGGCGGCGCTGCTCTAGCACACGGAGCGGCCGCCGAGCTGGGCAAGGGGTCGGCGGGGCTAGCAGGCGGCCGCGTGGGGACCCAAATGAGCCCGTAGTACACGGCGAGCAGCACGGCGGCCAAGGACACACACAGGAAGTAGGCGCAGACAGGGGCAAGCCGCAGCCATCGGCCGCGGGGGCCCTCACTCAGTCCCGTACCGCCTGGGCTTTCGCCACCGCCGCCCACGCAGCTCGAGCCCCGCATCGCGCTGCCCACTCCGGCTGCACCGGCCCCGCCCCCACCGCGGGGCTGCCCCAGGAGGTCCCGGCCCCGCCCCAGACCGCCTCACGCAAGCCACGCTCCTCTCAGGAGCCACGCCTCCTCCATTAGACCATCCTTCCCTGGCCTAAGTCACCGCCCCCCCCCCCCCGCCGAACCCAAAAACGCAACCCTACCACTTCTGACCAATCACTATCAAGAAGCCTTAGCCCTACCCCTTCGCAGCCACACCCACTTGCTCTCCTCCCGCCCTCACTGGGTCAGGTTTCCAACGTCGGCCTCCTGTTCCCTGCCCGGGCCCCCTCCGAGCTCGTCCGACCCCTTCCTTCTTCACCGACTGCAGTCCCGCACACTGGCCACCCTTGGCCCGCCGCGGGTCAGGCTCCCAGTCTGTAGGAGCGCTAGCCCCGCCCAGCGAACCCCGGCCCCGCCCCTCCCTGCTTTACGTCCCGGGACCTTCACCTGATTTGGAGGACCCGGGTCCGCCCCTCGCCCCAGCCGGCCCCTTCCCCAGTAACTCCGCACCAGCATTAACTTCTCCCGTTCCCTAGAGCTGAAGGATCCAGAGTGGGCTGCAGGGAGGAGAGCAGCCAACCTGGGAGCCAGGCAAACCTGCGCTGCCGCCCCTCCCAGCAGCATCTTCAGGACTGCGGGACGGCCTGCGGGGTGGGAGGGGAGAGGTGTCAGGCTGGCGGAGAACACCCTCGTCCCGCCTCTTCCGCCACAGCAAAGTCAGCCAAGCACAGCAGCCCAGCCAGTCCTGCCAGCAGCACAGTTCAAAGGTTGGCGGGAGCACGCGTTTAATTCAAGTCCTCCAGAGTCTCGGGCCCTAGCTGCAGGATCCTGCACACCCAGGTCTCGCAGGGCCTGACTCGGAGGTATCGTCCGGCCCCTCTGGGGTTGCTCAGACGGGTCTTCAGCGAATTTAGAAGACTCCCTGGCCCGTCGCTAACCTCCCCACTAGGTTTAACCCAGCCCTAGCAGAAGCAGAAGAGCGAGGCGGCTGAAGGTTAGTACAGAGCCGCGAGGCCCTGGTCAGCTGGCGCTGTCAGCGGGCAGCCCCCGGCGGCGGAGCGGCCGCCACCACCTTGCAGAAACGCACCCTCTGGAAGTCTGTGATCTCCGCCGTCTCCTGGCCCTCGAAGCCCACCTCTGAGGAGACAAAAAGCAGTAAACGGAGGGCCATGTTGCCGCCCCCGCCCTGTCCCGCACCCCAGGCAAACCCAGTCTGCAGCTTGACTCCAATGTATTCAATCCTCAGGAGGCCCACGAGGCAGAGCCCTCTCCAACCTAACCCCGTACACCAGTGGGAAGCGCTGGTGTAATGACCCGTACCCCTCCAGGATCCCAAACTGCCTCGTCTGGCCCGGCCCCTTTTAGAAGCTGCCCCCAGCCTCCACCCCAACCACTCAATTTGAAGGCCAGTTGCTGGGCTCTGTTCCACATCCTGTCCAACTGCAGGGGACGCGAAAGAGGAACACAGGCAGGAAACCTGGCGGACCACATTAAGGTAACCAAGATCTGCCTCTACTCCGTGGGGTCTAAAATCCCATTCCAGTCTATCTCAAAATGCTAACCCTGCTCTCAGTTTTCCCAGACAGAGTTTCTCTGTGTATCCTTGGCTGTACTGGACCCGTTTTGTAGACCAGGCTGGCCTCGAACTCACAAAGACCCACCTGCCTCTGCCTCCCGAGTGCTGGGATTACAGGCGTGCGCCACCACCACTGAGCTCGTTCTTAACTTTAACTAACCACCTTTTGTTTTTACGAGGTCCCTAACCAGAATTGAGTTTCAAACCCAAGATCCTGTTGCTTCAGCCACTTCCCCATGGGAACGTTTAGACTTCAAATCCTGCCTTTAGCACCTCCTTCCCGAGGCCTAGCCCCACTCCTTAACCAGCTCCCCTGAGCCCGGCTCCCTTACTCACAATTCCCACTGACTGGAGCCTTAGAGCTCACCTTTGCACCCTTTGCCAAAGCATGACTCCAGGCCCACCCAGCCACAGCACCTGCCTCACCTCATGCCCTGTTCCCCCTCCCCCCCACAGGCTCCACCCATTTTCTGTCCCCCAGCCCATCCCTCCCCAAGGAAGGAAGTGGGCCACCCACCTCCACCAGCCCCATGCACCCCACCTGGAACTGCCTCAGGCCCCTCTTCTTCAGACTTCGGGGTTCCTGCCAAGCTGGGCCCACTCTCCAAGGAGGCAATAGCTGGCTGGTCACCTCCTGGAGAAGGGGAGGCTCAGTCAACCCCCTCCTTTTCCAGTCATCTCCCCATATGAGGAGAGCAATGGGGGGGGGTGAAGGACACAGTGGGGTGGGTGTCATTTAAGGAAGTGAACTTTTTATTGGAGAGAAGCTCTGAACCAGCAAGAGCAGGCTCTGGAAATTGGGCGGAGGACATGGAGTGGGCCCCAACTGCCCTTCTCTGTCACAGGGGTTGAGAGGGAGGTATGAGCACAGCCATACCTTTGTACGCGCGCATGCGCGCACGTACACACACACACACACACACACACACACACACACAACCAGTTTCAAGCATTCCCAAAAGGCCAGGCCTCACCCGAAGAGTGGGCACCAGGCGAGTGGGCAGTGCTGGGAGAATTCAGTTCCATCTCCTCACCCCAGTCGGACACAGGCTGGTGGTCCCCAGTGGGTGAGAAGGGGCTGGGAGGTTCAACATGGGCTGGGGACAGCGACTCCTGGGGCCTGGAAGGCGCAGGGTCCGCCTGCTCACAAGTGGCTTTCTCAGCAGGCTCCACCTCCGGCTGGTCATCAGAAACAGATGCTGCTTCCTGTTCCTTGGGATCCTCTTCCTCCTCAAATTCCTCTTCCTCCTCCTCCTCCTCCTCTTCAGTGACATCTTCACTCACATCCTCCCATTCTTCATCCTCCTCATCATCTTCCCCCTCGTCCTTCTCCCCCTCATCTTCCTCACCATCCTCCTCAGGAGGCCGGTGGGCTGGGACTGGAGTCTCAGGAAGCTGCTGGGATCACAGGCAGATCAGGGAGAGGCTTGGGTGCTGACAGGACACGGGCACACCCTGCCTTCTACCTGCTCTGCCTTACCTGTGTGGGTGCCTCCTCCAGGGACAAGGGCTGAGAGGACTCGGGGGCTGGGGACGCAGCCTCCTCTTTTGTCTCCCAGCGATTATCATGATCACTGGAGTGGACAGAGCACATGGGTAAGGCCCAGGTGAGGGGTGGGGCGGACTTCTCCTCAGAGAGCATCTGGCTGCTCTGAGGGCAAAGGGGACAGGAGACACAAACAGAGCCAAGACAGACCAGTGTGCCCTCAAACATAAGCCAGAGAGAAGGCCTCCATATGCCCAAACCCTCCGAGGGAAGGGATGTGGCAAGAGAGGGGCACCCCACCTATAGGCACGAGGGGCCACCTTGGCCCGGGGTCGGCTGTTCTTTCTCCTCCTGCGGCTGTTGACTTCTGCTTTGTGCTGAGAAAGGAACTCTCCAAAAGTGGGAGGTTTAGGGGGTCTTGCCCAAGATTGGTCATCTACAACAGAAACCGAGATCCAAGGATGTAGGGAAGGAGGCCACCGCATATTCAAACCCTACCGCCTAACCCTTTCCAAGATACCACTCACCATAGCGGTGGGACAGTTCCTGGGCAGGAGCTGGGCCATCCTTGAACCTAGGAAGACAGCAGAGTGAGCAGTAACTGAGGGAACTCGGGACGGCAGGGAGAGACAGAGGCAGGCCCAGAGCAAGCCAAAGCAGCACCCAGGGGCCACTGGTTAGAACAGGGTCAAGAGGGAATGTGAGAAGCTAACCTAGCTCCCTAGTGACAAGACCAGACAAGGATACGGCATGTGGCCTCAGAAATAAAAACATGGAGCCGGGCGTGGTGGCGCACGCCTTTAATCCCAGCACTCGGGAGGCAGAGGCAGGCGGATCGCTGTGAGTTCGAGGCCAGCCTGGTCTACAAAGTGAGTCCAAGATGGCCAAGGCTACACAGAGAAACCCTGTCTCAAAAAACCAAAAAAAAAAAAACATGGGAGGCCGGAGAGAGAGTTCATTTCCCCACTGACCTCTGCACCCTGTGCATCAGCAGGCCAAGAGAGGCAAGTCTCTTAGGGTGGCTGCCCTCGGCCTGCCATCCCAAAATGAGCACATTCAGTGCATGCTCAAGTCAGAGCAAGGACAGAACTGTGGGCCACGTGTGGGATCCCAGCATTCCAGAGGTGGAGACAGGAGAATCAAGGGTTCAGGCTGTCCTTGAGGCCATCGCAAATTCAAGGTCCTGGCTACATGAGGCCTTGTGTCAAAGCAGCAAAAGTAAACAAGGGAAGCATTGCTCTGTCACTCCGATCTACAGTCACGAGAGTCGAGCACAAGGTCAGCAGCTGGAGGTTTCCCCCATCTCTTAGCCTTGGCTGGCTGTCCTTCTCCAGCACCTGTGAAGCTCAGTGTGCAGGGAGACAGCCTGGGAGACCCAGAGGCCTGTGCTGGCCCAGGTCAACAAAGCCCAGCAGGCCTGTGAGCACAGGACAAAAGCTTTTCATATCCAAGCTGGGTGGGCACTGAGGCCAAGGCTGGAGGATGCTGAACTCTGTACCCACGTGAGCTGCATAGCCCTATAATCACAGCACTTAAGCCGAGGCGGTTGGGCCAGCAAGACAGCTCAGCAAGTAAAGGTGACTGCCACTAATCACTAATCCCCAGACACACACAGTGGAGCTTGCTCCCATGAGCTGTCTGCTGTCTCTGTCTGTCTGTCTCTCTCAAAATATTATGTATGTTGGGGCTGGAGAGACGGCTCAGTGGTTAAGAATGCCGCCTGCTCTTCCAGAGGTCCTGAGTTCAATTCCCAGCAACCACATGGTGGCTCACAACCATTTATAATGTAATCTGATACCCTCTTCTGCAGATAAAGCACTCATATGCAATAAATAAAATAAACAAATCTTTTTTAAAAAATTATATATGCTAGGTGTGGGGGTTCCCACCATTAATCCCAGCAGCAGATCTCTGTGAGTTTGAGGCCAGCCTGGTCTATAGAGTGAATCCCAGGACAGTCAGGGCTACACAGAGAAACTCTTGTCTCAAAAAATCAAACAAACAACCGGGGCTGAGGCAGGAAGACTGACGGGCTCAAAGCCAGCTTAGGTAACATACTATTTCAAAAAGTTAAACGAAGGTGAAAAGACAGAGAGATGGTTCAGCTAGCTCTGACAGCTCTTCCAGAGAACCCAGGTTTGTCACCCAGTGCCTACATGGTGGCTCATAACACTCTGTAGCTCCAGTTTCAGGGGATCCAATGCCTTCTTGTAGTTTCCATGGGCTCCAGGCATGCACACAGTGTACAAACATACACTCATTACACACAAAATATCTTTAAAACTTTAAAGGTGGGGAACAGGGGCAGTGGAGATGGCTCAGTGGTAGAGCACCTGTCTAGAACCCACGCGTGAGGGGCTGGGGCTGTAGCTCTATGGAACAGTACCTGTCTAGAATCTCTGAGAAAGGAGCTAAGGCTAGCTCAGCATCGCAGCACTTTAGCGTGCCAGAGACCATAGGTTCAATCCCCAGCAGCAAAGGGAGAAAAAGAAAGGCAGGCTTCCATGTACCACTGAGACATGGCAAGCAATAGCACACATCACCAATATCCATGATGATGAGAAAATGGCTGGAGCCAAGACCCAGCAGGAAGGACTGACTCACATGCCATCGGTCTTCTCGGCATCCCACTCCCGCCGCCACTGCCCCGTGGGCTTGCGGTGTCGCTGCAGGCGCTCTTGGTCGATCTTCTCCCTCTCCTGCTTCCAGCGCAGGTATTCTGACCGCTCCCGGCCCGTCATGGACATTGTCATGTCGCCCCCACTGCCCAGGCCAGCCCTGCGGCCCTGCTGGCACCACAGGCAATCAGGCTCCAGCTCTCCTCCACGCCCCTCCCCCCAGACACAGACCCACTGTTCAGGGCACATAGGATGGCGTAGACAGGCTGCAAGCAAGTAGCTTAAGTGGCCTCCTCAGAAAGGATCTATTTTATTTATTTTTGGTTTCAGACAGGGTCTCGTGTAGCCCAGGGTGGCTGCCCCAAACCCCTTGTGCTGGCAAGTTTATGTCAACTTCACACAACCTAGAGTTGGTTGGGAAGAGGGAACCTCAGCTGACAAATGCCACAGCCAGACTGGCCTGCCTCTGCCTCCCGAGTGCTAGGATTAAAGGTGTGCGCCACCGTATCATCTTTCTACAATTAAACATTCCATTTTTCTCCCCATCATCTTGTGTGTGGTGTTTGCACACGTGTGTTCATGTCCATGTGAAGGACAGGTGTGTCCTGCTCTTTCACCTCCAGCTTACTCCCTTGAAGCAGTCTCTCAGACCCAAGCGCCTCTGAGCGAGGTTAGCGGTCTTCCTGTGTCCATCCCTAGGCGTGCACAGAGCCACACTCAACCTTTCCCACATGAGTGCTAGGGACTCAAAGTCAGATCTAATGCTTATGCAACAAGCCCATCTCTCCACCTTTCCTTTTTGTTTGTTGGTTTTGTTTTTCGAAACAGCCTTGGCTGTCCTAGACTCGCTTTGTAGTCCAGGCTGGCCTTGAACTCACAGCAATCTGCCTGTCTTTGCCTCTCTGAGTGCCGGGATCACAGGCATGCGCCACCGCGCCCAGCTAAGCTTTCCTTTTTTTAAAAGATACATTCTTAGTATTTTCCTGTACATGCCACAGTTTGTATCTGTGTGCACATGTGCCATGTATGTGCAGGTACCCACAGAAGGCACAAGAGGGCGTCAGATGCTTTGGAGATAGAGTTACAAGCACATATGACTTGCCCTACCAGCACTATTTTTTGTCTGTTTTTGTTTTGTTTTTCAAGACAAGGTTTCTCTGTATAATCCTGGCTGTCCTATAACTCACTCTGTAGACTAGGCTGGCCTTGAACTCATAGAGATCCACCTGCCTCTACCTCCCAAGTGCTAGGATTAAAGGCGTGTGCCACCATGCCTGGCATCACTTAGCACTCTTAGCCACTGAACCATCTCTCCAACCCTCTCCTCATCTTTCTTAAGAAATATCTCTGACCACTCCTCACCCTTTGGGGCCTATAATTAAACTTTTATCCATTCAGTTCCCTCTGGGAATACCCTACAGTCCTGTCTTAGAACTATTTTCCCTGGCCAGTAATTCCAGCACCTGGGAGGCTGAAACAGGAGAATCAAGAGTTCCAAGGCTGCCTGGGCAACTTAATAAAAATAAAAAGGATTGGGGATGTAGCTCACTGGTAGTTTGTACACAAAGTGTAAGACCCTGGGTTGTATTCGGCATGGGGGAAAAAAAAAGTCCAGCATTAAACTTTAACAAAGAGAACACTGGAGCAGGGCATAGTGGTGTACAGCTTTAAGCCCAGCCCCAGGGTAGAGACAAGCGGATCTCTGTGCTGGACTTAAAGCTGGAACTCATGTAAACTGGACTGGCCTGGAGTTCCACATCACCAGGGCTACACCGTGACACCCTATTTCAAACAGAAAATAGAAAAGACTGGCCAAGCATGGTAACCCAAATGCTTAGTGCATTCCAAACAAGCCAGAGACCCTACCAAAAGCCCAAATCAAGCAAGCTCTAAGCTCCACACAGAAAGCAACAGCTGGTCTGTCTGTTGCAGCCAGCCCAAAAGACATTTCCAGGGAAGCCCAACTTCAGGGAAATGTAGCACCCACCTGTCGCTCGTGTTCCAAGCCAGAGCGCACACGCTCAAAGTCGGAACCTCCCCAGTTGCGGCCATGCCGTCGGCTGCCCTCCCTACGATCCCTCTCAGGCTCCTCCAGGGGTCCACCCCGACGTCGGGGATCGTCCAGGAAGTTGCGTACCGGGTTAGGTTCCAGGACCCCTTCCTGCAGTAGAAGAGCTGGCAGGTGGGCAGGCTGGGAGGCACTGGGGTGCCTTTCCACTCAGCCCGCCCCTGGCTGCCCGGCGCTGACCCGCTGGTTGCGCTCATACTCTGCAATCTTCTCCATCTCCTCGTTCATCTTCTCGATGTTCTGTCTGCGCCGCTCCTCCCACTCCTGAGGGACAAGATGGCGCATGGCTGTCAGAAAGAACCACACAACTAGCTATGCAGAAAAGACAGGGCAGCCCAAATTCTCCAAGGACCAGCAGGTGACAAGGGGTGCCTATGTTGGGGACCCTGACATACCACAGCCTGTCTCGAGAAACAAACAGGAAACGAAAAACAAGAACAGAAGCTCACTTTGAAGCTCCGGCAGGCCTGAAAGTCACTATGGAAACCTGCTTGCCTTCCTCTGCTGAAAAGAAAGGTGTGCCTCCTGATACCAGCCCATCACCCTTCTTTATTTTTTTATTTTTATTTTTATTTTTTTTTTAGTTTTTGAGACAGGGTTTCTCTGTGTAGCCTTGGCTATCCTGGACTCGCTTTGTAGACCAGGCTGGCCTTGAACTCACGCGATCCACCTGCCTCTGCCTCCCGAGTGCTGGGATTAAAGGCGGTGCCATCACCCTTCTTTAAACACAGCCTCTCCGTCACTGGCCTGGAGCTCACCATGTAGGCTGGGACGGCTGACTACAGGGCCTGAGGTCCACACGTCTCGACTCTCAACTGCCAGGGTACAGATTTCAAGCCACACTCATCTCTTTCTATGGGTTCTGGGGACCAAACTCAGGCCTCAAGCACTGTCGTGACTGAGTTATCTCCTGGACTTGCAGCTGCTGCCACAGCAGCTAAGCACACCCTAACAGTCCATTTCTGGCCTTTGCAAAGTGCCGGACCTGAGGCACAATGCCTGACGGCAGAGAAGGCTTACAACGGCCTGATCAGAGTTTCCTACAAAAGAATCTTAACTCCCGGAGAGAAAGCAACCTCATCAGGACAGAGACTCCCAGCACCAGCATGGCCCTAAGTCACTGTGGCTGGGGAGTGGAGCAGTCACAGGAAGCCCACAACTCCCCACATGATCTGACCACACAGAGAGTGAGCACAAAGCAGACCCATGCAGGAAACAGGCACGAGCAGGGAGCCAGAGTCAGAACCTGAGACAGGCGCAGCGCTGTTCAGGAGTGAAAAGAGAAGCCCTCAAAGGGACAGCTGGAGGGCAAGGACACAAGACAGCGGGTCAGGGAGGAGCCCATCCAAGCCACAGAGAACAGGCAAAGGGAACAAAATGACCTAGCTGGACACAGCAGAGCAGGCCTGCTTTCCCGGCCACTGAGGTGGCTGAGCTGGAGGACACCAAGCTCAAGGCCAGCGTGAGCAAGCTAATGAGATGAGATCCTGCCTCAAAACCAAAGCCAAGCGCTGAGTGTGTCCTTCAATGATAAAGCACTCATTAATATGCACAGGACCCTAGTTCAATCCTAAGACCAGAAAGATGAATGAATGAAGTGAATGAAAACCAGAGAAAAGAAACTTCACAGCCTGCTTGGTGCCTACCTTGGACTTGCGATCAGAGGTGGAATTGTCTCCTGCCCCTAAGAGATGAGGGGATCCCCGGCCCCGGCCTCTCCGGCCCCGGCCCCCAGTTCCCCCTCGAAGCTGCTCCCCAGCACCATCCTCCCTGCCTCGGGATGCCCGGCCTACGCCTGCCCGGCCTCCCTGCTGAGAGTGGGTCCGGCCCCCTCTGCTGGCCCCTGGGGGCCGGGAGGTCCCAGCAGTCCTCCGAGAGGGAACCAGGCTCTTCTCCTGAAAGGAGGAGAAAGGAGAAATCAGTCAAAGGCCAGGTAGACTGAGGCATCCTAGGCTAAGAGGCAGTTAGCATGTCTTAGTCCCAGGCCTCAACCCTCTCCCCGCTCCCCATCCTGAGAAGTCAGACATGCTGGGCTTTCCACCTCCACTGCCACATTCTCCTTCTCCATGGACCGGCTCTTCCGGGAGGCTGTCACTGCCACACCCTCCAGTTCGGCTTTTTTCCGATCCTCCTCAATCTCCTAGAAGCAGATGTCCAGGGAAATGGGGTGTTAGGGGTCCTGTCCAACAGGCGGAGTCCATAGTCCTCAACATCATCCCTGCACCTCCCGCTCAGCCTTCTCTCTAGGCTTTAGACACTGGCCATGGCATCTGGCACATCGCTCGGCTGCTCCAAAGCCCCCGCTGTGAGTAACCCCACCTGCAAGAGCCACCTCGGAACCCACAGTGGGGGCCGCTCCTGCTCACTCACTCTGACCTTCTTGCTATACCCAGGGCTCAGACATGGCCCAGGACTTTTGTACCTGCTGCTCCTCGGCTAGGGTAAGTTCCTTGACCCTGTAAAACTCCGCAAGGTGGCCTACCTGCCATTCTGTTCTGACCCCCTGCTTGGTAAAGCATGGGGTACCTGTTGGCTCTGTCCTTTGAGTACCCAGCCCAGCCCACAGTGCTGACTTACAATCAAACCCAGTTTTGTTTTGTTTTTTGTCTTTTTATATGAATGAATGCGTGAAGAATGAGTCAATGATGCCCACTCGCCTCCAGGTCCCTTCACAGAGACAGCCCCACCATCTCCTCCTGGGCCCTGCTCTGGACCTTCCTCTCTAGCCCCAACTGCCCCTGGTCACTGAGACTCTTTCAAGAGCCCTGAGCTAGGCCCGTTCTCTCACCAGAGCCTCTGTCTTCTTTCTATCTGACTCCACAGTGACTCCCTCCCATCCACCACCACACAGGAAAAAAAAATGAGTCCCCCTGTGAAGAGTTACCCTCACCAGATCTCCGTTCAAAGCCATTCATGGTTCCCTAGTGCCCTCAGGCATTCTCCAACCCTCATGGCTGGTCCTGATGACCCCCCGAGAGCAATTCTCCACCAACTGACTTTCCAAGCCTTCTCTTGCATCCAAACATTTGTCCAAATGTTGCCCTTGTGTGAAACATAACCCATTTCCTTTCCAATCCCTCCCACAGCCTGTGAACTCCCCCACCCCAGCCTTGTCTAGTCTGTGTGTCATCATGGAGGGCAACTGTGAACCCTAAGAACAGATCTGGGGATACGTCCCCAGCACCACTCAGCATGGGCTAGGGCTCTCAAGAACTCAGTGAGCAGGATGAATGGATGGAGGATGGATGAGGGATGAAGAAGGGAGGCCAGGTTAAGGCCTTTGGCTTTCATCCTGTGAGTGAAGGGGAAACATGAAAAAGCTTGAAGGGAGAGGTGGGAAAAACTCACTGAGGGGAGGAGAGGGGATGGGGTCTCCCAGGGCAGGGCTAGGGCACCTGGTAGCGCCGGATGAGCGCCTCATTCTTCCGACGAAGAGCCTCGATCCTCTTGTCCAACTCAGCGTCCTTCTCTTCCTTTGATTTCAAATCTATTGTGGTCGCCTGTGGTGAGGTAACAGTTAAAGGGTGGGAAGAAAAACCCTCCTGCCACAAGCACATTTTCCCCAGGATCTGAGGCTGTGGTCTCTGGATCCCACCTGCCCCACCCCACGCCTCCACTTCCCAACTCACCATCTCACTGGCTGGGATCTCTCTCACAGAAAATAAATGTAACACTGGGGTTCCTGAGGGCAGACAGAACAGTGTGTTACGACCAACAGCATTTGGAAATCCCTCTCCTTTATCGAAGGCTCTGAAAACAGACTTACAGAAAAATATCCATGTGCTTCATCAAGGGAGTTCTCAAGTCCTAGCCTGGCCTCTCTCCTGAAGAAATACAAACCCTGCCCTTCAGTTCTAGATCCACCCATGCAATTAGTCTGACCCACCTTGGGAAACTTCTGACCGCACCCCTGTCCCTCACACTAATTCTTCCAGACAAAGATGTGAGCCCAGAGCCGGGCGTGTTGGCGCATGCCTTTAATCCCAGCACTCGGGAGGCAGAGGCAGGCGGATCATTGTGAGTTCGAGGCCAGCCTGGTCTACAAAGGGAGTCCAGGACCAAAAAACGATGAAGGAGAAAGAAAGAAAGAAGAGCAGGAGGAGGAGGAGAAAGAAGAAAATATAACTTCTACAGAGGTTTACAGGCGAAAACTGATAGCCACAACCGCACCCCTGACCTCCCAAAACCTCCGTGGACCTGCCCCTGACTAGGCTGAAACTTCAGGTCCCTCCTTTCCCACCAGACTTCTGACCCCGCCCACACACAGAAAATATCACACACTCAATCTGGCTCCACCTTCAATTTAATCAGTACGCTCTACGGTCCCGCTCCGAGCCCACCGGGAAACATTCTGAGCCCCGCCCCTCCTCCTGCTTCCCTGCTCAAGTTTGGCTGCACTTCTGGCTCAGGAAAAACTTTCTAGCTCCACCCCCGCCACTATCCACCAGCACCCTAGTCCCACCCACAAAACCCTTGACATATTAGCCCCTTTTCCATCCAGTATCAGCCTGCCTCTGGACCTGGGCAATGATCAGGACCCACCTCCAGAACGATGAGACTTTCCAGCCTTGCCCAAGGCGTCTCCGTCCCAAATCCTGGCTCCACGCACTTAAATGCTCTAACCACGCCCTAGCGCACCATCAACGCCCCAAGCACGGCCCCTACTGAAGACAACATTCTGGCTCCGCCCCCAGCCTGTAGGCCAAACTCAGCACAAGGCCACAATTCAGTAGCCACCTCTTCATCAGTTTCCTAAAATCTTTGGCCCCGCCTCGAGCACGTCCCCCCTGTCTCAGCCCCGCCCCTACCTTGCATGGCCTGGACCCCCTCGATATCCCCACAGCCTAGCCCCTGACCCTTAAAGGCACCTCGCTATACCCTGGCCCCGCCCCCAGCTCGCTCCGCCCACCGCCCTTTACCACGCCCCACGCCGTCTAAGCCACGCCCCAGGCCCTCCCGCCCACCACCCAAACCCCACCCCTTATTCGTCCCCACGACCTAGTCCCGCCCCCAGTTCCTCCTGCCAAGGCCCAGACTCCGCCCTTCGTCCCCCCACCCCACGCCATTTGGTCCCGCCCGCAGCGTCTCCGCCCAACGTCCCGAGCCTGGCCTTTAGTGCTTCCCGGCAAGAGTCTGGCCCCGCCCCGCTCTAGCCGCCACCCGGGGCTCGAGACCCGCCTGCACCGGCTCGCCGGACCCTGCCCACGTGCTCGCAGCCCACCCCACAGCGCCCACAGCACCCATGTGGGCGTCGCGTCCCCGCCCCCCGCGGAGTAACCTGACCCCGCCCCCGCCGACGGCTCGCCTTCCCCCGTCCGCGCGCGCTCCCGCTCCCCTCACGTGGGCGGACAGGCCCCGCCCTCTCCGGGCGCGCTCCCGGCCCCCCTCCCCTCCTCTCCCCTCCTCCCCGGTCACCTGTCCCGGAGACCCCGCGGCGTCTGCGACTCCGGCTCCGTCCGCCTCCGCGTCCGCCGCTCCCGGGGCCTCCCGCGTCAGTTCCGGCCCGCACCACGTGAAAAGAGGAAATCAAGTGGGCTTCTTCCGGTCCTGACAGCCAATTTCCGGGTGGCTTAAAGGGGCCGCACCCCCTTGGGCTCTGCTGGAGGTGGTGGAAGTGTGTTTCTTCTGCCTCATTCCAGGAAATGGACTTGTGGCCTCAGTGTTAGCATTCTGCTTCAGTCTGCTCTGTGGACTTTTTTTTTTTTTTTAAACTCAAGAGTTTTCCACCCCGAGCCACTTGTTCCCAGTATTAGTGACCCCTGGAAACCTAAATTGGTTTCATCACCTCTTCTTCCCATGAAGCCTTAATTTTAGAAACAGTAACCAATTCTTATAAATATATTTAAGATGGGCATGGTGGTGCCTTTAATCCCAGCATCTGGGAGGCAGCGGCAGGCAGATAATCTGTGAGTTCCATGCCAGTGTGGTCTACAAAGCGAGCCTAGGACAGCCAGGGCTCTGTTACCCAGAGAAACCCTGGCTTGAAATGTTACATACAAAATTTTTAGCAAACAGCTGTATGATATAAGCTAGACATTGTGGCACATGCCTCTAATTTCAGCACATGGGAGACTGAGGCAGGAAGATTATTGCCTCGAGGTCAAGAACGGTACGGTAATATGCACAGTTCTGTTTCAGGCTAGCTAGCCAGGACCTGTGTCAAAGACAAAGACAAACAAACGGCAGGATGGCTGAGAGAGTAAAGAAGGCACTTCCCCAATTCTGATGACCTCAGTTTCACCCCTGAAATGTCAGGTACACCAAACTCCTTTATCTGTTGAGCAACTTGCTGCACTTGAATTATTATTACTTTTTCCCCCTTTATTTTTCTTTAAAGATTTGTTTATTTAGTATTATGGATACGGTGCTCTGCCTGCGTGTACACCTGCAGGCCAGAGGAGGGCATCAGATCACATTATAGATGGTTATGGGCCACCATGTAGTTGCTGGGAATTGAACTCAGGACCTCTGGAAGAACAACCAGTGCTCTTAACCTCTGAGCCATCTCTCCAGCCGCCCCCCCCCCTTTTTTCTTAATATCTCTGTTAAGATTAGCCCCACACTCCTGATTCTCCTGCCTGAGCCACTTCAGTACTACAGTGGCTGCGCCCACCAAATTGGCCATCTTAAACTGCCCTGAGATATCCCATCCGACAGATAGCCACAATTTGTCCAATTGGATCGCATGGACATTAGGGTTATTTCAGCAAGCTGGAATTGCCAACAATACTTCAGTGAAATGCAACAGGAACAGGTGTGTGTGTTAGAGGTAGCAGGCTTGAGCCCAGGTTCTGTCCCTCCTCTATATCCTCAGCCCAATTTTGTTGTTTTAAATTGAAAAAAATACATCGGACTGGGCAATGGTGGTACACACCTTTAATCCCAGCGCTCAGGCTGGAGAGTTGGCTCAGTGGTTAAGAGTACTGTCTGCTCTTCCAAAGGTCCTGGGTTCAATTCCCAGCACCCACATGGCAGCTCACAACTGCCTGAAACTCCAAGATCTGACACACCTTCACACCAATGCACATAAATTTAAAAATTAAAAATATTTTTTTTAAATCTCAGCACTTGAGAGGCCAATGCAGACAAATTTCTGTGAGCTCAAGGCCAGGCTGGTATACATAGTGAGTTCCAGGACAGCCATAGTAAGTACCCACCTCAAAAAAAAAAAGCTGGGTGGTGGTGGCCCACAGTGAGGCACGCCTTTAATCCCAGTACTCAGGGTTAGGGAGGCAGAGGCAGGCAGATCTCTTAGTTCGAGGCCAGCCTGGTCTACAGAGTTTGTTCTGGGACAGCCGGGGCTACACAGAGAAACCCTGTCTAGGTAAATAAATAAACATGTAAAGCATATTATTTTATGTGTATGAGTGTTTTGCCTGCATGTATTTCTGGGCACCTCATGAGTGCCTGGTGCCTTCAAAGACCAAAGGGCAGCTGGTCCCCTGGAACTGGAGTTACAGGCAATTGTGAGCCACCATGTGGGTACTGGGAACTGAACCTGGCTTCTCTGCAAAAGTTAAGCACTCTTTTTTTCTTTTTTTTTTAAAGAGAGAGAGATGTATTTATTCATTATACAGTATACAGTGTTCTGTCTGCATGTACACCTGCAGGCCAGAAGAGGGCACCAGATCTCATTATAGATGGTTATGAGCCACCATGTGGTTGCTGGGAATTGAACTCAGGACCTTTGTAAGAACACACAGTGAGTGCTCTTACCCCGAGTCATCTCTCCAGCCCCTAAGCACCCTTTTTTGAGGGGGGCGTGGAGACAGTCAGTGCTCTTAACCTCTGAGCCATCTTCACCTTTTTTTTTTTTTTTTTTAGATCAGCCTCTTTCTATGTATCTAAGCTGTCTTCAAATTCCACATGACTCTCTGATCTTGCCTCCTGAATGTTGAAATTACAGGTATGAAGTTGATGCTCTCCTACCACGTGGGGTCCAAGGATTAAACTCAACTATCAAGGCTTGGCAGGAGGCTCCTAGACCTACCTATGGAACCATCTTGCCTACTCATTTTGTTTTTTGCTTTTTTTTTTTTTTTTTTTTTTTTTGGTTTTTCGAGGCAGAGTTTCTCTGTGTAGCCTTGGCTGTCCTGAACTCACTTTGTAGACCAGGCTGGCCTCGAACTCACAGAGATCCACCTGCCTCTGCCTCCCGAGTGCTGGGATTAAAGGTGTGCGTCACCACCGCCCGGCTTGCCTACTCATTTTGTTTTGGGTTTGGGTTACTTTTATTTTATTTTATTTTATTTTTGTTTAATTTTTTTTGGTTATTGGTTGATTGGGCAGTTGGTTGATTTGTTTGTTTGTTTGTTTGTTGTTGTTTTGAGGTCGAGTCTCACATTACAGCCCTTGCTGATGTGGAATTCTCTATGGCAGGCCAGGCTGTCCTCAAACCCGTAGAGATCCTCCTTCCTCTGCCTTCAGAGTACTGGCGTTTACTTGGCTTTCTTTTATCTTAGTTGACACATCATTGTGGGCAGTTACTATCTGAAATATGCTTCTATTAGTCACACGTGTCTTGTAATAAACGATCTGTAAGCCTGCTCCAAAGAGCTCATAGGAAGCTGCGAGTGGTAATCAACTATAAGCCATCACTCGGGAGGCAGAAGCAGGCAGATCTCTGTGAGTTCGAGGCCAGCCTGGTCTACAGAGAGTGTTCTAGGCCAGCCAGGACTACACAGTGTGACCCTAAAGAAACAATCGAAGGCAAAGCATACTAGGCATTCTCAATAGCTGTACACCAGTATCGCTCCCAAGCACACAGCTTTCTGGATCATTTACTTGACAGTAAGATGATGGAGCCTGGAACATAATACCAAACTGAAAGGGAGAAGGGAGAGTTGTATATCACATGTCACAAAGCAGACCGCCACTCCTGTCCCAGCCGCCACCATCAGCCTCAGTCGCGGCCCAACCTCCTCGCTCCTCAACTTGGCAGAAAATGTCCAGGCCTACAGAGACTGAGTGGAGCATCGAGTCCCTGACAGCTGTTTTCCAAAGTACAGTGGAAAGGATGGAAGTAGCTGTCAAGTCTCCGAAACTGAGTGCTTTGGCTTCATGGACCCAGAGCCGGCTGTCGCCGGCCTTCATGGGGAACCAGAGGGACCCTGGTGTCCTTGACCGCATGATGAAAAAGCCGGACCTCAACAATGATGCTCAGCTAAAGTTCCAAGAGTTTCTCCTGGTTGGCGGCTTAGCTATCACATGCCATGAGGCTTAACCTTTTCCTTTCCCTTCCAGCCACCAAGGCATCAGCTCCACCACCATCCCCATCTGCACTGAGCCTGCCACACCCACCATCACATGCAGCCCATGCCTGCTAGCAGAAATAAACATGTCTTTTGGTTGGTTGGTTGGTTTTGGTTTTGGTTTTTCGAGACAGGGTTTCTCTGTGTAGCCTTGGCTGGCCTGGACTCACTTTGTAGACCAGGCTGGTCTCGAACTCAGAAATTCACCTGCCTCTGCCTCCCAAGTGCTGGGATTAAAGGCCTGCGCCACCACACCCAGCTTGTTTTGTTTTTTGAGACAGGGTTTCTCTCTGTAATCCTGACTGTCCTGGAACTCACTCTGTAGACCATGCTGGCCTTGGACTCAGAGATCTGCCTGCCTCTGCCTTCTAAATGCTGGGATTAAAGGCGTGCATCACCACACCCAGCTATCTTTTTTTAAATGTATTTATTATTTATACAGTATTCTGCCCGCATGGTCACCTGCCTGCCAGATCTCATTACAGATGGTCATGAGCCACCATGTGGTTGCTGGGAATTGAACTCAGGACCTTTGAAAGGGCAAACAGTGCTCTTAACCTCTGAGCCATCTCTCCAGTCCCCCCCTCCTTTTTTTAATGTAAAAAAAAAAGTCACAAAGCAGAGCAGGGCAAGATAGTACTGGGGTAGGGGTGGGGGCTGGAGAGATGGCTCAGCAGTAAAAAGCACTGACTGCTCTTCCAAAGGACCCAGGTTCAATTCCCAGCACCCACATGGCAGCTCACAAATGTCTGTAGTTCCAAGATCTGACACCCTCACACAGACATACATGTAGGCAAAAGACCAATGCATATACAATAAAAATAAATAATTTTTAAAAAAAGATAGTACTGGGATCCCCAGACCCTGGGGAGGCTGAGGCAGGAGGACTGAAACTTTGAGGTCAGCCTGGGCTACATCCTGAGACCCTATTATAAAATAAGTAAAAAGAAGGCCGAGGAGGTGGGTGTGGTGCACACCTTTAATCCCAGTACTTGGGAGGCAGAGGCAGACAAATCGCTGTGAGTTCTAGGCCAGCTTGGTCTACAAAGCGAGTCTAGGACAGCTAAAGCTACACAGAGAAACCCTGTCTCCAAAAAAAAAAAAAAAAAAAGGGTCGAGATGTAACTCAGTGCTAAAAGTGCATCAACCCTGGGCTGGTGGTGGTGTATGGCACAAGCCTTTAAGTTCAGTACTCAAACACACACACACACACACACACACACACACTTTCAAGAATAATCATAGAAAATCCTCCGAGGAAGAGTTAATTCTGTTCATTGCAGAGTTGTCAACAGGCTGGCAAGATGTGGCCTCCAAAGTGATATGCTTCTCACTCACCACTAGGGGGTGCTGCCTGCTATTAGTAACCAGACTCATTCAACAAACAGTTGTGGAAGCCTGACACACAGTCCCAGCTCAGAGACAGAAGCACCTGAACTTGAAGACCAACTTTGGCTATTTAATGAGTTCAAGGCCAGCCTGGGCTACATGAGACCCTGTATCAAATATTAAAATAAAAAACGGGCCTGGGGCCGGGTGTGGTGGGGCATGCCTTTAATCCCAACACTTGGGAGGCAGAGCCAGGTGGATCGCTGTGAGTTCCAAGGCCAGCCTGGTCTACAAAGCGAGTCCAGGACAGCCAGCCAAGGGTACACAGAGAGACCCTGTCTCGAAGGAAAACAAAAAACAAAAAAGCAAAACAGGTCCCTGGAGCTCACTAGCCAAACTGGCAAGCTCCAAGTTCATGGACGGACCTTGATGCGTTAAGTTAGGTGGAAGGGCCAGCATGGTGGCTCTCTCTGTGAGTGAAAATGTCCATCACCGAGACTGATCGCCTGAGCTGGAGCCTTGGAACACACATTGAGAAGAGAAAACCTATTTCTGGACATTGTTCTTGACCTATGCACACGTGCACACACACACACACACACACACACACACACAAGACTTGGGAACTCACAAGTTTGATTGTGCACACACTCACACACATGAATGTAAAAATAAGTCAGTAAGGTGGAAAGCAATTGAGGTAGAAGAGAAGGCTGGCTAACAGCTACCTAACAGAGAGCCTGCTAGTAAACAAAAAAAAAAAAAAAAAAATTTTTTTTTTTTTTGCAAATAAGATGCGCATGGATTGGAGGGGTGCTCCTGGGTTGAGAGCAGGTCTTGCTCTTCTAGGGGTCCTGACTTTGGTTCCCAGCCCCTACAACAAGCAGCTCACCATGGCCTGTAACTCTAGCTCCCCAGGAAAAGATTCCCCTCTCCTGGCCATTTGCATAGAAACATACATACATACATATACGCATGTTACTTTCTTGCTTCTTTCTTTTGGGGAGTGTTTCGGTTTTTCGAAACAAGAGTTTCTCTGTGCAGCTTTGGCTGTCCTGAACTCACTTTGTAGACCAGGCTGGCCTCGAACTCACAGAGATCCACCTGCCTCTGCCTCCCAAGTGCTAGGATTAAAGGCGTGCGCCGCCGCCGCCGCCACGCCCCGGCTGGAAAGCATTTTATTTTATGTGTGTTTCATTGCCTGTTTGTATGTCTGAACAACCATGTGTGCAGTGCCAGAAGAGGGCGTCAGATGCCATGTAACTGGAGTTAAAAATGAACCTCCTTGTGGGTCCTGGGAAAACAACGCGGAAGGAAAGATCACCCAGCGCTCCTAATCAGAAAGCCATCTCTCCAGCCCCTACACACATTTTTTTTTTTTAATTTAATGGGCTGAGGGTATAACTAAATGCATGAGAACTGATCCAAGATGTGTGAAGTCCTAAACACACACACACACACACACACACACACACACACACTCACTCACTCACGCTGTCAATTCAGGTCTGGTGGTGCATCTCAGTGGTAGAGGTTCTGGGTTTGAGTGTCCGCACCGCAGAACCGCAGAACCAAGTCTAAATGCCCCGGCCTCCGCGGTGTGGTCTGGTGGACCCTGCGCTTCCACCTTTGGCCGCTAGAGAGAAGCAGGCGCACGATGGATTGGCGACGCAGGACCAGCACGGGGGCAACTCAGGCAGAGGAAGCTGATGAAATCCTAGCCAACTTGCAGTGAGCTCATCCCGCCCGGGCGCCTCCGGAAGCCACGGGGCCGCCCGGCCTCCGGCTGGCCCGGGCGATAACGCGGTTTGGAACCAGGGCGGGAAGTCCGTCCTGAAGTCTGCCTAGTATGGGGCCTGCTGCCAGAAGCCTGGGCATGCGAGGAGGGGCGAGGACCAAGTGGGAAAAGGTCCCCTAGCTGTCTCTGCAAAAATAAAAAAATAAAAAAGAAAGTGAATTCTGAGCCCAGCAGTAGGATGGAGAGAGCAGAGGGGAGGACCAAAAGGATTAGAGGAGAGACTTGGATGGGAGACACCTTCGGGGGCCTACAAAGACAGGGAAACTGAGGCAGAGGCAGGGAAGACAGAAGGCGGGTTCAAGGAAAAACAAATGGAAGAGAGGCGGGACGTAAGGAGACAGAACTAGGGAGAGACCCCGGCAACAGGACCCAGTGAGTGAGTGAGTGGCAGGGATGCTGAGGCAGGACGGGCTACGGGCGCGCGCGGTGCGGACGGGAGGGACCAGGCCCTGCGGGATGGGGATGGGGCGCGTCATGGGCCCGCCCAGCCCCCCAGCCCCGCGGCGGTGCGGGCCAGTTACCAAGTTACCAAATTACCGCAGGATTCCGGCGCTTCTGACTGGCGAGGCCGCAGCCAATCAGCGAGCGGCGCCGTTGTTCTCGGGCTGGAGGCCTGGAGACATCCGCACCTTCCCACACCCAGGAAGCCGCTGACACAGGCACGGTGGCGCGCGCCACCACTGTCCCGCGGACACGCGGAGTTCCCCTCCACGGTGGTACACACACGGAGACCGTCCCAGGCACACACACACACACACACACACACACCTGCACGGACATTCACACACACACACATGCAAGCATGTGTATATACATTCGTACACATAAACACATCCACGCACGTGCACACACAACACAGACATTCACATATACACACACATACAAACACATACAAACATGCACACATGCACACATGCACACATACATATAAACGCGCATGTGCACACAGATATACCTATGCAACATACGCACACATGCACATAAACAGATACACACCATACACGAATATATATATATTTACAAACACATACATATACACAGTAACACACATGCCTAGAGGTGTGCACAGTCCCCAAGACACAGACACACACAGCCCTGGGACGATCTGCACTACACAGCTTTTTGAGGTCAGAGAAGCAATGCACACTACACACACACACACACACACACACACACACACCACTGACACATAATGGCCTTGTAACAATTAACAGTGGTGCAGCCATAAGCCCCCACCCACACTATCACAACCACAAGCAAGACGAAGACACAACCCAGAGGCTGGCGGATCAATGTGAGTTTGAGGCCAGCCTGGGCTACAAAGTGAGTCTAGGACAGCCAAGGCTAACGCAGAGAAACCCTGTCTTGAAAAAAAAAAATCTACACAACCTCACTAATGTGTACACAGTCCCAGGGACCCACAACCCAACCTGCAGACACAACCATAGTGACATAATCAAGAAGATACGTGGCATTATATAGATAATAAATATGCTTAGTTGCAGTGTATAGCATGCAAACACACCCCATCACTGCCCTACTGGTGCTTGGCATGACTGGCACCATCAGAGAGACACAACCACACAGACATCAGTTTGGGGATACAACAATCCACAAACCTTCCCACACACACGTGGCTGTGACACAATTCCAGTGTCACAAAACTACCCCACACGGGCACCATTGGATTAACACATGCCAGCCCCCTGGTGCCTGCCTATATCTACACACTTGTCACAGGAGAGTATCCCATAATAGCCTAAGGACTCAACTATTTGTCCCAACAGTCTGACACACACATATCACTGTACTTAGCATGCCGACAGGAACCATCACACTAACACACTAACCCCCTGACACGATCACTTTATAGGACAACTCCCTAATACACTAGACACACGCCTAGAGGAAACTGTCACACACAGACATCATCCCTGCCCTGGTCCCTGGAAGCTAAGTGCACGTGGGATGCTGGGGGAGGGATGCAGGGAAGACGTGTGTTTGTGTATTTGTGTGCAGTTCCTCCCCCTTCCTGCACTTCCTGGGGGCGTGGCCAAGCGGCTGCCGCTGTTACCGGGTAAACTTCCCCGCCTCCCCCCCTGTGCGGCCATTAGTCAACCCCCCCCAGGATGATGTCATCGCCTCATTCTGGAGGCTGAGTAATCCTAGTCTCCGCCCCCTCCCCCCCAGGTACCCGGGAAGGGACGGACCGCACCTGGGCTCCACAGAGGACTGGAGCTGGGGTCGGAGCGAAATGCTCGGCGCCTTGGGTGCCCCTGGGGTGGGGACTGTGGAATCTGGGCCTCTCTAAAGTGACTTAAGAACACGTATCAGGGTCCCTGGAGACCGAGAGTGGGAGGGGGGGTTCCAGCCCTGGCTCGGTGGTGGCAGACCTCTAGATCTTCTAGGCCTGCGTCTTTTTTGTTAATGCTCACTCACTTGCTGCTTTGACTGTATTTGACTGTTTATTGATTGATTGATAAATTGATTGATTGATTGATTGATTGATCAGTGTTATGGATGGAGCCCAGGGCCTCCCCCATTCTAGGCAAGATATCCTCCACTAAACTACATGTACATCTTTGGTGTTTGTTTGTTTTTTTTTTAAGACAGAATTAACCCCTAAGGACAGAATTGTCACTAAGTCACCCATGCTGGCCTTGAAGTCACTCTGTAGTCCAAGCACACTATAAACTTTCTATCCTCCTGCCTCAGCTTCAGAAGTATATAGGCCTGTAGAATTGGGCTTCGCTTACTGTTTTATGAAAATAGGGTCTCACTTTGTAAACTCAGTCTGGCATGGAACTCTTTTGGGGTTATTTTTGTTTGGTGGGGGTTTTGTTGTTGTTGTGTTTTTTGTTTTGTTTTGTGTTTGTTTGTTTTGTTTGAGACAGGGTTACTCTGTGTAGCCTTGACTGTCCTAGACTCACTTTGTAGACCAGGCTGGCCTCAAACTCACAGAGATCTGCCTGCTGCGCCTCAGAGAGTGATGGGATTACAGGCAGGTGTGTGCCACTGCACCCAGTGGGTCCTCATTTTCAAAGGCTCATTCAGGCATGCCTGGCTCCCCTTTCTCTCTCTGTCTCTGTCTCTGTCTCTGTCTCTGTCTCTCTCTCTCTCTCTCTCTCTCTCTCTCTCTCTCACACACACACACACACACACACACACACCCCAATTCTCTTGGTAGAGTCTCATTCAATCCAGGCAGGCTCCCAAAACTTAGTACGTATCTGTAGATAACCTTGAACTCATGACCATCCTCGACTCTACCTCGTATTTTTGGTATTACAGGGATGGACCACTAGACACAGCTTTATGAGGTGGTGTGAACGGAACTCCAGATTTCACAAAGGTGCCAGGCTGGACATGAGGCTCAGTTGAAGAGGACTCAAGACCTTATCTCCTGGGGCTAGTACTCCCTGAGTAGAAGGGGATTATATACTTGTTTTGTAGCCCAGGCTATCCTTGAGCCTCCTACATAGCCCATGCTAGCCTCGAACCTCTAGTGTTCCGCCACCCACCCCACCCCACCCCTAGGACAACAGGTATGCACCACCATTCCTGTGTCCTTCTGTCCTTGACTTTTCCCTGTGTTGTTTGGTGTTGGTTTTGAGAAGGGATCCCAACATGCCAAGTCTGGATAGCCTGTAACTCTGTATGCAGGCCAGGCTGACCTTGAACTTACAGAGATCCTCCTGCCTCTGCCTCCAAAGGGTTAGAATAAAAGGGTGACCCACCGTGCCTGATGATGTCCTTGTTTTTGTGATTCCAGACATAGCTAAATCCATTGTGCATGTTGGGGGGACTAGGTGGGGGGGGGGAGAGAAGGGGGGAGGGTGTGGGGGGAGGAGTGTTGCCTTTCTATTTTTAAGAAAGAGTTTTGCTCAGTAGTCCAGGATGGCCTCCAAACTCCTAACCATCCTCCTGTGTCAGCCTCTGGCGTGCTGGGATGACAAGCCTGCATCATCGTATCTGGTGTATCACTGTTTTTGTGAGGCCACAGCTGGGTTTCTCTTCCGGAAAGTCTTCCAACTTATTTTCCACATCCAGGACTCTGAATTCTATTAAGGGAGTGGGTAGAGTCGCTCCCTGACTTCATTGGGTCACCACGCAAAAGGTCTCTTTATGCAAGGGGGATATTTGGTGGCTATTTTCTTAAGACCAACTCCATGGGACCTTCCAGCAGTGGGGTGGGGGTCACTTTGCACACTCCCCCATCCCCACTCCTTAACTGTCTATCCTTGTCCTGCGAAGGCGCTGGGCAGCATGAAGACCTGAGGTCTCACCCCAACCGGCCACAGAGCTTGCCGACTGTGCAGCCAGCAGCTCCCCGGGGCCCGACTCCCCCCCACGCCCCCGCCCTGCACCGAGGGCTCCCCCAGATCCGGGAGGACTTTGGCGGCAGCCAATGAGAGCTCTCGCCGTCTCCGGGAGCTGGGCCGGCTCTGCCCGCCTGGCATTGGGCACGCGATGGGCAGCGGCGGGCGGGGCCTGGGGGCTCCTCGCGCCTGGTTGGGCCAGGCTTGTTGCTGGGTAACGGGGCGGCGAGTTTCCCCTGGCAACGGCGGCGGGTACCGCTCACTGGCTGGCCGAGATGGAGGCAGGGCGCGGGCGCAGGCAGGCCCGGCAGACCCCAGCAACAGCGCAGCCCCCACCCCGCGCGGAGCTGTAACCTTCACACGCGCAGCCCGGACCCTGCGGACGCCTGGACGCCCCGCCGCCCTGTACATCCCGGCCCCTCTTGGGGACCCAGGATGTTGCTCCCTATCCGAACCAGGGCCCTGCGGTGGAAAGTTAAGTCCTTCCCAACTCTTGACAGTTTCCTGCTTTTAAAATGTTTTCATTTTTATATTTTAGACCGAGTCTCACTAGGCAGCCCGCTCTGGCCTCCTCCTCCAGCCTCAGTGTCTCCAGTGCTGGGATGACAAGTGTGCGTCTCCTCCGTGCTGAGCTGACAACAGTTCTGTTTCACTATTTCTTTTCTTTATTTCTTTCTTTCTTTTTTTGTCTTTGTGACACAGAGGCTCGCTACGTAGGCCTGAACCCCACTTTGTAGACCAGGCTGCCCTCAAACTCACCAGAGATCTGCCAACCTCTGCCTCCTTGGGCGCTGGGTTTAAAGACCTTGACCGTCACATCACGTCCGGCTTACTTCAACTTTATTCATGGAACAACAAAGTTTCACATAACGCAAAACTGGCCTCTGACTTCCAGCTATTCTCCTGCCTCAACCGCTGGAGTACTACAATAACAGGGGTGAAACACCATTCCAGGCTGACATCCGATTTATTTATTTATTTACTTATTTATTTATTTATTTAGGTTTTTTGAGACAGAGGTTCCTCTGTGTTGACTGTCCTGGACCTGCTTTGTAGACCAGGCTGGTCTCGAACTCACAGCGACCCACCTGCCTCTGACTCCAGCCTGCGCCGCCACCACCCGGCGTATTTATTTTATTTTATTTTATTTATTTATTTTTTTGAGACAGGGTCTCATATAACCTAGAGTGGCCTAGAGCTTGCTAAATAGGCCAAGATGACCTTGAACTTCTGGTTCTCCTCCTTCAGGCATGTACCACCACATCCGGTCTCATGTGGGGCTCGAGATTGAGCTCAGAGCCTGGTAAATGCTTAGCAAACACTACCCCAGATCCTAACTAACCCTGACAACCTGAATTTTGGAGCCAGCAACTCACAAGGAATGTGTGGCTGACTGCTGGAACAACTGTCTTCAACAGGTTGCTGCAAAGCACTCCAAATCAAAGCCTGGGTGCTGCGGGGGGCGGGGGCAGGGGGAGGCAGGACAGGGGGCCAGGGGGAGGTGGGGGGGTGTTAGATGAGAAAAGAAAAACAAAGAGAGAGGCAGAGATACTCTGCCAAGTCATTTGGGGAGCTGGCTTTGCGAGACTCTTTTTCTTTTCTTTTTCTTTCTTTCTTTCTTTTTTTTTTTTCTTCTTTTTTTTTTGTTTGTTTTTTTTTGTTTTTTCGAGACAGGGTTTCTCTGTGTAACAGCTCTGGCTGTCCTGGAACTCACTCTGTAATCCAGGCTGGCCTCGAACTCACGGAGATCCACCTGCTTCTGCCTCCCAAGTGCTGGGATTAAAGGTGTGCGTCACCACCGCCTGCCCTGTGTCAGAGAGACTCTTGAAGGATGCCCTCCCACAGACATACATGCAGGCAAAATGCCAATGATGGCTCACTTTTGTCATGCTAGCACTTAAAAGGTTGATGGGGAAGGATTGGAGCACATTCAAGGCCAGCCTGAAGCCAGAGTGACTGCGGAGCAAGGCCAAATAGTAATAATAATAATTAATAATTTATTATTATTATTATTATTATTATTATTATTATTATTATTACTATTATATAACTGAGCAACAGAACGTTTGACTAAACTAGGGTTTCCACTGCCCTGAGTTCAGTTTCCATTAGAACAGAAAGGAGGGTACAGGGATCAGGTCAGCCCTGACCTTCTGAGCTTCTTGTCTTAGTCTCTTCAATGTTGAAATTACAGATGTACTGAACTAGATTTTCCATTCAACTGACTGGGGGATTCCAGGCGGGGGCTCTACCACTGAGCCACACTCACAGGCCCTCACTGTGGGATTCTAGGCAGGGGCTCTACCACTGAGCCACATCCCAGCCCCTCACTGGGGGATTCTAGGCAGGGGCTCTACCACTGAGCTACACTCCCAGCCCCTCACTGGGGGATTCCAGGCAGGGGCTCTACCACTGAGCCACACCCCCAGCCCCTCACTGGGGGATTCTAGGCAGGGGCTCTACCACTGAGCCACATCCCAGCCCCTCACTGGGGGATTCTAGGCAGGGGCTCTACCACTGAGCCACACTCCCAGCCCCTCACTGGGGGATTCCAGGCAGGGGCTCTACCACTGAGCCACACCCCCAGCCCCTCCCTGGGGGATCCTAGGCAGGGGTTCTACCACTGAGCCACGCCCCCAGCCCCTCACTGGGGGATTCTAGGCAGGGGCTCTACCACTGAGCCACGCCCCCAGCCCCTCACTGGGGGATCCTAGGCAGGGGCTCTACCACTGAGCCACGCCCCCAGCCCCTCACTGGGGGATTCTAGGCAGGGGCTCTACCACTGAGCTACATCCCCAGCCCCTCACTGGGGGATTCTAGGCAGGGGCTCTACCACTGAGCCACACCCCCAGCCCCTCACTGAGGGATTCTAGGCAGGGGCTCTACCACTGAGCTACATCCCCAGCCCCTCACTGAGGGATTCTAGGCAGGGGCTCTACCACTGAGCCACGCCCCCAGCCCCTCACTGAGGGATTCTAGGCAGGGGCTCTACCACTGAGCTACATCCCCAGCCCCTCACTGAGGGATTCTAGGCAGGGGCTCTACCACTGAGCCACACCCCCAGCCCCTCCCTGGGGGATCCTAGGCAGGGGTTCTACCACTGAGCCACGCCCCCAGCCCCTCACTGGGGGATTCTAGGCAGGGGCTCTACCACTGAGCCACGCCCCCAGCCCCTCACTGGGGGATTCTAGGCAGGGGCTCTACCACTGAGCTACATACCAACATAAGCCAAGGAACATTCCGCTCCATAGGTGCTGTGGCATCCTATGGCCCAAGATCATGCTGCTAAGCATACTACAGTGCCTCACAACAAAAGTGTTTTTTTATTTTTATTCTTTTAAATTTGACGTGGTTGCTGGGGATTGAACTCAGGACCTTTGGAAGAACAGTCGGTGACCTTAACCTCTGAGCCATCTTTCCAGCCCCCACAACAAAGATTTATTATTATTTTTATTATTATTATTATTATTATTATTATTATTATTATTATTATTATTATTTTATTTTATGTGCATTGGTGTGAGAGTGTCAGACCTTGGAGCTACAGATGGTTGTGAGCTGCCACGTGGGTGCTGGGAATTGAACTGGGGTCCTTTGGAAGAGTAGGCAGTGCTCTTAACCACTGAGCCATCTCTCCAGCCCCTTCATTCTCTATTATGTGGGTCCCAGGATTGAACACAAATTTCTACCTGATGAGCCATCTGGTTTTTGTTGTTGTTGTTGGTTAGTTGTTGGTTTGTTTGAGACAAGGTCTCTCTGTGTAGCCATGGCTAGCCGAAACTCACTCTGTAGACTAGGCTGGCTCCGAACTCACAAAGATCCGCCTGCCTCTGCCTCCCGAGAGTGCTGGAATTAAAGGCGGGTGCCACCACCGTCCGGCTCATTTAACTTTTTTTATTTTGGGACATTAGTAAGTCACTGGTCTTTCCATCCTCCTGCCTCACCCTCCAGAGTAGCCAGGACAACAGGTCTGAACCACCAGGCTGACCTTTATACCAGCTCGCTTTACTGTGATGACTTTTGACTTTAACCCTTGGGTTTTGGGGTGACAGCATGGTGGGCAGAGATCTGGCTTTACACGGTCATATTCCCACCCATTTCATACCGAATTCCTTCGGTGTGGTCAGCTGCTGGGTCTTGTGTTGGTAGCCCGAGGTCACCGGATTGGTGACAGAGGGGCTCAGGCTGAGTTACAGACAGGAGACAGGAGCCTGTCCCCCTCCTAGCTCCTTCCCTGAGAGGCCCCGAGCAAACACCGTTCCTAATTAGTCCCACTAATGACAACAGCAAATACTGATTAGGCCCTCCGTGTCAGACGCTGCTTTTAATGACTTCCGACAAACATCTCATTTAATGAGTTGAAAGCAGGACTATGCTGATGCCTCTGGACTTGACCTACAGCCAGAAATATGCCTCTATGGGCTGGCACTGGAGGCGCATGCCTTTAATCCCAGCACGCAGGAGGCAGAGGCAGGCAGATCTCTGAGTTCGAGGCCAGCCTGGTCTAGAGAGGGAGTTCCAGGACAGCCAGGGCTACACAGAGACACCCTGTCTCAGGGGGAAAAAGAAGAGATGCACATTTGCATCTACTGTGCAATCCTATGTCTTGGGGTTTGTGGTGGGTCCCATACACCCTTGGTATGACTCAAACCCCCTGTTGTTGCTGTCAATGCCCTTATCCTTCAGGCAAGCCCCACAAGGACTGGCCTTACAGGTGTGTAGTGCCATGTCTGGTTTATGCTGTGCTAGGGACCAAACTTATGCATGCTAGGCAAGCCCTCTGCCAACTGATCTGTATCCTTAGCATATACATGTGGGTTTTTTTTTTTCTTAAATATTTTATTTAGTTTTAATCTATATGCATTGGTGTGAAAGTGTCAGGTCTTGGAGTTACAGACAGTTGTGAACTGCCATGTGGGTGCTGGGAATTGAACCTGGGTCCTTTGGAAGACCAAGCAATGCTCCTAACCACTGAGCCATCTCTCCAGCCCCTTTGGTTTGTTGTTGTTGTTGTTGTTGTTTTTTTTTTTTTTTTTTTTTTTTTTTTTTTTTTGAGACAGGGTTTCTCTCGGTAGCCTTGACTGTCCTGGACTCGCTTGGTAGACCAGGCTGGCCTCAAACTCATAGCGCTTCACCTGGTTCTGCCTCCCCAGTGCTGGGATTAAAGGCATGTGCCACCACCACCTAGCAGATTTTCTTTTATTTAATAAATTATTTTGTATATGTGTGGTGCTGGGGATGGGCCCTAGGGCCTCATGTTTGCTGGGCTACTGTTCTCTTTCCCATGCTGGCCTTGAACTCTTGATTTTCCCCTTGTCTGGCAGCCCCAGGCTGAGATCACGGGCTTGGGCCACCGCACCCACTAAAAGGTACACTCAAACCATCCAACTTGCTGTGCCCAAAACAGTGCATTTTATTGCCTATAAATGTTTATCAATGAGTTGCAATATAAGTTGGTGACATGGGGGGGCGGGTCTTTTGTCATAAAGGATTGGAGTGGCATTGCCCATACCCTGCGCCCTGCACTAGACCGAAATACCAAACCAAAAAAAAAAAAAAAAAAGAACTTGAGAGAAAGAACAAAGCAGGAAGGAATGGAGTGGGGAGGGGCGTCTAAAAGCAATTAACAGTCTCAGATAGTCAATATAGGAAGATCTCTTGTGAGATCCTGATCCCTGTTTTTCTCTTTTTGCTTTCATTTCCTTGTTTTGTTTTGGCTTTTCAAGACAGGGTTTCTCTGTGTAGCCTTGGCTGTCCTGGACTCGCCTTGTAGACCAGGCTGGCCTCGAACTCACAGCAATCCTCCTGCCTCTGCCTCCCAAGTGCTGGGACTAAAGGCGTGTGCCACCACTGCCTGGCTCACTTTTATTTTTGATTATGTGTAGAGAGTGTGTTTGTGTATGTGTCTGTGTGTGCACGCATGCACACGCACACGCACGCACACACGCTTGCTTGCACATGTAGGTGTCTGCAGAGGCTCGAGGAGTCAGATTCTGGGGAGCTGGAGTTATAGGCTGTCATAAGCTTCTGGAAGAGCAATGAGCACTCTTAACACCTGAGCTGTCACTCAGGCACCTGCTTTGCTTTTTGAAAAAGGTCTCTTTCTGTCCCCAAAGGTGGCCTAGAACTCAGGCCAACTCCAACCTTGCAGCCATCTTTTTCCTGCCTCATCCTTTCAATTTGCTGGGAAAACAGGTGTAAGCAACCATGTTTTACAAGTGTCTTTTCTCAACTATCAGTGTGACACCTTTTCTCAGGCAGCCTAGTGCCAGGCCCCCTCAGGTGAGTCACATACTTGGTAAGCTTTGGGTGAGACATAGACGGTCTGTCAGAGACGGATGTCCAAGGCTGGGGAGGAGGAAAGGTCACTTTCATAAGGGGAGAGAAATGACAGTTAGAGACAGAAAAGAGAAAGGGAACAGAAACAGCAGCAGACAGGATGAAATTGGGTGCAGGGGGGCTGCCCGGGCATGTCAGTGCCAGGAGCTCAGGGTTGCCTCCTCCCCACGCCTGCCCAGTGCCAGACTGGTGGAAGTCCGGGCCAGGTTTGCGTGTTCATGGGTGTAACCCACCATCGGGCCACTTAGGAGGAACCTGTCATAGGAGTGACTTTGTGAGCACAGGTCAGGGGTCACTTTCTTCTGTCTCTGATTCAGAGAGTCACTTCCCGATCCAGCTAGAGCTACCTCTCGGGTGTGCTTTTGCGGGTGTTAGCCCGCGAGTGAGTGACGTTTGATGGGGGCCGGTGGTGGTGGTGGTGGTGGTGGTGGTGGTGTTAGAAAGTTGTTCTGAGAAGCGTTCAGCTTGAGCGTGGTGTGAATGCCTTGAGCACCCAGGAGGACGCGGTTTGTGAGTCTGGGTCTGTTTGAACATTGTTTTCGCTGTGGGGCTGTCACTGTTTCTGTGTGTGTAAGGGGGTTAAATCTGGGTGTCTGGGGCTATGTGAGGTCGTGTGTCCAGGCCCTAGTCCCGCGTGTACATCTGTGTCTCCGGCCGGGTGTCTGACTCTGTGTCACTGTGGCTCAGTCAGCAGTGGCTCTGTGCACCCTGTTGCGCCAGTCCGTCAGTCTGAGCGTACTCCCCGGGTGGGGGTGTGGGTCCCAGTTAGTGTGTCAGTGTGTCAGCGTGTCTGGACACCCCGGATCTGAGTTGTCCCCCCCCGCCCCCCCCACGTTGCTCCTGCCCCGGGGCTAGGCCTCGCCCCGCCCCCTCGGCTGCAGGGAAAGCCCCCGCGAGGAGGTAGGGGGCGCGGCGCCCGCTTGCAAGCCTTGACTTGTCCCGGGCCGCAGGCGGGGCCCTGGCGTCACGCGGGGGCGGGGCGTGGGAGCGAGCGAGAGGCGGGGCGGGGCGGGGCTGCCGCGGAGCGAGCGGGGATCTGCCGGGCGGCCTGAGACGAGGCGCTGAGCCACATGCAAGCGGGGCGCCCGGGAGGCGACGGCGACACTTGTGAGCTAGCAGCAGTGGTGATCCAGACGCAGACGCGAACGAGCCAATAGAAACAACAGCAGCAGCCACTGCAGTTAGAGCAGCAGCAGCAACAGCAGCAGCAGCAAGGAGGCTCTTTAACAAGCCACTCGGCGGGCGCGCCCTCCAGAAGGCAACCGCCCGCCACCCCATCGCCTCACTCTTCTGGAGTGTTCATGCCCCCGGGGTGAGTGTGCACCCCGATCCTCGACGCTGCTTATGAGAAATCAGGCCGGGAGGGCTCCCTGGAGGAGGTGACGGGGTGCACGGGCAGAGAGGGCAGTTGCCTTACATTCCCGCAACCTGTGCCCCAGCTTTCATCAAGGGGACCAAGGCTAGGCCGGCCCGGCGGGAAGGAAGCACCTGGGACTCGGGGCGCCCCGTCTGGGCGCACAGGTGCCTCAGCGGTCTGGCGAGTTTGTTTACAAACAATGGGGTTCGGGCTCGCCCGCGCCCCCTGGTGGCCAGTGGGGCCGGGGAGGAGCGTGGCTCGGGGCTCGCTTTTGGTCCCCCGAGTCCCGCTGCGGGAGGGTCGGTGTGGGGGGTGGCACCGAGGATCGGCCACACCCAGGGCGCGCGCCCGCCGGGGGCGGCGACATGGGGCGGCGGAGGCTGCGGCTCCCGCGGGCGGGGGCTGCGCCCCAGCAACAGCCGGTTATTGGCCCCGCGCGCGCTGAGCGGGCGGGGCGGGCGCACGTGGCGGCGTGGGGCGGGGGGGGGGGCTGTGACAGCGGAGGGGCGGCGGGGACCGTGCGGAGCTGTGGATCTGCAGGTGTCTCGCCTGTGTGTGTGTGCTCGTGTCTGGCTCCCGAGTTTGTGTCCCTACACCGAGATGTTGGCGTTTGTCACCCGGAGGGGTGTCTGCGTGAGTCCTTGCCCGCATGTCTGCGGGGTGGGGTGCACCTGTCCGTATAGGAGTGTGGGTAGCCACCCCTCCCAACCAGAGTTGTGTGCGTGTGCTCTTGAGGGGTGACTAGGGGGAATCTGTCGCCTGCCTGGTGGTGTTCGCAACGAGGGCACTTGAGCTGTGTTTGTGTGTCGCTTGAGTGAGCTGTGTTGCTGTGCAGGGGTCTCGCCCGAGTGTGCGTTGCATGTGTGTGTATGTGTGCGCGCGTGTGTGTGTGCGCGCGCGCTCGCGCTGTCTCTGGGTGTCTCCAAGACATGCATCTGCTGCACCCAGCTTTTAGGATGGGGTGCCACCCAGTGCCTGATCGCTCCCTGGGTGACTTCTGAGTGGCAAGAGGCATAAGGCTATCTCCACACTAAGGATGGAGGGCTCCGGGGGGGGGGGTGGGGGCGGATCTAGATGGTGCACTGTCAACATCTACATGCCGTGTGTGTGTGTGTGTGTGTGTGTGTGTGTGTGTGTGTTGGGTCTGAGGGGCTTGTCACTGAGATCCGTGGCTCCTGCGTGTCATGTGGCTCTCTCTCTCTGTAGTGTTTATACCAGTCACGTGAGGCCAGTGTTTTCTGTCTCTGCTTTAGGTATGTGTGCTGCTGGGCTGTGTGTGTGTGTGTGTGTGTGTGTGTGTGTGTGTGTGTGTGTGTGTGTGTGTGGTTTGGGGCTGACACTTGTCTGTGGTGTTTTGGGGCTGGGAAAAGAGGCTAGACTGATAGCTTCTTCCAGCTGTGGCTAGTGCCTCCCTCATGTCGCTGGCCCGCATATGAGAAAGATGATGTATAGGGTTGTGATGACATGTGTCTGTTGTGTCCCGGGAGCTCAGAGTTGGGGTGAGGGGCGGTGCGAGTTGGGCACATTCAGGTGTGTTTTGGGATGATAATGATGGTGAGTGTGTGTGTGCTAAGGTGTATCAGGGGTGTCTTGCATCTTGGGGGGTGTTTGTGTGTATGCAGGAGAAACATGTTGAAGTCTTGTCTGTTGTGCTCCTGTGTGTGAAGGCTGCATGTGGCTGGGTGAGCGTGGGCATATCAGCAGCGGGTCAGTGTGAGACTGATGTGTGTGTGTGGAGGGCAGTGTGGAGCCTGGTGTTTCAGAGTGGGCCACCTCACTGGGTCTGGGGAGGGTGTGGGTCAAGTTGGACACTTCTGCAAGTTCTTGGGTGTGTGTGAGTCGTCTTCCCATCACACTCACACACAGGCTGTCCAGTAAGTCCTGGGAGCCCGAGCACCCCTGCTGCGCTCCTCTCTGTTGGGAAAGTTCTCCCTGGTCCAAGCCCTGAGAGTCCTAGGCAGTCTGCCTGGTGGGCTTTGCCACAAGCCCCAGACGCAGTCTGTGCGCCCCCCCCCCCCGCACACCTCGTGCGCCCACCTCCATGTGTCCCGGCTAGGCTGCCCCCTGGGGTCATCCCCTCATGGGCGTAAGTGACCTCCAGGCAGGCTGTCTATAGGGTAGGGTCCTGTAGCCTTCCTGCAGTCGCCCCGCTGACCTCCCACCGTGTCCCGCAGGCTCCAGGGAGCGCCATGGCCCGCGCACGACAGGAGGGCAGCTCTCCGGAGCCCGTAGAGGGCTTGGCCCGCGACGGTCCGCGCCCCTTCCCGCTCGGCCGCCTGGTGCCCTCCGCTGTGTCCTGCGGCCTCTGCGAGCCCGGCCTGCCCGCCGCCCCTGCTGCCCCCGCCCTGCTGCCGGCCGCCTACCTCTGCGCCCCCACCGCCCCGCCTGCCGTCACCGCTGCCCTGGGGGCCCCCCGCTGGCCTGGGGGTCACCGCAGCCGGCCACGAGGCCCGCGCCCGGACGGTGAGTGCCCGCCCCACACCCGGGGAAGCTGAAGCGGGAGCCGAGCTGAGTGGGGCCACCGGAGGGTGTGGCCAGTGTGGTCTTTGTGTAGCTAGAAGCAGGAAGACGGACTGGGAGCCAGGGATGGAGGGGCCAGGTCGAGTGGGAAGTCCCTCTTGGAATCTGACTGCAGTCCCCCGAGTTGCAGCCCACGTCCCTTACCGGGCCTCGGGCAACAGCTGTTTCTCGGCTCCCCTCCCCCCAGCCCGGGTCCCTGGGCGCCCCCCAACCCCCCGGAGGGTTTCAGTGGGAAGGAGTATGGCTAGTGAGAGGATTGCCACCTCAGAACTTTGGGGAGGGGTCGGAGGCCTTTCCCTTTTATTTGAATGTCTTTGGCACTAGCAGGCTCTGCCCGCAGTCCCCTGGGAGGAAGGAGAGGGGGAGGGGCCATTGTGTTGGGAAAGTCCCCCTCGGGGAGCGGGTGAGGCTCAGGGAGGGAAGGGTTAAAGGTCCCCTGCCTGATGGGTTGTTAACCCTGTGGTGCCCGGCTACGGGAAATGACCATCTGGGTTTCCCTTTCTATCTACCCCGCCCCCCCCACTCCCACCCCACCCCCGCGCCCCATACAATCTCCTGAGCCCAGAGGTTAAAGAGAGAATAACTTTCCAACTTTCCCTGCGTTTCAGAACTAGATTCAGAGATAATGGAAACTGAGGCCCAGGACCTGGTGTGACAGGACAGAGGGACAAGGATGAGCGCCAGAGGGGGTGGGGCAGAAAGACTAACCCTGTACCCACGCCACACACAGCTCTCTCCCCCCTCCCTCCCCCCCACCCCCAGCCTTCTTGGGTTAGCCCCAGTCTAGCCTTCTGGTCAGCAGGCCAATGCCACATCCGGGGGTGTGGCCTCACTCTGGTTGGGCAGGAGTGTGCTGGAGACCTGAGAGTAGTGCCTGGGTGGGGTCAGTGGCTGTATCCCCGTGTGACCTTGGCCACTTCTCTGGGTGAGGCCTCAGTTTCCCAGTCTGTCAAATAGAACCGAAAAGATTTGACCCTGTATTAGAATGGGGGTACTTAGGTCGGATATGTTGAGGGACTTCCACACTGATATGAGCTTTAGTGGGTAACTGGCCAGCCTCGTGGCCCCTGAGCCACTTCCTCGAGACCCGTTTCTAGGGCCTGAAAGGAATGGGAAAAATTAATTTCTATGGCTGAGCGGAGAAGCGGAGGCTAAGCTACTAGGTGCCTCCGGGAAGCCTAGGGGCCGACTGGGTGGGTGGTGACCACGCCCCTTTCCCTCTCCCAGGTCCTCAGCCCTTGCTGTCACCAGCCCAGCAGCACCTAGAGTCGCCTGTGCCCAGCGCCCCGGAGGCCCTGGCGGGAGGCCCCACCCAGGCAGCCCCCGGAGTGCGCGGGGAGGAGGAGGAGTGGGCCCGGGAGATCGGGGCCCAGCTGCGGCGGATGGCAGACGACCTCAACGCGCAGTACGAGCGGCGGGTGAGTGCAGGGCGGCGGGCAGGTGGGGAGGGGGACGCACGCCCCCGCCAGATGTGCCGCAGCTGCTGGCCCTGCGCGCGCGAGGTCGCGCCGGGGACAGACAGCTGGAGGTGTGTGTGTGTGTGAGGAATCGGCTGGATGCTGGGATCCGAGATGGGCCGGATCCGGACCGGAGCCCCTGGCAGGGTCGGGGAAAAGGCAGCTCTGAGCCCGCGGCCGCGGGGACTGAGGGCGGCGCTCGGCGCGGCGGCTCCTATATCCCGGGCTATTTATAGCCGGTGAGTCAGCAACGCGCCGCGCCCGCCCCGCCCGCCCCCGCCGAGCTGCGCTCTGCAGCGCCTCCCGCCGGCTGCTCCGCGCCGGTACCGCCCCGGGCCAGGCCCGCTACTCGGTCCCTCTAGGTCCCAGCACCCCAGGGAACCACAAGACCCCCGCGCCCGCCCCACAGGGCTGTGCACTCTGCACATGGCCCTTGCATTGTTTGGAGGTAGGGAGAGGGAGAGAGGGAGAGAGAGAGAGAGAGAGAGAGAGAGAGAGAGAGAGAGAGAGAGAGAGAGAGAGAGAGAGAAGGAGAGGGAGAGAGAGAGAGCGCCTGAACCCCACTAATGTTGGATGAGAAAAGACTCCTAGCTTCCCGGCCTTGTCCCCTACCCCCTTATAAAGGGGACGTCCTCCCAGCAGGTGGTTTTTGCACCCGCTTCGCTTACTTGCCTGGCCAGTGGTATTGTTTTTAGCTCCCATCCTGGCTGCGGTGCTGACTGTGGCTTTCCAAAGCGCTCTATATCCTTCATTGGTTACCACTGAGCGCATCCTAGAGACACAGCCGAGTAGTGTGGCCTGGTGGCAGCTTTCTGTAATCCCACCTACTCAGGGAGGGGAAAAAGAAAGTTCAAAGCCAGCCTGGGCAGGCTAGTGAAACCCTGCCTCAAAAATAAGGAGGAAAGGGCCTGTTGAGGTGGCTCAGAGAATAAAGACGCTTGCTACCAAACCTGAACATAGTGGGAGGACAGAGATGGCAAGTCCTGCACAGTATTCTCTGACCTCCACATGTGCCACACACACACAGATGAACATTATATACATTTTAAGTTAATGGGGGGGGGGCGGTTGGGAGTTAAGAACACTCTTGCAGAGGACCAGGGCTTGATTGCCAACTCATCTCTCTGCCTGTAACTCCAGTTCCTGGGATTCGACTCTCTCTGGTATCTGCGAGCAGCACACACATACACACATTAAATATAGAATTTTTTTTTTAAGCTTAAAGGGAGGCTGGTGTAGTTCAGTTGGTGGAGCAGTAGCTAGCCTCGCAGACACTAAGCCCTAGAATCTTCAACTATGTGTTTGCTTTCAGGACAGCCTGGGCTACCTGAGATCATGTCTCCGAAAGAAAGTTTTCCTTTTCTTTTTTTCTTCTGGTTTTGCAAGACAGTTTCTCTGTGTATAGCCCAGGCTGTCCCGGCACTCGGAGATTCCCCCCTGCCTCTGCCTCCCAAGTGCCCAGACTAAGGCTGTGGGCTTGCACCTGCCTGGCAGGAGGTGTGGCTTAGCAGGACGCCTTGTCTTTTTCCTCTTTTCTAAGATACCTCCCTCTCTGTCTTCAGAGTGAGCACCTGGACTCTCTGCACCCTCTAATTTGCTGACTAAATAGGGGCGCTAGTGAGCTCACAAGGTGGCGCACCCCCTTCTCCTCCCCCATCACCCACTCCCTCTTGCAAAGAGGCCTGGGCTAGTTCTAGGCAGTACTGCATGGGGCATCAGTCTGACATCTCTGAAGTGAATTGTATTCTCTGCAGCCAAGAGCACCTTTTCCCTTTTTCTTTTCCTTTTTCCTTTCCTTTTCTTCTTTTTCTTTCTTTCTTTCTTTTTTTTTTTTTTTTTTTCCAGACAGGGTTTCTCTGTGTCCTGGACTCACTTTGTAGACCAGGCTGGCCTAGAACACACAGAGATCCGCCTCTGCCTCTGCCTCCTGAGTGCTGGGATTAAAGGCGTGTGCCACTGCCGCCGCCTCCACCACCAGCTTTGAACTTTTTTCTTTCTTTTTTTTTTTTTTTTTTAGTTTTTCAAGACAGGGTTTCTCTGTCTAGCCCTAGCTGTCCTGGCTGGCCCTGAGCTCAAAGGGATGTGCCTGCCTCTGCCTCCCGGAGTGATGGAAGTCTTACTACATACTCCGCACTGGCTTCGAACTCACTCTGTAGCCCAGGCAGGCCTTGAACTTTCACTTCTCCTGCCTCAACCTCCTGAGCCACTGGGATCACAGGCCTGTGCTATCACAGAGGCATTGTAGAAGCTACATCACATTTGTAATTCTGCCACCAGGGAGATAGCCAGCACTGCCAGGAGTCACCTTCTCTGAGCCTGGGCTAAGACTGGGAGGGCCCTTTCTTTTTTTTAAAGATTTATTTGTTTATTATGTAGCGTTTTTACCTGCCTGTTCCCCTGCAGGCCAGAAGAGGGCATAAGATCTTAGATGGTTGCGAGCCATCATGTGGTTGCTGGGAATTGAACTCAGGCCCTCTGGAAGAGGCAGACAGTGCTCTTAACCACTGAGCCATCTCTCCAGCCCCGAGAGAGGGGCCCTTTCATTGCTCTCTTCCATGAGCCACCAGCCTTTTGTTTGGCTGCTTCGGTTTTTCCAGACAGGAGCCTGCATTTTAGCGCAAATTTTAGTGAAGGTGCTAAGATTAGGAGCTTGAGCCACCCCGCCTGTGGTGCACCTTGAATGGGCTGCATTTCAGCCCACCCCTTAAGGGCCCCTGTGGTTTGCAGAGTAAATGTGCTAGGCTCTCTGCTGTGGCCACTATGTGGCCACTATCCCGTCCTCCTGTCCTAGGAGAGTGTGCCCGGGGGAGTGGGCAGGGCTGGAAGAGGGCTGGCAAGAGGATTGTGCTGAGTTTGGGGACCAATCCTGCGAATCCACAGGCTAATAAAAATCCCAATTCTCGGGGCTGGAGAGCTGGCTCAGAGGTTAAGAGCACTGACTGCTCCTCCAAAGGTCCTGAGTTCGATTCCCAGCAACCACATGGTGACTCACAACCATCTATAATGAGATCTGGTGCCCTGGTCTTACCTGCAGGCAGAATACTGTATACATAATAAGTAAATAAGTATTTCTTTTAAAAACCCCATTTCTCTTGCTCTCCCCTTCCAGAGACAAGAAGAACAGCATCGACATCGCCCCTCACCCTGGAGGGTCATGTACAATCTCTTCATGGGACTCCTCCCCTTACCCAGGGATCCCGGAGCCCCAGAAATGGAGCCCAACTAGGTGCCTACACCCACCCGGGGACGTCGGGGACTTGGGGGGCAGGACCCCCTCCGCCTTCTGACACCCTGGCCAGCGCGGGGGACTTTTTCTGCACCATGTAGCATACTGGACTGCCAGCCTTGCTCGTCCTAGGGACGGACAAGGGAAGCCACTCGAGCCGGGGCAGCCTAGGTGCACTGATGGAGATACGGACTTGGGGGACCCTGGCCTCCCGAAAGCCAGGGAAGGGAGGGCTGACGGACTCATGGTGACCGAGGGGGTGAGGACCGAGCCGCCCGCCTCTGCCGCCCACCACCATCTCAGGAAAGGCTGCTGGTGCTGGCTGCCCGTTCCAGCTGCAGGGGCTGGACATTGGGGGTGTCCCCAGTGCGCCTTCACTTTGGGCCTGGCCTCAGGCCCCTGGTGCTTCCCCCCCTCCTCCTGGGGAGGGGGTCTGTGAAGAGTATATGAGCCAAACCTGACCACTAGCCTCCTGGAGCCAGAGAATGGGGGGGGGGGCATGTGACGGCCTTCTCAACCCAGTGCCCAGCCATCTTCCCTGAGCCGCCGGCGGGCGGTGACCGATGCCTGCCTCACCTTCATCTGGGGTTGTCCAGGAGGGGTCCAGACTGTGAATCCTGTGCTCTGCCCGGGACCACCCCTCCCCTCAATCCCCATCCATCCCATTGCATAGGTTTAGAGAGAGCACGTGCGACCACTGGCATTCATTTTGGGGGGTGGGAGATATTGGCGGAAGCTACCCCAGCCTTAGTCTCCAGGGCAAAGTGCTGGGGAGGAAGATGGGGAGTCAGGGAGGGGGGAAAGTCTCAGAAGAGGGAGGAGTCTGGGAGTGGGGTGGGACGGCCCAGCCTGTAAAATACTGTACATGCACTGCTGTAGATATACCGGAATGAATTTTTCTGTACATGTTTGGTTAATTTTTTTTGTACATGATTTTTGTATGTTTCCTTTTCAATAAAATCAGATCGAACAGTGGACACTCTTTTTGCTAGCCTTACCAGTGGCAGGGCATCTGTCACCACCTGTGAGCCTGTGAGGGCACCGAAGAGACTGGGACTCTTAAATTCTTTCCCCCACCCCCTTTGGTTTTTTTGAGACAGGGTTTCTCTGTGATAGCTTTGGCTGTCCTGGACTTGCTTTTGTAGACTAGGCTGGCCTTGAACTCACAGCGATCCACCTGCCTCTGCCTCCCTGAGTGCTGGGATCAAAGGTGTGTGCCACCACCATCCAGCCTGATTCTTTAAGTTCTTAAGGGACAGTCATACCAAAAGGCAAGCTAGAGGCTGGTCTGGTGGGACAGGTCTGTCATCATAGCTACTTAGAAGGCCTGAGTGACTAAGATAGACTCAGTCTCCAACTAAGTAATGGGGAGAAGGGGCAGCTGGAGAGATGGCTCAGCAGTTAAGAGCACTGGCTGCTCTTCAGGAGGACCAGAGTTCAGTTCCCACCACCTGCATGGCAATACAATCTGTAACTCAAGTTCCAGGCGATCTGACACCTTCTTGTGGACTCCATGGGGTACTAGGCATGCACACGGTATACGTTACATTCAAGGGGGGGGGGGAACAAGCACATACAATAATGAGCAAATGGGCTGGAGAGATGGCTTAGTGGTTAAGAGTACTTGCTGCTCTTCCAGAGGAACCAGGTTCAATTCTTGGCACCCACGTGACATCTCACAGCCATATAGAATGGGATCTGGTGCCCTCTTCTGGCCTGCAGTCATTCATGCAGACAGGGGCTCATATAAATAAAATAAATATAGTAGGATGATTAGGAATATCCCTTAATGATCAATGAGCCTCTGCCTAGAATCCCCCAGTGAGGGGCTGGGGGTGTGGGTCAGTGGTAGAGTCCCTGCCTAAAATCCTCCAGTGAGGGGCTGGGGGTGTGGCTCAGTGGTAGAGCCCCTGCCTAGAATCCCCGAGGGGCTGGGGGCGTGGCTCAGTGGTAGAGCCCCTGCCTAGAATCCCCCAGTGAGGGGCTGAGGGCGTGGTTCAGTGGTAGAGCCCCTGCCTAGAATCCCCCAGTGAGGGGCTGGGGGTGTGGGTCAGTGGTAGAGTCCCTGCCTAGAATCCCCCCAGTGTAAGGGGCTAGGGGTGTGGCTCAGTAGTAGAGCCCCTGCCTAGAATTCCCTCAGTGAGCGGCTGGGGGGGTGTGTGGCTCAACAGTGCACAAATCCCTGGATTCAATTGCCCATTCCACAAGTGAAAAAGGAAGGCAGGTTGAGAGAGAGGCACACAAGTTGTAGCTACACAGAGTTGGCAGCCACTGCTGTAGCCTTAAGAGGGCAAGCAAGGGTCTAATACATTGTCATTGTTTATTCCACCAGGTGAACAGTGTAATTGGTTTTTGTTTTTTGTTTTTTTGTTTTTTTTTTGGTTTTTCGAGACAGGGTTTCTCTGTGTAGCCTTGGCCATCCTGGACTCACTTTGTAGACCAGGCTGGCCTCGAACTCACAGCGATCCGCCTGCCTCTGCCTCCCGAGTGCTGGGATTAAAGGCGTGCGCCACCACGCCCGGCCCAGTGTAATTGGTTTTGTGATTTACTGTATGCATGAATGAATGAATGAATGAATGAGTGAGTGGGTGAGTGAGTGAGCAAGCTGGGGCTCATTGGTTAGGAGACAGACTCTGTCCTGGACAACATGGGCTCTAGACTGGCCATGTGATCACCCCTAGACTCCCGCACCACTACCCTAAGGCCAGGCACACTGCCAGCTCTCAATGCTGAGCACAGCCCTCAGAGGCCACCTTGAACCCTCTCCTGTAACAGCTGTGCAATGGCCACAGGGACAGGCAGATGTGCAATGCAACCCTTTCTGGGGGCCAGTGATAGTAAAGGAAGTTCAAGGGAAGAGGGTCTTCTGGAGGGCTGTGGGCCCATGAGAGAGGATTCTGATGAAACCATATCCTGCCCTCCTGGACATCTCCATTAAGTGAAGCCAGGTGTGGTGGTGCATACTTGTAATCCCAGCACTTGGGGAGGCAGAGGCAGGCGGATCGATGTGAGTCCAAGGCCAGCCTGGTCTACAAAGCGAGTCCAGGACAGCCAAGGCTACACAGAGAAACCTTGTCTCAAACAAAACAAAACAAACAAACAAACAAAAGAGCGCACACCTTTAATCCCAGCACTCAGGAGGCAGAGGCAGGCAGATTTCTGAGTTTGAGGCCAGCCTGGCCTATAGAAAGAAAGTTCCAGGACAGCCAGCACTATCACACAGAGAAACTTTGTCTCAAAAACCAAAAACAACAAAAAAAAGTTTTTTAATTTAAAAAAAAAAAAAAAAAAGAGTCCAAGTGTCATCTACACAATGGCTCACCAAGGAGTCAAGTCTAGGGCAGGATATGGAGCTTTAGTCTCAGAATTTGGAAGGCAGAGGGGTCTCCGTGAGTTTGAGGCCAGTCTGGCTTGCAAAAGTGAGTTCCAGGACAGCCAAGGCTGCTACACATACAGAGAAAGCTTGTCTTGAAAAGCCAAAAGAAAGCCGGGCGGCGGTGGCACACGCCTTTAATCCCAGTACTTGGGAGGCAGAGCCAGGTGGATTGCTGTGAGTTTGAGGCCAGCCAGGGCTACACAGAGAAACGCTGTCTCGAAAAACAAAACAAACAAAAACAGGGAAAAAAATTTGCCAAGTCTGATCTAGCCATACAAGGGAACAACACAACTCCATCACCCCTAGACAGTTCAATGGGTCTGAAAACGCTACATGAAAAGGTCAGGGCCAGCGAGGCAGCTCAGGGGGATAGAAGCTTGACACGGGGCTGGATAACCTGAGTTTGGGCTCCTGACCCATATGGTGGAAGAAGAAAACTAATACTCAAAAGTGTCTTTTTTGTTTTTGTTTCTTTTTTTGAGACAGCCTTGGCTGTCCTGGACTCACTTCGTAGACCAGGCTGGCCTCAAATTCACAGAGGTCCGCCTGCCTCTGCCTCCCCAGTGCTGGGATTAAAGACGTGCGCCACCACGCCCTGCCCAAAAAGTGTCTTCTCACCTTTACAGAAGCACTGTGCCTTTAAAACTATTGGTTTTTGTTGTTCGGGAATATGTTATAAAATTTAACTGATGTATTTTTGTAAGTATTGTTTTGTTTATTTATTATTTACTTAATTTGATTTTTCGAGGAAGGGTCTCTCTGTGTAGCCTTGGCTGTCCTGGACTCACTTTGTAGACCAGGCTGGCTTTGAACTCATAGCAGTCTGCTCCCTCTGCCTCCTGAGTGCTGGGATTAAAGGCATGTGCCACTGCGCCAGGCTCATTTTTGTTAAGTATTGTAATGGGCTGGGTTGGTGACACATGTCTGAAGTTCCAGAGCTTGGCAGGTGGGACGGGAGTAGTAGGAGGCCAACCAGGGCTATACGAGACCTTTTATTAGTTACTTCTTTGTGGATGTTGCCAAAGTACTTGCTAAGAAGCAATTTAGAAGACCACAGAGAACTTAATAGTGCTTTTTGTTCTTGGAGAGGACCTGGGTTGAGTTCCCAGCACTCACAGGGCAGTTAGTTCACAACCATCTGTAATTCCAGTTCCAGGGGATATGGCGCCCTCTGTGCACTGGACACACCTGTAGGCAAAACTCAAGAGACACTCAAAAATGAATCTTTTTTTTTTTTTTGGGAGGAGGGCAGTGTTTTGAGAGAGGGTTTCTCTGTGTAGCCCTGGTTGTTCTGGACTCCCTTTGTAGACCAGGCTGGCCTCGAACTCACAGCGATCCGCCTGCCTCTGCCTCCTGAGGGCTGGGATCAAAGGCGTGGTGCAACATTTTCTTTTTTTCTTATTTTTTTGGTTTCTTTGAAACAGTATTTGTCTGTGCAGCAGCCCAACCTGTCCTGAAGCTCACTCTACAGACCAGGCTGGCCTCAAACTCATAGAGACCCTGACTGCCTGGGCCTCCCAAGTGCTGGGATTAAAGCTTGCGTGTGCTGCTGCCACCACCACTTAGCTTTAACATACTCTTAAAACACGTTACACAAGCTGCTGATGGAGGTAGGAAAACACACTTGTGCACGGTGGTCGCATATCTACACGGGGTTGAGTCTGGGTGGAGTGTAGCCATCTGGAAAGCCTCCCCATCAACACTTAGGAGGGTGACCTCGGGGGTGGGGGTGGGGTGGGAGGAAAGTGGATACAGCCTACACATCCAAAGAGCATCTCACATTTCTCTCCAAAATCCCGCGTTCAGCCATGAGGGCAGCTGCTAGGATTATGAGTCCAACAGGCTGCAGGCTGCCTGATATACTCAAGATTTGTTGCTGTTTATTCTCTGAGAGATGAGTTCTCACTGTTTAGCTCAAGCTAACTCATGATCCTCTTGCCTCAAGAGCGGCCGGGAATACAGGCATATACCTCCACTACACTGAGCTTAAATTGAGAGGATTCTGATAACACAGAGAGTTTGTGAACCGACTATAGGTGAACTGCTGGCTGTCAATCTTGATCAAAGCTGATTCCCAGGACCCACAAGGTTGACTAAACTCACCCTGGCTACTAGAAGCTGTGGCCCAGATAAAGGTGGGCCATTTAATTAATTTAATTAAGAAGAGCCCTCCTGCCAGGCGTGGTGGTGCACGCCTGTAAATCCCAGTGCTTGGGAGAGGCAGGTGGATCTCTGTGAGTTCGAGGCCAGCTTGGTCTACAAAGTGAGTCCAGGGCAGCCAAGGCTACACAGGGAAACCCTGTCTCAAAAAACAAAACAAAACAAAAAACAAAACCAAAAACAAACAAACAAACAAAAGAATCCTTCACAGGTGTACCCAGTTGCTTGGGTACTGTTTCATTCCAGATGTAGTTGACAACGAAGACCAGCCATGACAAGCACACCCCTTGTCAACCTGACACATAATTCTTTTTTCTTTTTTAAAGATAGGGTTGCCCTGTAACCCTGGCTGTCCTGGACTTGCTTTGTAGACCAGACCGGCCTTGAACTCACAGCAATCCACCTGCCTCTGCCTCGCCTCCCCAGTGCTGGGATTAAAGGTGTGCGTCACCACTGCCCAGCGCCAATTCTATCTTTTTTTTTTCTCAATTCTTCTTATGTTTAATTCCCAAATGAAAACTATAAGTGGTCATAATCACACCTACCATAGTAATCTCCAGTGACACTGCAAAAGCATTATTGTTAGTGGGCTTTGTTTCTTCTTGATACAGGATGTCACTGTAGTTCTGGTTGTCTTGGGACTCACTATGTAGACCAAGCTGACCTCCAGAGCAATCTGACTCTGCCTCCTGAGTGCTGGGATTGAAAGCGTGGATCACTATGCTCACATGCGTTATAAATTTTATAGTTTGTTCACTGACCTAAGCAATGAGCACTGTGGCATGTAAGCCTACACACTTAAAACCCTAAGTAAAATTCCTAAAAATAGACATTAAAAAAAAAAAAAAAAGTAGGGCTGGAGAGATGGCTCAGTGGATAAGAGCACTGCCTGCTCTTTCAAAAGACCCAGGTTCAACTCCCCGTACCCACACAGCAGCTCACAACTGTCTGTAACTCCAAGATCTGACACCCCCACACCAATGCATATAAATTAAAATTAAAAAAAAATTTTTAAGTTAAAAAAAAAAAAAAAAGGAGATAGTTAGCTGAGTTGTGTTGGCACACTCCTTTAATCCCAGCACTTGGGAGGCAGAGGCTAGCTTGGCCTAGAGTGAGTTCCAAGACAGCCAGGGATACACAGAGAAACCGTGCCTGGAAAAACAAAACAAAAAGTAGATAGGTAAGCCTGAGCATGCGCTTCCTTTTGTCCTCAATGTCCTCGAACTCATGATGCTCCTGACTCCACTTCCTGGATGCTGGGTACAGGCACACGCTGCTAACTTGTCCAGCTCTGTGGGTCTATCTTCTGTGTAGCCTGTTCTCCAGCATGCTTTGCGAAGGGTGGAGGCACTGTGTGGCTTTGGGCAGCTCACCCCCGGCCCCTACTTCCTAAACTCCTCTGCCTCTAAGGATCACATCTTTTGTCCTGAAAGAGTTGCGCACCTTCCAGAGATTCTACAAACTATCCTTTACTGACAACTTTTTCAGATACTGAAGAATATCCACTTCTGTAACGCACTTGTAATTTGGAGGTGCTCGGAATTTGAAATCTTAGTGACATTTCTTGCCTGGGGCTGGCAGCTTCTAGATTCCCCAGGGGCCCTCTCGGTGACTCCATCTGTGATCTAGAGGTACAAGCTGAGAAGTTTCTTTCATGTAAGTTCAGGAGTATCTGCTCCCCCTTGTGACCAAGGCTTCACACTGCAATCACAATGGTGTCTTTGGCCCTTTCATACCCCATGAAATTCACAGCTGTACTAATGGCAAACAGAAAGGGAGTCCGCGAGAACAGGGTCCCGATGGCACCTGGGACAGATATGGGGCAGGGACTGTGTGTTTTACACCAACCAGAGCACAAAGGGCTAAGCAGTGGAGCTGATGGTACTGCAGAGAAAGCCCTGTCTTAATGAGCCATAGGATTCTGCTCTCCACGTCCCCAACTCCCAGCATAGCAGGGCTGGCTTTGAACCTGTAATCTTCCTGTCTCAACCTCCCAGAGGCTCACGACAGGAGTGTGCTACCACATCTGGCTCACAGTGCCACACATCATATAGTTAAGTACCGGGTTAGGCCCATGGGCTCTCAGCCTGTGCCACTGAGGGCAGCCGCCACATTGCTGAGACCCTCAGCACACAGAAGTCTAAGCATCAGTGTCCTGTGCGTGCAACCGAACTGCTGCATTATCAAAAGGATGAAGGAAACAAGATGGTGGGACTGGACACAGCACCAACTTATTATTTTGAGACTTAGCTTCTCTGTGTAGCCCTGGCTGTCCTGGACTGGCTTTGTAGACCAGGCTGGCCCCAAAACTCACAGAGATGCCTCTGCCTTGCTCCCCACCTCAATGCTGGATCACAGGCATGTGCTACCTGGCCTACTTGGCCCACCTGGCCCGGCTCACAGCAGGGACTTTTGAAGCATGTGTGGGCGTGAGAGCCTTTGGGTTTGGGGAACAGGGGAGGCCAGCCAACCACAAGTTTCTAAAATAGAGGAGACAGACAAGCTTGAGACAAAGTCATTTTATTTCTTTCTCACTGAACAATCAAGGGAATCTATCAACTAGAAAAAACAAGCTGCCCCACAATTCCAGAAGATGAAACCAATTAGGCCCTCCCTGAAGGGGACCTGAACCCAAGATGAGGAACAGGGAGAGTGTAGCCCCACCCTAACTCTGGACTATACCTCTTATATTTTGAGACAGGTTCTTGGTATATTTTGTAGGTCAGCTTGGCCTTAAAATTTATAGCAATCCTCCTGCCCCTGGCATTCAATCTACCTTTTAGAGATAAACTGTTAGGGCTGAAAGATGGCTCAGCAATTCAAGGTTAAACTCATAGGCTCACAAAAGACCAAAGCTGACTAATCCCACTAAGGTGTAATTTGCAGGACAACAGTCTCAGGCCTCTAGGGAGAAGCACAGGCCTACTGGATTCTCAGGCTCTGCTCCTCTTTGCGGACCTTTGGGAAGGAGTAAGTCCAAAAGGTGACAAGAAGCTCTGACGTCATGAAGAGGGATGCTCTTCCAGGCACTGCCAGTTCCCAGTGACAGCACAAGGGAGCAACGCCAGAGGGGTCTTATGTGGGTTTTCATGCTCAGGGAGCCAGCAGGTCCCTGACTGATGCTAAGAAAATATTTGCCGTGCCTTCTTGGGAAGAGGACAGGTGACACAGTGGACTTGCACACACCTCAAGGCTCACTTGGGACCAAGGCACTCCACAATTCCACTTCCCTTCATGCCATCAAAGAAGAAGAAGTTGTTGTGAGGAGGGTCCCGTTGAGACAAGGCCTGGGGAGAAACAAAAGGGCTCAGTGTCAGAACTGGGTCCTGCAAGTCGTCCTGACCGCCCCCCCCTCACATACACGTTAAAATAACAAGATAAAGGTAGTTCAACAGCCACAGTGGTTGCATTCAGATCTTGTGAGTTTAATGCCACTAGGTCTACCTAGTGCAGACAGAGCTACATCGTGGACTGTGCTCAAACAAATTAAAGCAATCATACATAAGCAGCCCAGAGCAGTGTCCTTAACTGGGGCTGTCCGGAAACAGTTCTGATCACCATCCCTTTCTTACCCTGCCTCCATACATTCTCAGTAACAGGAGCTGTTGTCATCCATGGGGGTAGAGCACTGTCTATGGAGATGAACCGAGTCTTTCCCCTTTATGGCTGTGCTGGCCTTGGTCTCCTGGGCTCCCTGCATCAGCGTTCCAGCTTCCTGGACAGCTTGAAGTGCAGGTGCAGGCCTGACTCAGGGTTTAATATAGGGTCTCCTGTGGCTGCTGCTTTCACTATTGCCTCTACCACTGTGGGCAGAAAGTCATGGACCACAGGGATGACGGAAGCCTAAAGCTGCCAGGACACTGACTGCTAGGACGCAAGGAAGGAAGGAAGGAAGGAAGGAAGGAAGGGAGGGAGGGAGGGAGGGAGGGAGGGAGGGAGGGAGGGAGGGAAAGCTGATCTGCAGGACTTTGACACTAACTCCTCCCACGTACTTTTTATAGGTGCTCAGAGAGAGAGGGCCTCAGATGCAGGCCCTCCTGCCAGCTGGTTGAAGTGTGGTAAGCAGAGGAAGTGGAGGGAATGAAGGGACAAGGCACAGGGTGAACATGGGGCAAAAGGTAAAGGGCTTCCCGAGCAAGATGGGGTACGAGATTCCAAACACACCCAGCAACCAAGAATGTAGAGTGCTCTGGCTGTCTGGGGTAAACAGAAACAAGATGCTGAGCAACAGCTGTGCCCAGCAGGCAGGAAGGAGGGGGCAGCATTAAGACAGGGATGTGTAGAAGCCATCATCAACAATGGTTCCAGGCCACCTGCCCCAACTTCTACTCCCCACCCCTGACCCAGGACAAACAGTGCCATGCCAGTCTCTGGGCGGCTGTTGTTAGGGTGACATCTGTAGGATAACATCTGAAGAGACTCTATCTAGGCTCTCCTGTGTCTATAGCCCCTCCTGCCTACAGTGTATTAGGGCGGGCGACTTGGGCAAATGAGTTTAGTCCAGAGAGCCAGGCAGCAAAGAGTCAAAAAGAGCTAACAAGATGGTGAAGCTACAGAATTCAGCCGAGAACCTCTAGACAGCAACTCAAAAGACTCCAAGTCAAAGCAGCAAGAACTCGCATCTCTATACATTGTCCTCCTTGGTCTGAACTTTACTTGTAGAGACATGGCTGGCCAGTCAGGCACGTCTCCATCCACAACAGACATGGACGAGAGACCATGACCGAGGCTTGTGCAGGGAAGAGCTGCTATGGTGGTTTATGTTTGTTTGGTTTTTCAAGACAGGGTTTCTCTGTGTAGCCTTGGCTGTCCTGGACTCACTCTGTAGACCAGGCTGGCCTCAAACTCACAGCCATCCGCCTGCCTTTATTTCCCGAGTGCTGGGATTAAAGGCGTGCACGACCACCGCCCAGCTAGGCGGCTCATGTTTGTAGCCCCAGTACTGAGGGGGCTGTGGCAGGACTGCTGAGAGTTCTAGTAGGCCAGCTAGGGTTACAGACTGAGATCCCATCTCAAAAAAACTAATGTGTCTGGGGACTGAACCCAAGGGCCTCGGAGGGTGGTAAATACACTCTTCACCACTGAGCTACACCCCAGCCCTGTATAAGACAAATTTAACAAAGTTTGGCAAGTATCGAAGTCTCCAAAGGAAATAAAATATACATCAAAGTTTGCCATAGCCTTAGCAAACTACTTCCCAGACCTAGTCCTCTTCTTTATGGCATTACCTGTCCTTAAGAGGAGGTCACAGGTCACTGTAGAGCTTATGCGGCTGCTGGCAGAGCATGTGCCCCACTATGACTGATGCAGGTTAAGCCCACAGGTGTTGAGTCTCTTAGATGGAAATCGTAATCTACAGCTGGAAGAGCAGAGAAAGTGGCAACCATCGGAGGCCATTAGTTGGCCGGCCTAGGTACAAAGCCTGAGAGAGCAGGCAGGTCTGAGCCAGCCTCTGGCTCCACGATGACTTTACCTTTACAACTTCCTGTGCCAAGATCCCTCCGACCACAGCACATACTGGTGCCATCTCAGAGAAGCAGTACCTAGAAGACAGACAAGTCAAACTCAGCAGCAGCCCAGGAAGGTAGAGGGCTGCGAGCCAGCCAGGGGCTTCCTGTATTAAAGTCCTAGCCAGAGGCAATGCCAAAGCTGGCATCCAGGCGTGGAAATTAAATTTGACCCCAGGGGCTCCTAAGAGGGTGGGGGAGACCTTCAACTTTGGAAAGCATGAATTCCTTCACACGATTCTTTTATACTTATTTATTTATTTAAGTTCAAGGAAAGACTATATCTGTGCTTCCTAAAAATAAGGTCCTACAAATACCAGATGTGTGAGTGCCCCGGCACATTCTCGCAATTCTCTCAGCACACGGGCAGTGGGTTTTTCTGTATACTATTCCCAGAACCATGGGTAAGCAGGCTGTGTTACATGCAGGATGATAGGAAACGCGTACAGCACAAAGTCTGCACAACTCTCATATGATGCAGTTCCTTCCTTCTAACCTGGCGGGGTGCTCAGAGGACACATCTCAGCAATCACTCTCCTAGGGTTCAAAACACTTTCAACCACAGGCTCCCAAAGGAATCTGCCTGGTTACGTCCCAGCCCAAGACAGAAGGGTTAGTCAGAGGAGCAAACTGGGGCATCAGGCCACCCTGGCCCTCCCACACAGGCACACATGCCTTCTAGACATTTCTAGACCACTCACACACACATAATTTAAACCCAACTACCAATACGCATTTTTCAATCTGGCAAGCCAATTGTAGGTATTTAAGCTGCTATCATGGAACCAAGCACTAACCATCTATCTTTTTTTTTTTTGGGGGGGGGGGGGTTTGAGTCAGGGTCTCTCTGTGGAGCCTTGGCTGCCCTGGACTCGCTTTGTAGACCAGGTTGGCCTTGAACTCACAGCAATCCGCCTGCCTCTGCCTCCTGAGTGCTGGGATTAAAGGTGTGCCCCACCTCGTTTGGCAAACATCCATCTTGATACTGAGCTCTGGACACCTCTTAAAAGGACTGTGTATGTACTGCCAAAATATATTCCTGAAGGGCTTGTTGCCAATTAAAGACCTCCATGGCACATGGCACACAGAACATAACAAAGTAAACCCTGATGACCAGGTACGTAGCAATGTTCCTTTTATCACAAAGCAAAACAAAACACAAGACTTAGGTGGCTCAAGGTGGCACCAAACTTGGAATCCTCCTGCTTCAGCCTCACGAGAGCTAGGGCTAGAAAGTGAGTACTACTACCACTACCAGTTTTTTCATTTGTTTTTGTGATGCTGGAGACTAACGGTGCTCTACCCTTTGTCATTTTTTACTTTTTGAGGCAGGATCTCTCACTAAACTGCCCAACCTGGCCTTGAACTTGCAATCTTCCTGCCTTTATCTGCTGAGCAACTGATGTCATAGGATATGTGATGCTTGTTAAACAAAACAAACCAATCACGCACCTACCTCCTCCATAGTACTTTGCTTTTTCTCTTCCTCAAAAAGCATATTGTTTCAGGCTATGTATGGTAACACATGTCTAGGGAGGCAGAGGCAGGTGGATCTCTGAGTTCCAGGACAGCCAGGGCTGCAAAGAGAGCAGTTTAATCCCAGTACCCATATGAAAGCTGCAGTGGAAGCAAAGCGGTGCCTTAGGGTTTTCTGACCAGCTGGTCTGGCCAACCAGCAAGCTTCATGTTCAGTGAGAGACCCCGTCTTAGAAACATACGGTGAAGAACAGAGAGAAAGACGCCCCAATTCAACCTCTGGTCTCCACAGCCACATGAAAACACATGTATGGGCACCTACCACAGACACACAAACCTGTCAGCTCTCAGTGGTACAGCATGTGTTTAGTGTATGTGAACCCTTTGTTAATTTCCAGAACCAAAAAGCAAAACAAATCAAAACCAAAAATAAACCCAAAAGAACAAAAGCAAATAGAAGCATAAACATCCCAGAGAGGTCACAAAGGATAGTATGGGCAGGTTTGCTTTCTCTAGAGTCCTAGGTAGCCTTGAATTCATGGCAACGCTCTTCCCGCTGCCTGGAAAGTGACGTGATGACAGGCAGATGCTGAGATGCCCAGCTCCAAAGACAAACAGCACACCATTCCCCTTCAGGAGGGCAGTCAGCCAGCATGCACTAGAGCTGCTGGGAGCTGGGAGCTGGGAGCAATAGAATAGGGAGTCAGTGATGATGGTTGTGCAAGTGAGAACAAAATCAATTCCAAGGTATGGCATACTAAAAAATGGCTAAAATGGGATTAAAGAACTTGCTGCTTTTCTAGAGGACTTGGGTTCAATTCCCAGCACTACACAATGGCTTATAACCAGTTACACCCCAGTTCCAGGCCATCCGACATCCTTTTCTGGCCTGTGTGCTCCTGTATGCACATGGTGCAGACATACACGCAGGAAAAACATCCCCACTCATGAAGATAAAAAATAAATAAATGGGGGGGGGGGAGGAATGGGAGGATACAAGGGATGGGATAAACATTGAGATGTAACAAGAATAAATAAATAAATAAATAAATAAATAAATTAATAAATTAATTAAAATTTAAAAAAAAAAAAAAAAAAGAAGAAGACGACTAAAACAAAACATAGAGTGAGGACCAGCTAGACAACTCAGTAGATAAAGAACAAACCTGGCAATCCTGAGTGCCACCTCTGGAACCCATGTAAAGGTGGAAGGAGAGCTCACTCCACAGGTGTCTTCTGACTTTAAGACATACTATGGCGCCGGGCATGGTGGCGCACGCCTTTAATCCCAGCACTCGGGAGGCAGAGGCAGGTGGATCGCTGTGAGTTCGAGGCCAGCCTGGTCTACAAAGTGAGTCCAGGACAGCCAAGGCTACACAGAGAGACCCTGTCTCGAAAAACAAAAAAAAAAAAAAAAAAAGACATACTATGGCACATGCACCCCACCCTCCCATCACCACACACTAACACACCTGAAATAAAATGTTAAAACGGGGCTGGAGAGATGGCTCAGTGGTTAAGAGCGCCACCTGCTCTTCCAAAGGCCCTGAGTTCAATTCCCAGCAACCACATGGTGGCTCATAACCATCTGTAATGTGATATGACGGCCTCTTCTGGCTTGCAGGAGTACATGCAAGCAGAGCACTGTACACATAACAATAAATTTTTTAAAATGTTAAAATGACCAAATTAGAAAATATTATTTATTAATTTTACCTGCTCATTTACACCTTTATGTAGTATGTATGGATTGCCACAGCATTGAGTGGAGGTCAGAAGACAACCTGTAGAAGTTGGGTTTCTTCTTTCACCAAGCGGCCCTTGGGACTGAACTCAGGTTGACAGGACTGGTAGCAAGCGCTATTCCCCACAGCCATCTTCCCAGCCTCTTAAGATAGCTACTTTTGCCAGGTGTGGTGGTAGGCAGGTTGCTGTGAGTTCTAGGCCAGCCTGGTCTACAAATTGAGTCCAGGACAGCCAAGACTAACAGAGAGACCCTGTCTCGAAAAACCAATACGTAAATAAAAAGCTAGCTACTTTTGTTTTGTTTTGGTTTTTTTTGAGACAGGGTTTCTCTGTGTAGCCCTCGCTGTATTGGACTCACAGAGATCCACCTGTCTCTGCCTCTCTGAGTGCTGGGACTACAGGCGTGCACCACCACACCTGGCTAAGATGGGTGGTTTGTCATGTATATTTTAACTATAAATTGGTTTTGAGATAGGCTATTATATAACCTAGGCTAGCTCCAAATATACTACATAGTAGAAGATGGCTCTGTAGTCCTAGTGCTTCTGCCTTGGCCCTTTAGACTGCTAGTTTTTTTTTTATTTTATTTTTCTCTTTAAGACAGGGTTTCTCTATGCAACCCTGGCTGTCCTGGACTTGCTTTGTAGACAAGGTTGACCTGGAACTCACAGAGATCTCTGCATGACTCTGCCTCCCAAGTGCTAGAATTAAAGGTGTGTGCCACCGTACCCGGCTTAGACTGCTAATTTTGAAAAATGCAATATAAACTATTTTACACATAAAGTTAGAAATCTTTATGAAATTCTGACACTATAAACACACCCTAATAAAGTAAAGGAAGGTCAAGTTAATAGCTATGCATAAAGGCAGGACAACAGTTTGATGTACAAGTAACATAGTTTTGTTTAGTATAATAAATAGGCCGAGACGGGCGTGGTGGCGCACGCCTTTAATCCCAGCACTCGGGAGGCAGAGGCAGGTGGATCGCTGTGAGTTCGAGGCCAGCCTGGTCTACAAAGTGAGTCCAGGATGGCCAAGGCTACACAGAGAAACCCTGTCTCGAAAAACCAAAAATAAATAAATAAATAAATAAATAAATAAATAGGCCATATGGTATACTGCAAAGAGGCAAATGAAGAGTATTCATTATGATACTTAAACAGTAGAAATAAATAATAATATGATAATAAAATAATAAAATCTGTGAGCCCAGCCCCAGAGATGTTAGCAGCATCTGAAACAGGCCGTCGTTTCTCATCATCAAAAAAGCAATAAGGCTCTTCAAAGAGAGAGCACTCAGAAGACGAAGGTGAGCGGCACAGGCCACTGTCAGATGAAGACGGGCAGCAGCTCAAGCACAGCTGTCCCTGCTCAGCAGCAGCATGAAGCAATTTGTAAGGGGTAGCTCAGCTGTGAGCTAGAGACTCATTTCCTCGCCTGCATCCCTATCTTATCCCCTGGCCTGCCAGCAGACAGGCTTCAAGAGGCCTCTGAATACCTCTTACTTAGAAGGCAATAGGAGAAGCGGCTGAGCACACAGAACCTAGGCAGGGATGTTGTTTCTATAGGGGGTAGGAGGGAAGAGCCAGCCAGTAGCTCATTAGGCTGTGTGTGCCTGCTCCTTCTGGGAGGTAAGGCCTCTAACGCTGTTCCCTGGTGAGGCAGAACTAGCCAGTTCATCACCCTAAATGTCTGAATCAGTCACTTGGCTGCATGTTCATGACCCTGCATCGCACTTACCACTGGCCGCCTGGGAGGCTCTGTTGGAGGGAAGCTCACTGGGACTGAGTGCACCTCAAGGTCTGGTCCTCCCCACAGTAAGAACTGAGCACCAAGCTTCTGGTGCTGCTGCTCTTACAGAGCCACTCGTACTGAAGTATGTCCAAGATTGCTTCCTAGTGGTGCAGGGCACCCTTTTAGTTCATGGCTGCACAGGGAGTAAAAGGTCAGTGGTGCTGTGCTCCTCCTATGCGGGTGATGCTAGTTAGTGGTGGGGATATGCAGAGTTCAAGAAGACAGAAGGCACTAGGGAGAAAGAACTCTCTGGACAACAGCATGGCTGATGAAAGCAGTGTGGGCTACTGTGCTGATGACATCTGTGATGGCACCACAACTGTTACTGACATAAACTTGGGCAGAGCCAGGCATTGTGGGATACACCTGTCATCTAAGCACTCACAAAGCCACATCTCAAAAGAGAGTAACAATGACATGAAAATACTGTGGGGTATGTGACTAGCATCTCTATGGATCTATTTCTTCATTTATATAATGGGGGAATAATCTACAATCAAGAGACCTCTATGACAAACATAGCCAAGCAGAAAGACCCCATGCATGACACAGCTCAGCATGGGACTAGTCACTTCACTTCTCTGAGCTTCTCTGTTCACCTACGAACTACACTGCTTTGAGGACTAAGGCAGACCATAAGCCTGAGCAACTGCCCTGCTGCCTGTTGTTGAGAGCTGCTCAGAAATTGCAGCAAATAAACTGTGCTTCATAATCCATAGGGCTACATACAGCCTGGAGGCTTAGTGATGGGTGGAACTAAGTGTGCCCAAGATGGCAGAGCTGCCTGGAAGGAACTCAGGCCACTTGTCTACAACACCTCAAACCTGACTGTGAGAGCAGGAGTCTGGATGATCTAAATATCAAATGATAAAGCTACAGGAAGGCTTCTAATGGCTGACACATATCCACCAAGTGACTAATCCCATCTTTACACCCTGCAGCTCAGTCTGGACAGGGTATTGTGACAACAAGACACACTGCAGCATTACACAGCTAAAGCTGAACACAGGGACAGCAAGAAGGGGACCGTGCAAAGGCCCACATGCTGGCATTCTCCACCCTTTGGCAGTTGAGGAAATCATGCACTGACCCATGAATGTCTCACACATGACGATGGAAGAACAGAAAGGTCCAGAACATGTTAACAGACCACACATCACCTTAAATTTCACACCACATGAAAACCAAAACCTACAAGTCTTCATTTCTCTTGTAGTTCTGGTTACAGCACTGGCAGGAGGTAGTTTATGCAGCTGGCAAATGTGGCACAGGAGTCCCCTTTGAGATTCTGGGTCTCCATAAAGACAAACACCCCAAACAGATGTCTATGTGTTCAGATACCAACCTGACAAAGTCATCGGGGAGCAGGTCGGGGCTGACGCCCAGCGAGTCAAGCACATCGTTGCGTATCTGCGATAGCAGCGCTGCATCCTCATTGTAGCTATCACAACTAGGATCTCGCCCTTTATCTGTGCGGAATTTCAGCAGCACTGGGCAAGAAGGAAAGAAAGGTTAGAGCGCTCTTCTTTTTTTTGAGACAGGGTTTCTCTGTGTAGCCTTGGCTGTCCTGGAACTCACTTTGTAGACCAGGCTGGTCTCAAACTCACAGTGATCAGCCTGCCTCTGATTCCCGAGTGCTGGAATTATAGGCGTGCTCTTTTTACAATGATCTCATTTCAAACTCTCAAACAATAAAAACCCCAAAAAATCCTTTTCTCTTCTCACCTATAGTAAGTAATACATTAATCAAAATATAGGTCAAGTGAAAGGTAATATACTTTTCATCTAGCCAACAAGCATAGTCAAAAAGGCAATTATAGAATACAATAACTAAATTTTCTGCGACAAGTCCCCAGAAAGAAAAATAGGGTCTGACCTGCTACAGATTAAAGTCAAGTAAGACTTTCTTGAGGAGGCAACAAGTGAAATGTATGTGGGCAGAAGAGGCCAAGAAGAAAAGGGCCTGCTACATACGACCTGGAAGAGAGGCCAGGGTGGGAGGCCTGCACTCTAGAGGCTGCTTCAGCCAGAAAGGCCGGTCAAATACTCACTCACCAGACAGGCAGCTTACTGCAAACAAACCTCTCCTAATACAAGAACAATGCTAGCTTCCAGGAACCAAGGAAGCACTACTGGGTGGATCTTGATGTCTGCATCTGTGAAGCTTGCTGCCGGGGCAACAGTTATGACAATAAATTCACAAAGCCAATGGGATTCCCCTGAAGTCTGAGTGAAGTTTGGAAGTGGGTTACAAGTGTTCCAAGAAAAATCACAAACCAGAAGAGCCCAGACAGAAGTGGGGGGGAGGGGGAAGCATGATTTCTGGGGTGTCTCTGCTAAACAAAATGCCAAGCCTCTATTTCTCTGACAATTATTACATGTTAATGTAAGGTCTGTGTATGGAAAACTTTAAAAAGCAAAAAAACAAGCAAAAAGCTTCCTCAGGGTACTGTCTGCAGTCTGGGATGCTAGCTTCTCTAAGGGCATTGCTGGACCCCTTAGTGCTATTTGAGCACTTGACAAGCTAGGGGCCAGCTGCCAACGCACTGCCATCACGTGAGCTTGGCTTCTAACTGCACACCAGATGTGCAGTGAATGAAGGCACCAGAGTTGGCATCTGGGGACTGGCTGGAGTGGCAGCTGCTCCCTGTACTGCAGAAAGTCTCTTCCCCAATGTTCCATGGAAACAGGGAGACCGAGACAGTCTAGTCAGAGCAGTTTTCTGGGTGGCCCATGTACAATGTCAGTGACTCCTAAGAAGACAGGGTGTTGACCCAAGATGGGTATTAGGTGCTGCTGGCACAGAGTATGAATGTGATGCCACGTAGCTAGGTAGGTGAGGGCCAGTGGCACATGACAGCAAGAGGAAGCCAGGCTGCAAGCTCCAAGAGAGAGGAGAATCAGTCCTCTATTGGCAGCCTCCTGCATGGGCCTCTCCTTTCTCTGTTGCTGGGAGTATCAACTTTCACAAGTGACCAGGAAGTTTTCAGTCTTCACTACAAATGTTACAAAATACAGCTCTGGGAACAAAGCCTGAACTGTGATAGAACTTGCTATGTAATACTGAACACAGTACAAGTGTGAGTACGCCCACCTCCGCCCTGCCCCTGTTATCTTCTTGAGAGTAACCCGAGAAGACAGTGAGACCCATCACCCATCTACTTTCAGAGTAGAGGAAGTACACACCCTTGTCCATCTGTCTTTAGAGTAACATCAGCTTCACCTGTGAAAGAAACCAGGTGGCACCAAGAGGAAGAGCTAAGGCAGAGGGCAGTGGCTCAGCTGTTCCGGGTATAGTCTGCTCGATGGTGCCGGCAGGCTGGCACCGTGCACATACCTCACTGACCACATCTGAAGTGCTCTCAGGGCCACTGGGAAGGCGGCCAGCAGCACGGCCACTTATTTGCAGCAAAGCAAACAGAAGCTGTCTTTTTTGCTCTTTTTTGAATGTCAGCACTCATTAGCAGAGGTGAAGAGGGCGGGAAGAAACTCATGTTCTAAAAAGGCAGCGACCTCAGGACTGACCCCAGCCCTGACAAGTTCTTATTACATTCTGCTCTTTGTTTGGCTTTCTGCTGTTCTTAAACAGCCAGCTAGACAGACAGACAGACAGACACAGACACAGACACAGACACACACACACACACACACACACACACACACACACACACACACACACACACACACACACACACACACTGTTGTTGACTCTGCATTTCTGAATCGTAACTCCTCACCAGTTTGGGTTATAATTCACTCAGATCAAACAGTGGCAGGGATGGAGAACTACTTTGACAAAAGATGACTCATCAGATAACATAACACTACAAAATCAGAGTTCCAAACCTGACTGACTTCATCTGAACCATTTAATGTGAGCTGACCAAGTCCAGGGGCTGACATGTACTGCTGGAGGTAATGGACCCATGTCTCTGCTTAAGCTCAGGGTCTGACCATGTAATGGAAAAGACAAACGTTGAACACAAAAGTCAGCTGGGTGACAGTGGCCCATGCTTCAACCCCAGCACTCAGAAGGCAGAGGCAGGTGGCTATCTGTTCAAGGGCAGCCTGGCCTACTGACTCAGAGAAAGCTTTGCTTGTTACGTCAGAGAGAGAACCTGTATGAATGTGAACAAACCTAACTTGTACAAACATTTCTAAACATACCAAACTTCATCGAAACTCACGTCAGAGCTACCAGCAGCTGTGGTCAATAAGAACTTCATATTCGAGTCCAGCCTGGCCTACATAGTAAGATGCCGTCTCAAAAAACAAAAATATGTCAGGTGACGGGAAGCACTCAAGAGGAAGACAGCAGCGGATTTCTGTGAGTTTGAGGCCAGCGTGGTCTACAAAGTGAGTTCCAGGAATTCCATGGCTTCACAAAGAAACCCTGTTGTGGGAAAACCCAAACAAACAAACAAGTAGACTACTATTATGACAAGGACTAGGGATGCACTGCAGTAATGGCATATTTACTCAGCAGTGCAAGGCCCTGGGTTCCATCACTAGCACCGACTAACAAGTTGGTCACATACTGTGACATTTAACGTGAACACCAAAGTCACCCAAAACAAAGCAGCACACACCCAAGTATTTAAGAAGACAATGAAGTGTCACAAATTAGCTCCAATACAAGCATAGCTTTAAAAATTAGCTCAATTCAGGGAAGATTTGTGAACCTGTAACACGCAGCACCTCAAGCTTTTCTGGCCAGACATGGTGGCCTTATCCTCCTAATGCTCTCTGAGGTAAGATACTCACCCACTCCCAGCTGGCTCACTTAGGAAGGGTGTTACTTAAATTGCCCAGGTTAGTCTTGAAAACTCATCTACCAGTGATTCCCCGTCTCAGCCTCCTCAGTGTACAACATGCTTCCAATAGGCTAATTGATAGTTTCTGTCTTCCCCCAGGCTGGCCTCCTAGGAATGCAGGGCTGACTTTACTACTACACTGGGTCTCCTCCAATAGTAACTGTCCAAGGGACTGAGTTAACCGTCCATTCAGTTAATGTGCACTGACCAGTGCTGGGCATGGAGAGCAATGGGATGCTCCATCTCTCCACAAGATCCTCACTGGCTAACTCCAGAAGCTCTGACAGCCTAGAGGTGCCAGGGCACGCTTTTCTCAGCAGCCTGTGTCCCCCACCAGCAGAACCATACATGCTTAGTCCTGCTAGGCCGCACCTTCTCTGTGCCAAGGTCATCCCAGGCCAGAAAACTGGCACACAGAGGGTAGCACAGAATTCCAGGGAACAGCCACACGGCTAAAGACTCTTTCGGAAAATTGAATTAAACAATTAATCAAGGTGTTTAGGCCTGGAGGACAATGTGGGGTTCAGCGTGAACACACCAAAAAAGATGCCCGCCTGTTCTATTACTCCCTTGCCCACAATGTGGCAACCTAGCTCACATACCCTCTAGAGCAGCCAGCACTGGCTCTGGTTATTAACTGAACTGCAGATTTAATCCCTTTCTCTTTCTGTTTCACTCATCTTTTCTCGCCTCAGTTTCTTTTTCTCTTCTTAGTTAACTTTAGGGAGTCCTCTTGGCAGGACCATTAGAAGTTCAAAGTTATCTTTTACTCCATAATAGTTCGTGACAGCCTAGACTAAACGCTGCCCCACCCCAAATCTCTTAGAGGTCAATGTACTTGACGCTCAGAGGCAGAAGGACACAGTTGATGGGGAAAGACGGGGTTCTTGGAGGCTACCAGGAGGGGGATCTCAAGACTCTTATGACGTGTGGCGTCTGTGAATCTACTCAGATCAGTGCCTGGTGTTTTCCTGCTTGATGCTAGATCCATATGATGTTCCTATCTCCCTCCACAGTAGTCTCCCTGAAGACCCTCTCAGATGGCCTTGGAGCTCCGTGTCCTCCCACAGCTAGTCAAAGTGTTCACATGACAAAGCTTTGGCTCCTAGCCTGCACCACTGGGAGGCCTGCAGGGTGCTGATTTTGGAACCCTAGCCTCCCCTTCTTTGACTGTACACCATAGCTTGGTGGGACTGGACCACATACACACTTTTCTTTTTCAGATGATCACATTATAGAGCCCAAGTGGTCTCAAAATGGCTGTGCAGACCACACTGGTCCAGAACTTGCAGCTCTCCCCCTACCCGTATCTCTCCACTACTACCACACTGGAATCTTTTTCTCTATAAACAGCTACAGCCTCAAGTTATTTCTTATAATGACAGAAAGCTAGTGCTTCACCCTTTCATCTCTCCAATAAAACTTCATCAATGGTCTTATGATGAATCAGCTCAAAAGAAAGACACTGTCTCCCACTGTCAGTCTCTTACTTGCTTTTGAAAACCTCCCAGACAGCCACATGAAAGCTGCTGATGGGTATAAAGGAGAGGACCAATTCTCAGAAATGACTCAAAATAAGATGCCCTTTTTGCCTATCAAGTTACACTGAGATTACTCAAGCAAAAGGCAGAGGACCTGCATCTCATCTGGGACTCAGCAGAGGCAGGAGTGCTCAATGAATCACACAAAACAGCTAATAAACACCTACGATCAAAGCTCTAGGATAACCACAAGCTAGAGTCCTTGTCTACGGTGAGGTCCAGGATAGTTAGGGATACACAGCAAGACTCTCCTCCCTCCCTCTCAAAAGATTCTTCACACAAGGTTAAGTCACAGCCTTGACTGATTATGCACAAATGTTCACCACCATGTTATTTATACCACAGAAAACCTGGGGCTAATCTCAGCAATAGGATGGTAACTATGAACAGAAAAGAGAACAGAGTATCCTGCAGCTATGAAAATCTTAAAGTTGAGTTTTTAGTCACGTTTCTTTCATCAACTGGATTAAAATGTATGATACACCCACTCAGACACCATCCAGTTTCTGTCAGAAAGTCTATTTTTCAATCTATAAACGACTCCTGAGTTTGACTTTTACCTTTAATGGGGACATTCTAACTAGCATAAAAAGACTGTAATTAATGAAGGAAAACAAAACAAAACAGAGGAGGATCACAAAGGAGAGTTGTGTGAGCCCACGGCTGTGTCCTGCATGGCCTCCATCTACCAGCCTGGCTAGTGCATGACAGTAACACAGCAACTGTGACAGCCCTCTGCACTCGGCCCACCCTGCCTGGTCACAAGCAGCAGGGAAAGAGGGTCTTTTCTCCAGCCAAGCACTTGAGCGGCACGTGGCCTTGAATCTGGGCATCTGCTACTCTCTGCCAACCACATAGAGAGGGAAGATGGCACAGGACATTCCCGTGACTACTAACTGACAGTCAGAGAAAAGAGGTGAGGCTCTAACAACAACTGCAGCTGGGACTGGGGCTTGTCAACAGCTCACAGGCAGATGCTGGAAGTGGGGGCAGGGGACATGGCTTGCAAAGACAAAACAAGGCAGGTGGCTAACAATGTGGCTTATTATTGTATCTGGTTGTGGAGTAAGTCATGGCCCCAGAGTGCCTGAAATTCAGATAAAGTAATGGTTCCATTGGCACCATTCAGAGTCTCACAGTCAGGGTCACCAATCAGCCTCACAGCACTTTTGAGGTGATGCTTAAACAGGTTCTGGGGACACAGGGTTTGCTGAGTTTAACTCTAACAGCTGATTCAGACTTGTCCGTGTGAAAATGGAACGTGATCTGCCCTTGCGTGGCCATGAAGATAACAGTCACTGGCGAAGCACACGAGGACATAGCACGACTTGGCCTCCACTAATCACCCAGCCTCTGGACTTGAGGTTCTGGGACTGTGTTCCTGGACTAAGCACCTGCCTTCTCACACTTGAAGCTGCTGGGGAATCACCCTTGCTCTTCCTCAGATAGTATTACCTTCCTCTTTTCTCAATGACTAGTCTCTCAAGCCTACCACTCGAAGCAAGTGCTGCACAGACATAAACATCACCACTGCTTTTTGCCTACAAATTATTTTTAAACACCTGTGGTCACGACAGCAGCAAATCAAGCAGTCAGTTGCTACCCTATTATCACAGGTGTCTCCTCATGGCTAGCTGCTCCTCAGGAGTTCTCCACTGGGGAGCATCATGCTTGAATAGTGCTGCCTGCCTATGGCCTGTTTGGCAAAGGTTATGAGTTCAGGTAGAGATCTAGGAAACACAACTTAAGAATGTTACAGTAGTGACAGGTGTGGTGCCTTCATCCTATTATCTTAGCACTCAGGAGGTAATAGGAGAAAATAGGACCCATGAAAGTAATAGGACTTATTCACTGGCAGGAAGCTACTAACTAGTACACAGCAAAGTGTGGACCCAAACTTCTTTCAAATTCAAACAAATTTAGGTGATTTTTTTTCTTAAATAAAAATAACTAGCCGGGCAGTAGTGGTGGACACTTTTAATCCCAGCATTTGGGAGGCAGAGGAAGGCAGATCTCTGAGTTCAAGGCCAGCCTGGCCTACACAGGAGAAACCCTGTTTTTTTTTTTGTTTGTTTGTTTTTGTTTTTTTTAAACACACCTGGGTATTTTGCCTATGTGTGTACATGCCTGGGGTCCACTGAGATCAGAAAAGAGTGTCAGATCCCCTGGGACTAAAGTTACAGGAGCTTGTAGGTCACCATGTGGATGCTGAAAATCAAATCCAGGGTTTTCAGGAAAGCAGCCAGTGCTCTCAATTGCTGAGGCATCTCCCTAGCACTAACCTCAAGTACTTTTCTACGGGAAGAAAGCTGTGAATCCCAGACTTGGTAGGCTAAGTTCTGAAATCAAGAAGTAGCTGCCTCAGAAAAACAACATCTTCCCCATGGGCCAGCTCCCAGCCAGCTACAAGTTCCTACCCATTTGAACGTGCCTGAGTGTGGGTAGCCAGGCCAGCAGCAGTCCTCCAGAATGGCACAGCCCTGCTCTTTGAGGCTTAGATGCATTTCCTTGCTGATGAACAGTAGGAAAATGGCCAAGAGTCTACTATGCAAATTACCTCTTCTAGACAGCTTCACAAGGGCCTAGAATAAACTAATGCAGCAACAGAGTAAGAATTGGTTAGAATCTCCAAATTTGGAACAGGTGCCAAGAGACGTCAACCAGTCCTCATTTAGCAAGCAGCACAGCATCAGAGCAGTGCTAGACAAGCAAGAGGGGAGGAAGCCACATTTAGCTAGCTCTTGTCCAGAGGTGCTATCAGATAAGAGGAAGGAAACCTAAGGCAAACACAGGAAAGGGAAGTGGGAAGTTGAGCAGTGAGGACAGTGAGGACAAGGGCTAAGGACAGGAGCACAGGGAATAGGAACAACCACAGCATCGGCTTCCAGCTGCCTGGAGAGAAAAGATGATTAAGTAGGACAGAGGCACAGAGTTCCACAGCGAGCAGATCCCAGTTGTAGGTGCCAGTGTGTACCTATAGTCAGAGCTCTTTTTCCGAAGAAAGAGCCTAGGGACATGGCTTAGTGGTAGGGTGCATAGAATTGGGCAGTAGGGACTATCTGTGGGATAAAAAGAACATCAGAGAAAGGCCTGGATATCTAGATGAACCAATGTGGTGATAAGGAGGTGACCAGCCCAGTGGCCCTCTGGGAGTAAGTGTGAGAAGGGGGTTCACCTAGGATGAGCTCCAGCTTTGTCTATGTAGTACATGCTGCATTATGTGAAAGGGCTACCATTCCCCCGCCCCTCAGACAAGGTTTCTCTGTGTAGCCCTGGCTGACCTGGACCTCACTCTATAGACCAGGCTGGCCTCAAACTCATAGAGATCCACCTGCCTCTGCCTCCCGAGTGCTGGGATTATAGACGTGCACCACCACCACCACCTGGCTATGGGCTGCCAATTTTTTGAGACAAGATCTTACTATGTATCCCCGGGTAGCCAGATCCGCATAAGTTCTAGGATGGCAACAAGAACATAGTGAAACTCTGTCTCCAAAAAGAAAAGGAAGAGAATGCAATAAATGGGTCAAAACAGAACTCAAGAGCATATTGGGTTTTTTGGTTTTTGAAACAGGGCTGTCTTGGAACTTGCTCTGTAGACTAGGCTGACCTCAAACTCATGGAGATCCACCTGCCTCAGCCTCCTGAGTGCTGGGATTAAAGATGTCCGCCACAACCCCATCCCACTCCACGCACCGTACTTGAGGATATTGGTTTTTGTTTGTTTGGTTGGTTGGTTTTTCCACACAGGGTTTCTCTGTGTGTATCCCTGGCTGGCCTAGACTCACTTTGTAGACCAGGCTGCCCTCAACTCATAGCAATCCACCTGCCTCTGCCTCCCCCAGTGCTGGGATTAAAGGCATGCACCACCACGCCTGGATGAGCATATTGGTTTTTAACACATTAAGTATGCATGATTTTCTACCCTTAAGATTTAATTTTTTTTCTTTTCATTTGGCTGAATGTTTTTCCAAGATATAGTTTCTCCGTATAGCCCTGGTTGTCCTGGAACTCAAAAGATCTGCCTGCCTGTGCCTCCCAAGTGCTGGGTTAAAGACGTGCACAACAGCCCAGGTGAGCAGTTGTTGTTCTTGCAGAGAACCCCAACTATGACTACTCGCACCCATGTCGGGGTTACGCCATCCTTAAGTCCAGTTCCAGAGGCTCCAAATCCCACTTCTGGCCCCCAGGGACAGCAGGCATGCATTCATGTGTACACACATACAAGGAGGAGAAACACTCACACATAAAATTTTTTCCATCATTTTCATTTAAAAATTTTTTTGGTTTTTCAACACAGGGTTTCTCTGTATCCCTGGCTATCCTAGACTCACTTTGTAGACCAGGCTGGCCTCGAAACCACAGGGATCCACCTGCTTCTGCCTCCCGAGTGCTGGGATTAAAGATGTGTACCACCACACCGGGCATAAAAATATATTTTACATGAATATATGTACACGTGAATACAGGTACCCAAGAGGGTTTCAGATCCCCTGGAGCTGGAGTTATATACAGATGGTTGTAAGATCCATGATATGGACACTTCAAATTGAAGTCTAGTCCTCTGCACGAGCAGCAAGCCATTTTAACCTATGAGCCATCATGTCCAGCCCCTTGTGCTTATCTTGAATTTGCCCATACCCAGAAGGAGGAGGGGACTCACTCTATCCACCCTTTGCACCATAGTCTACCCTGTACTGCCCAACTACTTGTTGTACCCTGGAAGGCCCTGAGCAGCTTTTGATAAAGTTGGCTCTCTCTGCAGTCACCAGCAGTAGTTGTTTACAGGCACACGTGTGCTCCGGGAGTCCCCCTAACACCAGCACATGGTAGAAGTAGAACTGTAGAGAAGGTGCCTTCCTGGACACCCTCCACTCCCCACACAGGCTTCTCTCTAATCTTTTAGACAAGAAACATAACTCGCATTGCCAGGGATGAATGTACACAAGGAATTTCACCTTAAGCGCAGTCCGGGCTCTTGTTACACAAAGAAACCGGATCTGTGGGGTGCGGAATCCATCACTTCTCCTAATACAGCTATTGGTTCCTAGTCTTACTCTTTTGACAGGTGCCACCATTCTGTTTGCTTGTTTGTTGTTTTCGAGACAGGGTTTCTCTGTGTTGTCCTTGAACTCACAGGGATCCACCTGCCGCTGCCTCCCGAGTGCTCGGACTAAAGCCGTGTGCCACCACTGCCTGGCTGTGCCACCATTCTTAAGCACTTTTGTATTTTCTGGCACAGCAGGAAGTTACGAACTCATATGTAATTTTCCTATCCTACCTCTGGAATCATCCAGTTTTCTGAGAAGCCTTGGTTCCACTTAGTGGAAAAAGCATCTACTGTGATCTAAGTAAGCCAGAGTTGCCCCTCCAGGGTGCCTTTGCATTTAAATTTTTGATTCACTAATTTAAGAAACAAACACACACACACACACACACACACACACACACACACACATCCAGATCTGCAGATGAGAAGCCACAAGCATATCTGGCCTGCCACCTCTAGCCCCACCCTCTCTCTCAGGGTTCCTTCCAGCCTGTTCTGTGTTCCATACACACAATATTCTGCTAAGAAGAAAATCTAGCTGTCCTTATTCATACTGGTTACCTGTTTGCTCATTCCTGAATTTATAGTATATAGTTTCCAGAGCTGTGAACACTGAAAAAACAAAGCTACTAATAATTTTCAGTTCTTTCTTCAGGCTGATGCACATACAAACCACTGCATTAAAACAAGGCCTGCCTGTTCCAGCCTAGGTCTGTAATCTCAGCACTTAGTAGGCAGAAGCAGGGAGAGGAGAAGCTTGAGGCCGGCATTGGCTCCATAGTGAGTTCTGAGGCCACACTGACTTATCCTGGTTGAGATCCCGTCTCAACAAACAACAAAATAAACCCACTGCAGTCAAGAACTCCTTTTGTTCCTGTTTCAGTGCAACACTGTCTGAGGTACGGCTTCTTTCCCTACTGTATCGCGGCTCACCTGAAAGCTTTAGGAAACCGTCAAGAAACACATCACTCTTATTAGTTGGCTCACTTTCTCAGGGTTCTCTGGGTGGTTCTGACACCACATCCATTGAGAAGCCGCTGCTGTTTGGCTGGCAACACTATCCCTTCTCTTTCCCTCAATCTGCAGCAGAGGTGTCTGCTCTCCCAGCTCCTAGAGTGCTCTTAACAGTCTGCTTTGACAACTGTGGAGTAATTCAGCCATGCTGAACACTGACATGAGAGAGCTTTTTTTTTTCCTCCTACAGCCTACATTACGGCTTTCCTCACAAGGTGCTAAGGTTTGTGAATCCACTGGTAAGGAGATCAATTCTTCCTCCTGATTCTTAGCCACAGATCTTGCAAATACCAGATGGACCCCACATGTTTGATGTTGGGTTATTTTTGCCTTCAGTTCTGAGTCTGCAGTATGTGCTAAGTATTTTTCCATGGTTTATTAGACCAGACTAAGAGTGGGGACAGCAAGGACCCTCTGATAGCAACTCATCTTGAGATGTGGTCCACTCCTTCCTGCTCTTAGCTAAGCCTACATTTTACTGTCCATGGGGGTAAGTGAACAGTTTCCATACAAGCCACTATTTTTAGTACTCCTGTTATGATAAACTCACAGTAACCTCAAAAAGAACAAATCAAAGTCAACTTTTTGCCACAGGAAACCAGCTCACACTTAATGTTTTGAAACACACCATGGGAGAAGAAGAAAATCAGCCCCTTCTGCTCACAGATGGAGAGGACAGCTCTCAAGACAGTGGAAAAAATGCAGCAGGAAGCCTTCAGTGTGACCACTATTGTATTAGACTAACTGGAAAAACACCTAGTTCCCAAACACACAGGGACAGTAGAGCAGCATGGGACTCTGTACGCACCCAGCCAGGAAAACACTGGGCATCAAGCCTGGTCTGTGCTGGGTTTGATGATGCTATTACCCCAGTCACCCGAAAGACTGAGGCAGGAGGATCACAATTTCAGGGACATCTTAAGACAACTTCTTGTCTAATTATTTAAAAAAAAAAAAAAAAGTGTATAGGTGTCTAGGGGTATGGGTGGGATGGAGAGAGAAAGCAAAGGAAAGGGGGGGAAAGTTGGGCGTGGTGGTGCACGCTTTTAATCCCAGCACTGTGGAGGCAGAGAAAGGAGGATCGCTGTGAGTTTGAGGCCAGCCTGGTCTACAAAGTGAGTCTAGGTCAGCCAAGGCTACACAGAGAAACCCTGTCTGGAAAAAAAAAAAAAAAAAAAGGCTTGCCAGCACCTGGGGAGCGGATACCAGAAGGATGAAGGGACACCAACATGTGGATAGTTTGCACACTGAAGTGGAACAAATGAGCAGACAAGCAGTAACCAGTCACTCACAGTCATCTAAGCAAGGTGTGGTAGTGTGCGCCATTAACCCCAGCACTCGGGAGGCAGAGGCAGGTGGATCACTGTGAGTTCGAGGCCAGCCTGGTCTACAAAGCCAGTCCTGGGCAGCCAAGGATACACAGAGAAATCCTGTCTCGAAAAATCAAAAACCAACCAACCAAAACAAACAACAACAAAAAGAATAGTCATCTATCTAGCACCCAGTGTTTCTCACCAGGCAAGGGGGAAATGAGGCCAGATCCTTTTTTTCTCAGGGGTGCATCACAGCCCACCACCCTGTCCTCAGTGGGCACCATCAGGGTACATGAAGTCATCAGTACAGAATCATCAGCTTATATGGGCCACAGTATCAGGCCTGGAAATAGAAAAAACTACTTACACATCTTTCCAATCAGCTGGATATAGATTATGGTATGTCATCCAGCCAACAGGAGAAGAGCAAGGTCACTCTTAGGTTTAGAGATCCTTCAGTATCATTTAAGTTATCACATGAAAATATCAAATTAACTGGGTGTAGTGGAAGCAGGACCAGGAGTTCAAGGCCAACTTTGCTATAGAGTGTGTGTGTGTGTGTGTGTGTGTCTCTCTGAAAGCAGGGTAGAGCGAGGGCATAGCCCTTAAGAGCAAGTACTGCTCACCCAGAGAAGCCAGTTCCAGCAGTCATAGTGAGAGGCCTCAAAACCTGTTAACTCCAGCTTGAGGGGATCCAACACTCTCTTCTGGCCTCTGAGGGCACCCACACTTAAGTGGACACACACACAATGGAAAAAAAAAAAATCAATCAAACAAAACCAAACTGCACACACATAGTAATCAGCTTAGATATAATAAAATCCCAGGCTTCCTGCTTATCCCAGGCCCTGGTTCTTCATAACATACGGGCCTATTCGTCTTTCTCTAGACATCCCACATACCTGCTTCCTGGGACTTGCTTTCTTGGCAGCCCATGACAATTCCTCATAGCCACTGTATGCCTATCTGTGTGCTCTGGTTTTCTTTTTTCCTTTACTTTGCATTTATTACTGTTGTGTGGGATATGCACATGTGTGGAAACTTTGTGACATTGGTTGTCGCCGTCATTATGTGGATTCTGAGGATCAAACTCAAGCCATAAGAGCTGTTACCCGCTGAGCCATTCTGCAGATCCTCTGTGTGTGTCTGGCTGTGTGAACGCCAATGCCTATGGAGGCCAGACAGAACAGGGCATTGGATCCCCCGAAGCTAAAGTTACAGGCAGCTACAAGCTGCCAGATATGGGTCTTCTGAAGAAAAGCAAGAAGTCTTAACTCCCGAGCCATCTGTCAAGTCCCTGCTTTTATCTCTTGAGTGGTCGTGCATTTCCAGAGGTGCTACAATTAGAACTGTTTGGAACATCCAGATGCAGGGAGGTCAAGGCCTGGTCTGTTTTTCTGTTCGACTATATGTACTTTTTAAATTTCTTGCTTGGTTACAATAATCATGAGACTCTTCCCCCACGCCCTCCACCCCTTTAATTAATGGACAAAACTTTAGATTTGTGTAATGAGTTTTGACTGCATATAGGTCTGTGCACTACATGTGTGCCTGGTGCCCATGGAGATCAGAAGAGGGCTGGATAGGTGGGTGATGGGAACTGAACCCTAGTCCTCTGTTAAGAGCAGCCAGTGCTCCTAACCACTGGGCCACATCTCTAGCCCCTGACCAAAAGGCTCTTGTGTCCACTGACCTCATTCCTCTTTTCAGGGTGGCATATCAGCTTCTATGTGCTATACCAGCTTTCTGAGAAGTATGCTTGTCATTAACTGTTGTTGGAATCTTGAGTAAAGAAGTCAATTTGCAGCTGGGCATGGTGGTGCATGCCTTTAATCCCAGCATTCAGGAGGCAGAGGCATACGGATCACTGTGAGTTCGAGGCCAGTATGGTGTACAAAGTGAGTCCAGGACAGCCAAGACTATACAGAGAAACCGTCTCGATCCCCCACCCCCCCACCCCCCGCCCCACCAAGAACAAAACAAAACAAAAAACAAAAAGTCAATTTGCTGCTGAGTGGTAGTGGTGCACACCTTTAATTCCAGCAACCGGGCGGCAGAGGCAAGGAAATCTCCTGAGTTTGAGCCGAGCCTAGTCTATAGAGCAAATTCCAGGACAGCCAGAGCCATACAGAGAAACCCTGTGGGGTGGAGGTAGGTGAGTGGAGGTGGGGGTGCAGGTAGCAATCTGCCTTTTGGGAAGTTTGTTTACTCATCTATGACATAAAAATAAGAAATTAACTAAGGGGCTGGAGAGATGGCTGAGAGGTTAAGAGCACTGACTACTCCTCCAAAGGTCCTGGTTCAATTCCTAGCAACCACATGGTGGCTCACAGCCATCTATAATGTGATCTGATACCTTCTTCTGGCCTGCAGGAAAAGCACTGTATACATAATAATTAATTAAGTAAAACAAAAAACAACTAACCAGTCCCTTAAACCTGAATTCTAAATAATCTAATGAAACATGTATATTTGTCTTTGTGCATTTTTATACTTCAAACAACCCTGCTGATGTATGATACATCATGTGATTTTTTGGTTTTGGTCTGTTTAAGTGTGTGTTAGTGTCTTTTTGATACTGCTTATGGATCCTAGGGCCAGTTGCACTGGCAAGGCAACCACTGGGATGCATCCTCTAGTCTTGCACTTCTTGTTTTGAGCAGGGTTTTATCAAATTGTCTAGGCTGACCTTGAGTTCATGCTACAGTACGGAGACCTTTCACTTGCTAAGATCCTGCTTCAGCCTCCCAACAACCTGGGATTATTGTCCAGTGTCACCAGGCCTGGTTTCATTAAGTATACATCTCAAAAAACAAACAAACAAACAAATAAACCAAAAACAAAAACAAAAACAAAAAACCAATAGCTGGGAGGTGGTGGCACACACCTTTAATCCCAGGACCCTGGAGGCAGAGCAGGTGGATCTCTGTGAGTTTGAGGCCAGCCTGGTCTATATCACAGTTAATGTCAGGTAGTGACATATATACTTGGAATGCCAGCACCTGGAAGGCTGAAGCACTATTGAGAGTTGGTGGTCAGCCTGAGCTATGTAGCTATCTAAAAACAAAAGCAAAAACAGGCAGCTCTTGTTTCTTGCTGGGGCAAGTCCAAGCACCTGGATGCTCTTGGTACCCAGACCCACATAAGACATCAAAGGGCTGGACCCAAGCTTGCAGTGCTTACCCAGAATGCATAAAGCCCTGGGTTCATTCCTAGTAGCACACAAAAACTGGGCAATGGAGGCACATGCTTATAATTCCACTATTTGAGGAAAGTCAGAAAGATCAAGATCTCATGATATTGAGTTTGAGGCCAGCTGGGACTACATTAAGATTCTTACCAAGAAAATAAATAAAAACCAACAGCCAGGCATGGAGGCCCATTCCTTTAATCTCAGAAATACAGAGGCAGAGGCAGAGGCAAGAGCAGGCACTCTGAGTTCGAGGCCATCCTGGTCTACAAATTGAGTTCCAGGACAGCCAGGGCTACAAAGAAAAACCTGTGATGGATGGATGAATACAAATAAAAAGCCAAACTGTGGATTATCTATCTACCCACCTTAGGGGGAATGCTGTGATCTTGAGACAGAGGGGAGGACTCTATGGAAATCGCCATTCTCAGACCTGACAGCCCTTTTCCCTATTCTTTTTCTTTGAGACAGTCTCACCGTTTCTGAGCTAGCTGAATACCAGAATCCCTGACCAGAGCTAGGACTATGTGAGGCAAGAGTTGACAATGACATTTCTAGTGTCTCAATTTCTGCCATGGGAGCGGCTGTGGGATATTGAGTGATGTCACTCATCTCTTCACACTAAATGCAGGAATGCTCCCCACCAAGGCCTAGCAACCAGAGCCAGAACCACACTAGTAGACAAAGACAGCCCAGGTAAGACTCGGGGGTTGCTTCATAAGCAACTGTTAGAAAGATTTCATCATACACACAGATGCTGCAAACTAGAGGTTACTGCTTCCTTGTCAGACAGAGGACTTGCAGGCAGCCCTGGCCCAGAGGAGCAGGTGCTGTCACAGCCCAGCTGGCACTTCTTTCACACAGGGTCCCACAGTCCTGAGGGGAGGCATTTCTTACATGCCTAACACTCATTCCTACTTAACCCACTTAAATATTTCTGTATCAATGGACATCCAGGGTTTTTAAATAGTTCATCCCCTGAAATTCCCTATCCTCTGTCCCTTTCCCAACTTTGAGACAGCATTCACGCATCACAGGCTGTCCTCAGACACACTAGAGCTGAGCATTGAGTTTGATGCTCCTCCTGTGTCTGAGTCGCAAGTGCTGGGATTATAAGCATGTACCACACCTCCGAAATTATTATTTAAGTGGTATTTTAAAAGTTGAACCTCGATGGGGCTGGAGCAATGGTTCAGCAGGTAAGAGTACTTGCTGATTTTGCATGAGACGCAGATTTGGTACCAACACTGACAAGATGGCTCACAACCATCTACAACTACAGCTCCAAGGGAGGGTCTAGCACCCTCTTCTGCACTCTGGATATACATATACTGTACTTGCACATACATACACACCATCTCTCTCTCTCTCTCTCTCTCTCCCTCTCTCCCTCTCTCCCTCTCTCTCTCTCTCTCTCTCTCTCTCTCTCTCTCACACACACACACACACACACACACACACACACACACACAGAGTCACACAATCTTAAAAGAAAAAAGAAATCCCTGATCTTTATAAAGTTGAAAATAAACAACTGAAAATGATAGGGACAGGAGCAACACTGAGAGGTCAAGCAGTAATTTGTTATGTAACTCCTGAATACCAGCAAGGCTATAGGAAGATGGCTCATTCAGAAAGGGACAAGCCAGGTAGAATGGACAGTAATATGGGAGACTGAGGCAGGAGGATCACCTCAAGTTCAAGACAGTCTGGGCTCTATGTAAGGCCTCATTGTAAAGGGTAAAAAGCAAACAATTCAATTCAAAGACAAGATGCCAAGATGCTGAGGAACTTATAGTCATCTCAGGCTCAACTGTGGAAAAGAAGTCATTCTGACCAATTGACAAAGTCACCAGGAAGCAGACCTTGTGCTGAGGAGACAGAGGCGCCCACATACGGCTTCAACACTGGGCCACAGTACAAGTCCCAGCTGGCACCTGCCTGAGGTGGCTCCATCTCCAGGCCTCACCTTGCAGCAGAAAGTAGTCTGGGGCTGTGCGTTTCAAGGCAGCCTTGGCTTTCTCTTCACCCCAATCCACTTCTAGTGCCTCTTTTACAGGGCAGAAAAGCACTTTCTGTGGAAAAAAGACAGAGTACTTACGAACAAGCATGCTGGTTTGAGTCAGAACAAGAGCTCTTTTCCAGTCAGACAAATTTCAATATTCAAAGTCTTATTCCAAGCCAGCATTTACTAAAATCTAAGAAATAATTCCTTCATATTCTGTGCAGGAAGATGACACAACCAATCTACTAAGACCTGGTTCACTTTTGATCTTATTATGTAGCCCAGGCTGGCCTCAAACTTGAAGAGATCCTCCTGATTCAGCCTCCCAGACTCAACTGGATGGAGTGGTACACAAGCCTTTAATTCCAGGGCCCAGGAGGTTGAAGCAGGAGGATGGCAAGTGTTAGAGCAGCCAACATGAGCTTCAATCTCAAAAACGGTATCAAGTATAAATTTAATTATAAACAAGAAAACCAAAATTGTAAGTATTTCACAGTACAGTGGTTTGAAGATGACAGTATCAGGAAGAGTAAGGAGTGGGAAAAAAGCTCCAAGCTGTGGAAACACAAACAGCATTGGCAAAAAAGTCCTGTGGCAGGAGTGTGTATGGATGAAAGCTGTGTATCTAAATTACTTCTTGTCTTCTTGTGCTAAGGTTGGCCCTGTGGCCTTACAACTGCTGAGCAAATGCTCTACCACTGAGCTAGCCCCAAGTCAAATTATCTGGATTTTAAAGTGTAATATATTTAGTGATTTCCCCTCTAAACATTAGGAAACAACTAAAAAGAAAAACCACCACAGGGCTGGAAAGACACTTCAGCAGATAAAGATGCGGTCACCAAGCCTGACAACCTGAGTTCCATCCCTCGGAACCATGTGATGGGAGAAAAGAACTGATTCACACAAGATGTCCCCCTCCAAAACACACGCACGCACGCACACAGGTGCACCCACAGACAAAGTAATAAAAAATTTAAAATAAAAGGAGCATATGTGAACTAGAAGAGACAGCACAGCAGTTAAAACTACATACTGTTCTTGCAGAGGACCTAAATTCAATTGCCAGTACCCATGTCCAGTTCCTAAAGTCGTGTAATTCCCATTCCATGAGGTCTGAAGCTCCTAGCGTGCATAGATATGTGAACCTATGTACACATGCCTATAATTAAAAATAAACATTAAAAAAACAACAACAACAAAAACTCAAACATGACTTACTGTTCCCTGAGTAATACAGTCCAAAAGTTGAGCCCTTCTACCCACACATAGACATTTTCTGGGGAGAGAATTTCCAAGCAAGCATGTAGGCGATGGGTGTCTGGGTGAAAGGTCCAACCAGATAGACGAAGGCTATCCCTACAGAAACAGTAGCATGACACTGGTTGCATCCAATGGCTGACACAAACAAATATTGGAATTTAGGGAGGCAGGCTTGCTTTCTGAAGAAAATTAATACACAGAACAGTAAGAAACTAAAATGAACACTGTGCTGAGAGGTATTCATGTGAACTTACTGGGAATATAGTGAGAAATAAAAGTGGTTGGTTATTGGGTAGGCGTGTTGTAGGCTTGTAATCCCAGCATGTGACAGGCAAGCTGGCTAGCTAGACTAGCTTAAATGGTGGGCTTTAGGTTGTAGCAAGACACCTCACCTCATGATGAAAGTTAAACACAGCAACCAAGGAAGACAACCTGATTATCAACCTCAGGCAGCCTCTAGCGCAACTTGGTTCCTGCAAGCATGCACAACCCTATGTGAATAAACATGAATGGTATAAATGTGCAGGTCCGCTCATCTAGATTTAGAACTGATGAGACACTGGTGAGAAATGAGAGAGTACCATTTAAAAAAAAAAAAAAGATTTATTATGTTTACAGTGTTCTGTCTGCATGTACACCTGCATGCCAAAAGAGAGCATCAGATCTCATTATAGATGGTTGTGGGCCACCATGTGGTTTCCGGGAATTGAACTCAGAATCTTTGGAAGAGCAAGTAGCGCTCTTAACCTCTGAGCCATCTCTCCAGCCCACCATTTAAAAAAAAAAAAAAAAAAAAAGACCTCTCCACAAAACATTTATATCATAGAAGAAAAAGAACAACCTCTTAGAGGCTAGAGAGTTGACTCAGTGGGTCTGATTGTTAGCATCCACAAGGCAGCTCACAACTATCTGTAACTCCCCAGTCCCAGGAACCTGACCCTCTTCTGGCCTCCATAAAAACTGCACGCATGTGGTACACATTCATGCAGACAAAACACCCACACACGGCTGGGCGTGGTGGTGCACGCCTTTAATCCCAGCACTCGGGAGGCAGAGGCAGGTGGATCGCTGTGAGTTCGAGGCCAGCCTGGTCTACAAAGTGAGTTCAGGATGGCCAAGGCTACACAGAGAAACCCTGTCTTGAAAAACCAAACCAAACAAAACAAAAACACCCACACACACATAAAATAAAGAATTTTTTTTTCCTTTAAAAAATTTCAAGACAAGGTTTCTCTGTGTAGCCTTGGCTGTACCAGACTCATGTTGTTGACCAGGCTGACCTCGAACCTGCCTCTGCCAGGATTAAAGGTATATGCCACCACGCCCAGCTCACAGCATAGTTTCTTTTTTTTTTTTTTTTTTCTTTTGGTTTTTCCGAGACACGGTTTCTCTGTGCAGCCTTAGCTGTCCTAGACTCACTTTGTAGACCAGGCTGGCCTCGAACTCACAGCGATCCACCTGCCTCTGCCTCCCGAGTGCTGGGATTAAAGGCGTGCGCCACCACGCCCGGCCACAGGACAGTTTCTAACAGGAAAAGTTTATATACCTGAATGCCATCAACAGCACAGACACAAAACATTAACACATTCATACAAAAGAAGCCCTGCAGCGCTGTGCAAGAGGGCTTGTTATGGTGGTGTAGGTTGTGTATACATGTTCTGCAACTCCCATGCCAGCAGCTACAGGTGCTTATTTATCGAGCACAAGGTGTCTGTTTTTATACTATATTTAATATTAAATGGCCATATGTGGCTAGTAACTACCACAAAGGACAGCAAAGCTCCCCAGACACACAGATGGTCCCACCAACATAACACCTCTCTTACAGAGCAGGTGGCAGCACACATGCAACATGAAACCAGTTTTGAAGCAGCGAGGAGACACGGTGAGCAAGTCTAGATATGCTGCTGTTCAGACACGAGAAGAAAGCCAGGGAAGGAGAACCAACTGCTCATAACAATTAGAAAGGCTCAGCCACACCAGAGATGTTTGCTACTTGACCTTGGCAGCATGTAAGGTGCTAGTTAAGAGTCTTAGTTTATTCTTAAACTCTTGTATAGAAAGTTACTTGGGTTTTTTACTTTTTTTTGTTGTTGTTGTTGCTGTTGTTTGGTTTTTTTGTTTTGTTTTGTTTTGTTTTTTCCGAGACAGGGTTTCTCTGTGTAGCCTTGGCTGTCCTGGACTCCCTTTGTAGACCAGGCTGGCCTTGAACTCACAGCAATCCACCTGCCTCTGTCTCTCGAGTGCTGGGATTAAAGGGGTATGCCACTACTGCCCAGCTCTTTTCTAATTTTTATTTAAATTTTTTTTACAGGCATTGATGCTTTACTTGCATGTGTGTGAAGGCATTGGATTCCCTCGAACTGGAATTATAAGCAGTTGTAAACTGCACTGTGGGTGCTAGGAATTGAGCCCGGATCCTCTGGAAGAGCAGCCGGTGAGCACTCTTAACTGCTGAGGCCTTCTCTCCACCCCACCTTTTTTTTTTTTTTTAAAAAAAGAGTAACTACAAACAACCCATGTACTCATTTTACTTAGGTATGTGAATGCTATACAGTACACGAATGCCTGTTGGATGCCCCTGGATTTGGGGTCCTCTACAAAAGCAAAAAGTGCTCTTCAACACTGACATGTCTTCAGCTACCAAAGTCTGAGTTCTTTGGATCTACAAACATGATTAAACTCAAAGGCAAGGGTGAGTGGGAGTCTGCCCCTTTCAGCGTCTTTTTCATCACACATCCTAGAAGTCCAACAGTCACCTCTTTAGGGTTAAAATAAAGCAGAGAACAAAGAAAAGGTTGACAGAGATTAGTATGCTAACACCGAGAATGTCGGTGTCTAATTTAGACGGACACACACGTATCAGATACAGTGGCATGCTCCTAAATGCCGTGCACTCCGCATTCTGAAGGAGAAAGACTGAAAAGACAAGGACTCTTTGGGTTACAGACTGAGTTCAAACCCAGCTGGGTACCCTTTGTCAATCATGGAAAGAGGAATGAAAAGAGAAAGGGAGGGCCAGGGATGGATAGACAAATGGACAGACAGACAGACACACACACACACACACAAATGGATGATGAGGGCTTAGCCTCTCCGCGTTGACTTCACTGGAATTGAGAAATTTTTCCCCACAAGGGAAGACATCACTCCCCACCCATCTCAGTGTTCTTCCCTGGGAAAGCTGGTACTAGTCTCCCACCAAACTGCAGATACTGCTGCACCTCATGCCTCACCCAGTAGTTCTCAACCTTTCTAGTGCTATAAACACTTAACAAACCTCCTCATATTGTGGTGACCCCCAACCATAATGTTTTTTTTTTTTTAAGGTTTTCAAGACAGAGTTTCTGAGTAGCCTTGGCTGTCCTGAACTCAGCTGAGGACCAGCCTCTGTCTCCCCAGTGCTGGGATTAGAGGCGTTGCACAAAACTACCATCTATTTTCAACTGTAATTCGGCTACTATTATGAACCATAATGTAAATATTTGTGTTTTCTGATGGTCTTAGGCAACCACTGTGAAAGGTCACTTAAAAGGAGTTGAGAACCTCTGTTCTAACCCCAGCAATCTTGACACCTGGGAGGGCTTTAGCTCTTACTGGCCTGGAGGATTCTGTCCTGACAATTCAGTGAGTTACTTCTAAGTATTTCTGGGCAAGTTTCTTATCTTCTTTGGAATTCTGTTCTCTTAGATCAAGTAACTGATCTAATTCATTTACTTCATCACAGTCGATTCCATAATCTAGGTTTAAAATGACAAAGATCTCCTTTAGGTTGTTATTTTCTGCCGCAGGAAGGTGCCACTACAGTGAACTCTATTTCCTGATTATGACTGTGCTAAGCACTGGCCTAGGAATATGGCAATAAACAAAAACTCTGCTGCCCTTAGGAACTAAAATCTAGTGTTTTAAAAGCACGTTAGTATATTTATTCATTTACTATTGTGCACAAATACAGAAGTCAGAGGCCAATTTGTAGGGGTTGATTCTCCCTCCCACCATGTGTGTCTGTGTCCTGGAAAACCAACTTGAGCCATGTAGTTGGGTGACAAGTCCCTTTATCCACTCTGCCACCATCTGACCAGCCTAGGAACTAAAATCTATAGGGAAGACTGGGGCAGTGGCTCTGTGTTAAAACAAACAACCCACTGCATATATAACACGTAAGAAGCCCAAACACAGACACACACAAAGTAAACAAATGTAAGTTAAAAACCAAAGTTCCAAAAAGATGCTAACAAACTCCTGAAGTGCCAGCTGCCTCCAGTCAGGCCTTTCCTACTGCCCTATTTATCACAGGCAAATATGTGCTAGAAAGGCCCAAGCTTCCTAGATGTGTGAAAACCACAAGCTCTGTTTTCCTCTTTGTTTTTTTGAAGTTTCTAATTTAGGAGCACACCATGTACCTTGAACCCAAAGTGGTTTTACAACATTTGATTGAACCTAGGACAAGTGGGAGGAGAGGGGGACTATGACTGAAACCTTTCACAGGAAACAGGAAGTAGCTGCTTCCCCCACCCCATGCTGCAATCTGAGTAGAGCCCAACTAGTTATTCTGTACAATTTAGGAAACCTTAAAATCTGGGTGAAGGAACTTCTTAACTGGACAGAACTTCAAGATCCCAGGGCCACTGGGCTGGGTGGCAGGAAGATCTGGGTGAGGTTGGTCTACATTCTGAGTTCCAGGACAGCCAGGTTGGCAGCAAGAACTTGCATCAAAAAATTCTAAGAAAAATAAATCCCAAGGCCCTCTCTGCTCAAATGGAGAAGTTGTTACTACCAGGTGGCAAAGCCACAGGCCAAACAGTGCCACACCCTGTCCTTGCACTGTGTTCTTGGTGAGACACAAAGCTAAGGTCTGGAATCCAGGGGATTGTCAAAAGGAATGTGCTGCATGCCGAGCACCCTCAAGGGCTCAGGGCTGGAATCCCAGCTCAACAGTCCTATTGTAACAGCTGACTAACAAAGTCAGCTGGGGAATATTTTGATATCTTCAATTTCTGGCCCCTGTAAGGAAGACACAGGACAAAAGGCAAAGGGCCGGCAGAGCCCTCAGCAATGGCACATCAAGGCTGCCAAATACTGGCCTGGGCTCCCCACATTCTCCTCATAGTGACATAAAGTGGCTCCCAAATGAAGCTTCCATATCCACCCTAGTGGGCAGCACCAGAAGGGACTCCAGGGAAACTTCCAGCTGCAAATGGCTAACAAAGCAAAGGCTTTTTCCATCTGAATGCAAAATGCAGGCCTCAATCAGAGTAGGCCCTTAAGCCATAAACCCTTAACACCAGGGCCAAGTGTCACACTTGTAAGAGGGTGTGATTTATAAACTGACAGAGCCGCCCACAAAGCTCCTTTTGTGCTCCTCCACTTGTTAACAATTTCTCTCCCCACCAAACTCAGGCAGCCATGCAGAGAAAGCCTGACTGGGCCTCAAAAAGAAAGGGCCCCAGGTTTGGCCCAAACTCTAATGTTCACTCTGGGTAATTACAGTCCTGTGAATAGACACTAAAATTAGAGCTTAATAATTCCTCTGCATCAGGCTCACAGATAAAGCAATACCAACACAAACACAAAAGGGGAAAGAAATGCATAGTTCTGCCTTCCTGAAGGGACTTGGTTCCGCTTCTGTGGACCCCTACCCCTCAATGCAACTTTAACTGAACGTTCCAACCTGCTGGTTTCCTTTCTCAACATTTAAATCTATACAGCAAAGGGTAAATATGGGATTGGTCCCATCATTTCTCACTTAACAAAACCAGTATCAGCCACTTTGAATTGTTTTCCTCAGTATAAAAAATTCCCTTCTCTGACACCAGCTGGAGAAACTGCTGCCTTCTGACCCCTTTCCTAACTGCTTTCTCTAAACTAAGATCAAATGGGCTGGAGAGATGGCTCAGAGGTTAAGAGAATTGCTTGCTCTTCCAAAGGTTCTGAGTTTAATTCTCAGCAACCACATAGTGGTTCACAACCATCTATAATGAGGCCTAGTGCCCTCTTCTGGTATACATGCAGGCAAAACACTGTGCAGTTAATTAATAAATAAATCTTTTTTTTTTTTTTTAAAGATTTATTTATTCATTATTATGTATACAGTGCTCTGCCTACAGGTACACCTATAGGCCAGAAGAGGGCATCAGATCACATTATAGATGGCTGTGAGCCACCATGTGGTTGCTGGGAATTGAACTCTGGACCTCTGGAAGAGCAGGCGGCACTCTTAACCACTGAGCCATCTCTCCAGCCCATAAATAAATCTTAAAACAAAACAAAACTTTAAAAAAAAAAAAAAAGATTAAACACCCCAGGTTCTATATCCAATACTGAATAAGACACACACACACACTACCACCACCACCAGTGATTACTATATACATAATTTTTTGGTTTTCTGTTTGGTTGTTTGGTTGGTTTTGGTTTTTTGAGACAGGGCTTCTCTTAGAGAGATCCACCTGCCTCTGCCTCCCAAGTGCTGGGATTAAAGGCATGCACAACCACCACTACCTGGCACTATACACATATTAAAAGCCTCTCTGTTTTGAGGCAAAGTCTCAAAGTAGCCTAGGTTAATCTGGAACTTCTGGCCCCCAGTCACTACCTGGATTATAGGTATAAGCCATCAAGCTCCATTCTTCATCTTTTGGAGACAGGATGTATTTACTGAATCTGGAACTCACTACACTGACCACCAGCAAGAACCAGGAATGCTCTTGTCTCTGCCTCCCTGGGAATGGTTTTCATACTAGCATAAATTGCCATGTCTAGGGGCTGGGAGAGATGGCTCAGAGGCTAAGAGTACTGTTATCTGGTGCTTTCTTCTGGCTTGTAGGCACACATGCAGGGAGAACACTGTATACGTAATAAATAAATAAATCTTTAAAGAAAAAAAAAATGTCATGCCAAACTTTCTCCCCATGATATCTGGGGATGAACTTGGTCTGTGATGCCTCAAAACTGTCTGTCAACTCCAGTCCCTGGAGGGTCTGCTCTCCTCTCCTTGTCTCTGAGGGCACTGTTACATTGCGCGACAGACACACACACACACACACACACACACACACACACACACACACACACACACACACACACACGTAAAGCACCTATACACAAAAAGGTTTTAAAAAAAAGCGTACACCGAGAAACCCAGTCTGTGTGGTGGGAATGTGACATTGAGCAAGACATTCAACATGAGCTGGTGATGTGTACTTGTGCACATTACGTACAAGCATAGCTACGAGTGAATGAAAGGCAGAAAAAAAACAATTCAAGTTTCAACTAGTTCCTGACCAGTGGACCTTACCAAACTGTATACAAATCTAAAGAAAGAAAATGACTAAGAGGATGATAAGGGAGGGAAAAAGTAGTGACCTCTGCTCCAGTCTGTCACACTGCTCCAGACACCAGAGGTCAAAACTGTTATGTTCATGGTGGCACACACCTTTAATCCCAACACTCAGGAGGCAGAGGCAGGTGGATTGCTGTGAGTTCCAGGCCAGGCTGGTATACAAATCGAGCCCAAGACACCTAGGGCTGACATAGAGAAAAATCTTGTCTCTGAAAACCTAAAAGCCTAAAAACAAACAAACAAAAAAGATGTTATGGTCTGTGCCAAATAAGTTAACAAGCTTGTCACATCTGGCCAAATGGTGCCATACCAGAATAGTTCCTGAATTAATTTGAACAGGCTGCCAGAATTATAAAAGATTTATGATTTTCTTGAAGCATTTTTATTTTTAATGTAAACCTATTTTCTGAGGGAAAAGCTAGTTAGAATCAGTAGCAGCCAGACCACATATTAAGTGAGCAGAGCCCAGTCTTAGGCTTCCCTTCAGGGCTCCGCCATCTGCAGTTATGGAAGGCCCTCTCCGTAAGGCCTCAGCTCTCTACAGTACCTTTTTGACCATGGTTGTCTCAGAGGAATCAAGTTTTGCTCTCTTGGTATCAGGTCCATCTTCTACTCCTCGGCCAACTTTGGCAACTTTGGTTTTCTCTCTACAGAGTGAGAATGGAAAGATACTGGGTTTGAGTCACAAGTCACATCACCAGAATATGAATTTTTAAAAATGCTATCAGCTCACAGAATAATACTGTCTAAGAGCAAAAAGCTAAGTTCAAGGCCAGGCTGGTCTACAGAATGAATTCCACGACAGCCAGGGCTAAACAGACAAACAAACAAACAAAAAAGCAAAGTCTTTGGGGTCAATGAGGCCTGGGTTCAGCCACTGAAACTGTAAATAAAAACCATTGCAGGTCTTGTAAATGAGTTAACCTCTCTGGGAATAGCTGTCCCGGTGTGATTATGGGAAGAAAAGAGCATAAGCAAACTGCTTAGCATAACCAAGCTCCCATAAACCAAAGAGGCTGCTTTGCAACAGAGCCAAAACTAATTTCTGCTGTGGGAATTTCAGGCTAGAATATACCAGCTAACTGTCCAATGCATAACAAGCTGACCTTTCTAAAGCTTCTGTGTGGCTAGGGTAGGAGATGGTGAGAACATGCTTTCTCCTTTCCAAGTATTTTTTTCTCTTTTTTGGTTTTCAAGACAGGGTTTCTCTGTGCAGCCCAGGCCGGCCTAGAACTCAAGAGATCAGCCTGCCTCTGCCTCCCATGTGCTGGGATTAAGGTTTGTGCCACCATTACCATCCAGCTCAAAATTTAATTTTACAGCCAAGAAATTTGTGGGCCAGAGAAATACCAATGACTTGCTGGAAAGACTAAACAACGAGAACACTGCTTAGTAGGACGCTCCGCCCAACTGTATCACTTATTGGTAGGCTTCAGATGCTGTAAAACTGAGGAAGGAGGGAGAGAGGGAAGGAGGGAGCGAGAGGTGGGAGAATATGCTGGCCAAATACCCAACTCATCTAATTATATAAATACTCTATCGTCTACCATCTTTCACTTAGAAGCTGTAAATAAAAACCACTGCAGGTCTTGTCATGTGAGAATTATTAAGCTCTACAGCCTCCTGTTCAAAATGAGGGATAAGGTCTGTCTGCTCCACAGTAGGCTCTGACTCTGGAGCTTTTCTAAGGTAGGTAGAATGTGCCCGTTAACTAGCAAGTACTCTTCCACCGTCTCTCGAAATGCAAGCACAAGCTAGGGAACAAGCCTTCCCTGGACAGCATATGAGTCCCAGCCCTCAAGTTCAGGAAGCTGGGACACCACATGATGCACTTTGTCCACAACATTGCCTGCTTTGGGCTTCAGAGGATGTACTGGCTGGTTTTGTGTCAACTTGACACAAACTAAAGTCATCATAGAGAAAGGAGCTGCAGTTGAGGAAATGCCTCTATGAGATCCAGCTGTAAGGCAGTTCTCAGTAAGTAACCAATGGGGGAAAGGGTCCAGCCCATTGTGGGTGGTACCACCCCTGGGCTGGTGATTTTGGGTTCTATAAGAAGGCAGACCTGAGGCTGGAGAGATGACTCAACAGCTAAGAGCACTGGCTGCTTTTCCAGAGGCCCTGAGTTCAATTCCCAGTAACCACACGGCAATTCACAGCTGTTTGTAACCTCAGTTCCAAGGGACCTGACACCCTCACAGAGACATGCATGCAGGCAAAACACCAATAGACGCGCGCGCGCGCACACACACACACACACAAAAATAATAATTTTTTTTAAAAAAAGTGCAGGCTTGCAAATTCCAGCACTTTGGGAGGCAGAGGCAGGTGGATCGCTGTGAGTTTGAAATGAGCCTGGTCTACAAAGTAAGTCTGGGACAGCCAAGGCTACACAGAGAAACCCAGTCTTGAAAAAAACTTAAGAAAAAAAAAGGGCAGTCTGAGTAAGCCAGGGCGAGCAAGCCAGGAAGCCTCCACAGCCTCTGCATCAGCTCCTGCCTCCAGGTTCCTGCCCTTCCGAGTTACTATCCTCACTTCCTCTGGTTATGAACAGCAACGTGGAAATGTAAACTGAATAAACTTTCTCCTCCTCAATTTGCATTTTGGTCATGGGTTTTGTCCCAGCAATACAAACCCTAACTAAAATTGGTGGTATCATTGTTTTTGAAGGGTTGGCTCCAGTATCTCCTAAAATTCTGAACCTACAAGTTGAGGGAGTGTGGTAACACATGCCTTTGATCCTAGCACTCAGGAGGCAGAGGTAAATCCCTTGAGTTGGAAGCCAGCCTGGTCTACAGAACGAGTTCCAGGACATCCAAACAGAAAAACCTGACTCAAAAACCAAAACAAAACACTCCAAAAACCCCCAAAACCCAAACAAACAAACAAACAACAAAAATGTGAACCCACAAAACACTGAATTTAATAATTTAATTTGTTAATCGCTTGTTTCAGAATGTTCTCAAGTACTGCAGTAAAGTAAGCTACTTCATTAGGGCAGTTGGTTTCCTATTCAACTGTGGAAAGGCAATGTTCCCTTCTGCCCTCTCCTCCCAACACTTACTCTACAAACTCATGCTCTCCAAGATTGGCAAAGGTGTACCCATGGTACCCAAAGACATCCCCTGTGAAGAACTTGATGCTGTTTCTGTGACAGATCTGGTCCACTTTAACAATGACATCCCTGGAGCAGCAAGTCAGGCACACCTGCAGGGAGACAGGAACTGACTGGTAAGGGCTGCAAACTGTGACTCACTGCCTGCTGTCCACATAAATCTTAAATTAACTGTCTCTCTGGCAGGCTTACGACCAGTTTCAACAGGTTCAACAGGTTCTTTGGGTGCTATGACTAAAAGACAAAAGAGAAGTTGCAGGTTTCAGGGTGTTGAAAATATAAATGATATCATGGCCACTTTTGAAAACTAAGAGAAGGGTTTAGTTAGAAAGTAAAACCACTCGAGAGAATCTGTTCCCTTAATCCATGTACACATAAGCTACACTTCATAGTGCTCATGAAGACAGCAATATTAAGGCAATCTCAACTATCACCTAAGCAGTTAAAACCAAGCAAGTTCTGGTGACAAGTAAAATATCAGTTTTGTGTTTTTTTTTTTAAATGACTCAAAGGTCAGGTTTGAAGACAGACAGACAGACAGACACACACACACACACACACACACACACACGTTTAATTCCAGTACAAAGGAGGAAAGTCAGGCAAATCTCTGAGTTCAGGGCCAGCCTGGTCTAGAGTGAGTTCCAGAATAGCCAAGGCTACATAGAGAAATCCTGTCTCAAAAAACAAAAAAATAAAAATAGCCTCATGTAGTCCAGGCTGGCCTCAAACTGTCTTGATCTCCTATTCCTTCCTGCTTCCATGAGCCAAATGTTGGCATTATGGACATGTGCTACTAAGCTTGGTTAGGTATGCTTTCTTTCTTTTTTTGTTTGTTTTTTTTTTTTTTTTTTGAGACAGGGTTTCTCTGTGTAGTCTTAGCTGTCCTGGACTCACTTTGTAGACTAGGCTGGCCTTGAACTCACATCCATCCACCTGCATCTGTCTCCCAAGTGCTGGGATTAAAGGTGTGCTCCACAGCACTCGGCTTTTTTTTACTTTTGTTGTTATTGTGTTCTGTTTCGTTTTTGGAGACAGAGTTTCTCTGTGTTATCTTAGCTGTCCTGGACTCACTTTGTAGACCAGGCTGGCCTCGAACTCACAGAGATCCGCCTGCCTCTGCCTCCCAGGTACTGGGATTAAAGGCGTGTGCCACCACGCCCGGCTTAGGTATGCTTTCTTAACACAAAACACAAGCTGTGTCTTGGTACTTCTAACAAATACATGCAACTTACTTTTTATGTAACAAAACTAATCCATGACTTAAGTTTTCAGAAGAAGACATGACCAAAGATTTTAAAGGAAGATAAAACACTAATGCTGAATGAAATCCGATTTCGGGGAACATAAGCCCAGACAGAGAAGCAGGCATACAGCAAGCATCTCACAACCAACCACAATAGGTCTAACAGACTGGACCTACATAAAAACATTTATACAATGTGTCAAGCCCAAAGTACAGAAGAGTTTATAAGTGTCCATGCAATGTGTGGTTTCAAAGCTCCTCTTGCTGCGTAGCTCCGGCTGGCTGGCCTCAGGCTCGGCCAGTCTTCCTTCCCACATCTGTGCCCAAGTACCGGGGTTACGGGCATGGGTCCATACCGAGCTGCCATTGCTCTTGAACTGGCTTGACTCTCCCAGAAGGCTTGATACGAAGAAACTCACCGCATCAAACTGAGTGAAGAACGTCTCCGGCTTCTTCTCTATATCCTCAGTGTCCGCCTTTACGTCCACCATGGGGTTGAGATTCTGGGCTCGTTCCAAAGAGGCCTCTGCTCTATTTTGACCCACAGACCCGGTCCGAATCAAGAACTGAGCTCCAGAGTCTTCTGGAGATACCTAGGAAATAATTTCTCCTTAATTCTTGAGACTTCCCAGAATTTAAATCTCAAAGGCATCGAGCCTATAAGGGTGATAAAATGCTCACAACCAATTGCTATTATTGTTCCATCAAAAATTTGTCTAATGCAGACAGTTCTGGTTATTTTTTGTTAACTTTACACAATCTACAATCTAGAAAAGAAACCTCAGCTGACCTCCATCAGATTGGCCAGTGGGCAAGTCTGTAGTGCATTTTCTTGATTAATGACTGATTAATCCAAAGGGCCCGGCCTATTTGGAGTGGTGCTATCCCAGGGCATGTGGTCCTGGGTATAAAAGAAAGAAAACTGAGCAAGCCATGAGAAGCAGGTGGTAAGCAGCGTTTTTCCATGGCTTGTGGTTCAGGCTGTAACACAGGATGGTTCAAGAGCACCCCCTGGTGTTCAGAAAAGAAACTCTCTCCAAGCAAAGTCTAAGGTCTCTTCTACTTAAATTTGTTTAGATTAACTGCTAACAAAATGACTGATTACTAGTGCTATGCTCAGCAGTAAAGTGCTTCCCTAGCAGACCCTGAGCCTGACCTCTCTGAAGTGGAGGAATACACATGCACCAGGTAAGGAAGTGGAGGCAAGCAGAGTAATTAATTGATTTCACCATTAAGTGTGTCATTCAGAGACCTGGACTATTTGTGAGTAGATTCCATATCAAAGTATTTCATACACAAAACATCTAACAAATGACTTCACCACCTCACAGAGCTGGGTTCAGGGGAAGTCAGTCTCCTCCCTCTATCAGCCCCGCCCCCTCCAACTACCTACAACTTCTTCCTCAGTATCAAGAAAATGGCCCAAGTATTTTGGATTTTTTTTTTTTTTTTTTTTTTTTTTTTTTTTGGTTTTTCGAGACAGGGTTTCTCTGTGTAGCCTTGGCCATCCTGGACTCACTTTGTAGACCAGTCTGGCCTCGAACTCACAGCGATCCGCCTGCCTCTGCCTCCCGAGTGCTGGGATTAAAGGCGTGCGCCACCACGCCCGGCTTGGAAATATTTTTGTTTCTGGTTTTTGTTGTTGTTGTTTGTTTGTTTGTTTGTTTCTCTGTGTAGCGCAGGCTGACCTTGAACTCATGAAGATTCACCTGCCTCTGCCTCGGAGTGCTGGGATTAAAGACATGTGCCACCTTACCCTGCAAGTGTCATGTGTTTAAGTCACCACATCCTGTTGGGATCTCACTCCCTACTGCAAGGCTAACAATCTGTGATTAAGAGCAGTAGCCCTGGTGGGCTGGAGAAACGGCTCCGAGCTTAAGAATACTGGCTGTTCTTCCAAAGGGCTTGAGTTCAATTCCCAACAACCACATAGTGGCTCACAGCCATCTATAATGAGATCTGGTGCCCTCTTCTCACCTGCAAGGCAGAACACTATATAAATAAAACAAAAAAGCGAACAAACAAAAACAAAACAAAAGAACAGTACCTCTGGACCATTCCAATTAGAGTCAAGTCCTGGTTCAATCACGTGATGGACACTCACCATTCCACAGATAATACCTGCTACATAACGTCCTACCTGCCTGAGCTCTCAGAGCCTGGCTCTTCTCTTCCCTTGGGAAGACATTCTGGTCTCCATAAAGCCTCTGAGGTACAGCTGTGTGTAAGATTCCATCTCAGGTCTATTTAATACTCTGCATAGTTCCAAAAACCAACCCACTGGCCTTTTTAGTTCCTACCAAGAGCTGGTGTCATTTCTCAAGTCACTTTTGGTGCAAACTATCCCCCACCATCCCCCCCCAACTGACTCTGTTAGGCTGAGACCCTGGCTATCCCACCCGACCTTCCTTACTCAATGTTCTCATCTACTGTCACCTTCTGGTGATACCCATCTAACTGCCTAAGCCCAAACCTTGTCTTCCCATGCCTGGCCTGCTGGAGTGCAGCCTTGCAGTGGCTGGCTAAGGGCATGGGCCCTGGGGTGAGGCTGCCTGTGTCCTGCATGGACTCCGTACCAAGACTGAGGGAGGCCTGCAATCATCAGGACCTCACATCTCTTCCCTCAATTTGCTTATCCAGCAAATGGTGGCATGTCCCAGAACTCAAGTAGTTCTAAGAACAACAAACAGTGACAATCACCTTCTACCCTGCTCTTGGCTTTCAGTTCTTGCACATACACACCAGAAGATTTCTCAAATCAGTGCACTTCCTGCATCTCTATCACTACAGCTGTTCAGACTTCTTATCTACACCACCTGGCAAAAGTCTGAAGTGGTCTCTACGCCCACTTCTTGAGTCAATCATAATTAATGCAGAGATTACTGATACACCCAAATATATCTAGAATGGAGAGATAAACCTGTTTTTTAGGATCCCAAGTGCGGGATTGAAACGGTCTCGTGAGAGAACAGGTGAGGTTAATTCACTAGAAGAGCAACCGCCGTGTGCAGGAACTTAATTGTTGCCAGCTGAAAAGATCCTGTGAACAGACTCTAGGAGGAGATATATAAATGAGCCCAGAACTGGAGGGGAGGGGGGTTGGAGACTTGGGATAGATTTGGCTATTCATCACCGCACTTCAAGACACCCCTAGAGAGAACCGCTCAAGGGAAGGCTTCGGGGCTCCAGCTACTGCTGAGGTTCTGGGCTCTGGTTACCCCAGGTTCCAGCAGAAGAAATCCTGCGGCTCACGCCCAGAGAATCGTTCCTTGGAACTGATATCCTTAAGGTGTCCATTAATCCTCATTTCCTATTGTTTTGGTTAGTCGGGTTATAAGTGATGTGTGCTCGGTCACTAAGTTGTTAATAAAATATATTGGTTAAGAAAGATCTAGATTAGCTATGTACTTTAATAATAGTGGTCTTCTTGATTGGAGGCCAAAGCTGGTCAGGTTCCCTTCTTTCTCCCTTCCTTTGAAACTGTTTAATGAATATTTACTTAGAGGGCTCCAGCAGCCCCTCCTAACTGTAACCCTGGAGTGCTTTATATCTGTATGGCTGACCAGGTTCTCTACATGGGGTTAAGAGCGTTCAAGGGAAGGCACTGTGGCCCTCCGCGTGAGTAGGGGAAGAAAATCAGCCCATGCTTCCCAACACGGGCAGCCCTTTGCAGGTGTCTGCTGCGCCATCAGAGCCCCTCCACACAGCCCTTGGTATGGATGGCCCTACTGGAGCCCACAGCCAGATGATGGCTTGGAGGCAGGTGTACTGACCCTCCTCCAGATGTACCCTGGCTCTAGAGGGCACTGCTGTCTTAGACGCGTCCTCTGTCCTGACAGCTTGCTCACAGATGTGTATTTCTCTAGGTTTTCTTTCTGTTTAAATGTTTGCTGTCTCAGTTTTGGTATGTAGCCCAGGATGACTTCAAACTTGCAGCAGTCCTCCTGCCTCTGGTTTGTTTGGTTTTTTTTTTTTTCCTTTTTATTTTTGTTTTTCGAGACAGGGCTTCTCTGTGTAGCCTTGACTGTCCTGGACTCGCTTTGTAGACCAGGCTGCCCTCAAACTCACAGCGATCTGCCCGCGCCTGCTTTCCAAGTGCTGGGATTAAAGGCGTGCGCCACCACCCAGCTGCCTCTGTTTTTTGAGTGCTGGGATTACAGGTACATACTACCATGCCAGAGTGGTTTAACTTAGAAACCAATTTTTCTTTTTCTTTTTTTTTTCCTTTTTCCTTTTTTTTTTTTTTTTTTTTTTTAATTAATTTATTCTTGTTACATCTCAATGTTTATCCCATCCCTTTAGAAACCAATTTTTAGATGGGGATGTAGCCCAGCTGGCATAGTATTTGTCTAGCTGGCAATGAAGCCCTGGGTTTGACCTCCAATGCTTCATAAATAGTGTGGTAGTTCATGCATGTAGTAACACTGGGGAAGAGGGACAAGATCTGATGTTCACTGCCACCTTCTGCAGAAGTTTGAGGTCATCTTAAGCTAACTGAAAGGCTGCCTTAGTAACAATAAAAAATGCCTTTAGTCTCTTTAATCCCTGCACTCATCAAAGGCAGGAAATCTCTGTGCGTTTGAGGCCAGCCTGATCTACACAGTAAGTTCCAGGACAGTGAGAAACTACACAGATGGACCATGACTCAAAACAAATAAAAGTTGTGGCTGTGACACTAAATAAGTAAAGCCCATGGTTCTCTTCACAGTGCAGTAGAAAATTTTAGTTTTTTGAGACCAAGTCTCATGTAGCTTTGAAGTTATACTCCAAGTCCCAAGGCAGCCTGAACTACACAGTGAGCCCCTGCTTCGAAAGACCAAGAAGCAAGTAAATAAACAAAATATTGGTAGAAAACCTACATGTCAGTTGAGGCTTAACAACGTGTAAAGAAATACTTTTATCCTGAAGGAAAGACAGGCCAGAGAAAGTGCACAGGGACAGACAGGGCACAGCCACGGTATCTCCATATGCCGTGCAGTTACCCTGGCTGTTCACTGTTCTCTGTATATAGTGTCTATACACCTTTTTGGTTCAGCACTCTCACAGTAACGTTAGTGAGCCATCTACAACAACATTATTGTGACTAATTTTTTAAGAGCCTTACTATGCAGCAAAGGCTAGGCTTGAACTTGCAATCCTGCCTCAACCACTGAGTGCTGGGATTATAGGAATGCACCATTACATCAAACTGAGCCATCTTTTAAATGTACCCATTCCTGAACCAGCCCAGACCTTGGGAACCAGGAGTCAAAGTATACACACAAGCCTTCAGACTCGGCTGCAGCGCCACTGAAGCTGGATGACCTGCTGCAGGGGAGAGGGCACTCGGCCGGTACACACCTGTTCGTGATCCAGCATGGTCAGTCCTTTCACTCCTGCCAGGATAAGATTCTTTGCAATTTCAGCCCCAAGTCCTTTCATGCCAACAATCAGCACCCGGGAAGCTCGAAGCCTGTAAAACACACGTTGTGTTAACCTGATAACCCCAAACAGTGGGAGTTACTCAACAGAAAAGAAAGCTTGATTTTCACTCTATGCACCGAAGCACCACTGAACCTTCAGATCTAGAAAATGAGTTCCAAATGATCCTGCACAATGTGTGCAAACAGAGCAGTGAATAAAGCAGCACTTCAAACCTAAGAGTAGATGACGGGGCTGGGATATAGCTCAGTTGGTAGAATACTTACTTGCCTTGCATGCATGAGGTCCTGCACAAATCCCCAGAACCACATAAAAATTAAAATAATAGAAAGAGGACAAAGGAAGATGCAATTTTAAACAGAACAGTGATGATGATGAAAACCTTTCTGACTGAGTACACCTGTAATCCAAGCAGCTGGGAAGCTGAGGCAGATCAGACTGGATTACAGAGACCTTGTCTCAACAACGAAAAGAAACCAGAAAAGGTGCTTTTAAATCCAAATGAAATAAACAACCAGTCAACATAGAGTTGAAAAGAAAGCATCCTAACTATATATAGAAAACTAACCCTGTAAACACAAATTCAAGAAAGGGATACTTGAAGTTGGGTGTGGTGGCACATGCCTTTAATCCCAGCACTCAGGAGGCAGACTGTTGTGTGTTCGAGGCCAGCTTGGTCTACAGAGTGAGTTCCAGTACGTCTAGGGCTGTTGCACAAGAAACCTTGTCTCCAACACAACCACCACCACCACCACCACCCTAAAAACAAAGAAAACGAAAAAAGGATGTTTGGCTTGACTGATGTTTCAGAGACAGCAAGAATATAGAGGCTGCAAAGCGGTGCACAAAGGATGTAAAAATATGAAAATGAGGGCACAGCATGAGAGCCCTGGTGGCACTGGACAGTTCCAGATTTATTTTCAAGCCACAGGGTGAGACTATAATGCCACAGCTCACAGAAGACCAGAGTGGTTCTGTGCACTACTATGCTAACCGAAGAGATGGTGAGAAGGGCAGCATATTGTGGAGTTGGGGACTGAGCTCAGGGGTCAGGAGCTCCAGCCATAGCACCCAATGAAGTATAACCCCAGCTCAGCAAGAGGAGCATTATTTAATCTGAAGCACACAAGCAAAACACATGGTAGCATGAAAAGTGTGTGTCTAAGAATGAGAAGGTGCCAGGCGTGGTGGCACATGCCTTTGATCCCAGCAGAGGCAGACAAATCTCTGAGTTAGAGGCCAGCACGGTCTACAAAGTGAGTCTAGGACAGCCAAGGCTACCCAGAGAAGCCCTGTCTTGGGGAAAGAGGGGTTACAGGTGCACACTTGTAACCCCAGCACTGGAGAGGTGGTAGGTTCAGAGACAGGCTTGGCTATGTGATAATTTTGAGCCTAGCCTGAGCATAATGAAACCAATAGGTAGGGGAATTGTTTCCTTCTCTGTGAAGAAAAAGAAAACAAAACCAACCAACCCAAGCCCATCATGAGGCAGAATTGTTTCATAGCATCTTATTTGGCACTCTTGATCCACGAATATCTAAAGTCAGAGCTTATCAGGTCTAAGAAGGCAATTCAGACCTTGCTTCTACGCTGTACCAAGGCCTCAAGGGCAGTGCAGGCCACCACAGCCACACTCAGGACTGGCTACTCAAAGCCTCCAGCACTGCCAGTGCTGCTGTCCTGGGTCCACCACACAGCAGGTAAGCTCGTCCAAGTGCTGACACCAGGAGCTCTTCTCCAAAATTACAATGATCACTGAGTACTTACATAGAATTACATTTAGAAGTCTTTAACTGGGGGCTGGAGAGATGGCTCAATCGTTAAGAGCACTGGCTGCTCCTCCAGAGGTCATGAGTTCAACTCCTAGCAACCACATGGTGGCTCACAACCATCTATAATGTGATCTGATGCTCTCTTCTGGAGTGCAGGTGTACATGCAGGCAGAGCACTGTATACATAATAATAAATAAATAAACCTTAAAAAAAAAAAAAAAGAAGTCTTTAACAAGCACAGTGGCTGTCAGGGGCTGGGGTACATCCCTATAATCCCAGCACTCAAGAGCCTATGGCAGAAGGATTGGGAGTTTGAAGCCAGGCGCGGCTATAGCACCATGTAATTCTAACACTAAAAAAAGAAAAAAACGAAACCACAAGCCCGGCGTGGTGGCGCACGCCTTTAATTCCAGCACTTGGGAAGCACAGGTAGGTGGATCTCTGAGTTTGAGGCCAGCCTAGTCTACAAAGAGAGTTCCAGGACAGCCAAGGCTACACACAGAAACCCCGTCTCGAAAAAACCAAAATCCAGCCAACCAACCAAAAACCCCAAAACAAAAACTAGACATGGTGGAGGACCCTATAATCCCAAGCACTTGGATCAGAAACGTAAAATCATTCTGTGCTCTAAGACCCTTTCTAAAGGCGGGGGGGGGGGGGGGAAGCAGCAAGGCATGATGATATACACCACACTAGTTCATATGAAAGCCAACTTTATGGCTATGTAGTAGAAATGAATACTCTCAAAAGAAAATTTTAAGCCAGACAATGGTGGTACACACCTTTTATCCCAGCAATCAGGAGGCAGAGGCAAGTGGATCTCTGGAGGCCAGCCTGGCCTACAGAGGGAGTTCCAGGGCAGCCAGAGCTACGAGAAACCTGTCTTGAAAAACAAAGGGGGGGGGGTGTGCAAATAAATGCAGGAAGATTACTGCAAATGTGAAGCCACCTTGGTCCTCAAACTGAGTTCCAAGCCTGTCAGGATCAAAACCACAAGCATCATCCAGACTCTAGAGCAACACCTGGCATGAAACAAACACAACACAGGTGGTTAGTAGACTTACTGCTCTTCAACCCCAACCACCTTCACTGTAAGAGCCTAGCTAGCCAATATACTTTTTCCGGCTGGAGAGGTGGTTTAGTGGAAAAGAGCACTGTCTTCTCTTCCAGAGGTCCTGAGTTCAAGCCCCAGCAACCACATGGTGGCTCACAGCCATATATAATATTATCTGATGCCCTCTTCTGGCATGTGGGTGTACATGCAGATAGAGCTCTCATACATAAAATAATAAAATATTTAAAAAAAAAAAAAAAAAAAAACTTTTTCCTCCCCAAGACAAGGTTTCTCTGTGTAGCCTTGGCTGTCCTGCAACTCACTTTGTAGACCAGGCTGGCCTCGAACTCACAGAGATCCGCCTGCCTCTGCCTTCCAAGTGCTAGGATTAAAGGCGTGCGCCACCGTGCCCAGCTCTAGCCATACACTTGAATCTGGAAATTTCAGCACTCATTCTCAAAAAGAATTGCTTGACACTTGGACTCATGCATCTCAGGTGGCCCTAAAACTATGTAGCAGAGGAGAACCTTGAACTTTGACCCTCCTGCCTCTACTTACAATGTGTAATAGGTGTGCACCTTCTTGCGCAATATATTTGGTACCAGGATCAAAGCCAGGCCCTCGTGCATGCTAGCAACTAAAATCTACAGCTCGCACTCCTTTCACTCTTCCTCTCTCTCTCTCTCTCTGTCTCCTTACGCTAGGGTACCCCTCCCACCTTTCCTTCTCCCCCATGCTCATTTAATAAACTCCTCTATAACATAAAAAAAAAAACTACAGCTCACATTTAGTTGTCCAGAACTGATCAACATATGCTACTTCACTATATTTATGTCCTGTTATTACAGACTCCTACCACCACCAAGCATGCCCTCAGCTTTCCACCACTGGTCTTCAAAATCAGAATATTCCACACCCCTATTTACGCTCCCTTACCCCAGTGCCATTTCCTCAGGGCCTGCGGTGGTTACTATTCACTGTCAACTTCATTAGATTTAGAATCACCATGTACACACAGCTCTGCTATATTCTAAGACAGTGGAAGATGGCAGACCTACCCTGACTGTGGGCAGCACAATCAATGGAGTGAGTCCACATTCAATAAAAAAGAGGGAAAAAAAGGCAGCAAGCTGACCCTGGTTCCAAAAGCAAAAGTGCCTGCTGCCTGAGATGCTAGCCTGAGACGAGCTCCACTCTCAGAAGCTACGAAAAGTTAGTAGAGAACCAAGTCCACAAAGCTGTCGCCTGGCCTCTATACATATGTGCCAAGATATGTGCAACCCACCACAGGCATTCAATAATAAATAAAATTCCTAGCACTCAGGAGGCAGCAGCAAGTAGATCTCTGTGAGCTCAAGACCAACCTGGCCTACATAACTAGTTCCGAGACCCTGTCTCAAAACAAATCAATAAGCTTAAAAGGGAAGCAGGGAGGGAGCAGAGCAGCAATTGTCCACCTGTTTCCTGACTAGATGTAATGCCACCAGTGGCTCACATCCCTGCTGCGTGGCTTTCTTGCCACAATGGATTGTACCTTCAAATAAATCACAGCAACGAGAAAAGCATTAACACCAGGCCTTTCCTTGTAAATATTTTATTATTGATTTTGTGTGGATGTACACATGCCCATTTGTGGAGGTAGAGGAAACTCAGGAGTCCAGTCTGTTCTTCCACTATGTGGGTCCCTGAGAATAAAATCATGTTGTCAAGCTTTGCAACAAACACCTTTACCTGCTGAGGCAACTTGCCAACCCCAGCAGCCTTGCCTACTATGCCACACTCAAGGGAGAATGACCTCTCCAGAACTTTCCTTGCAACAGCAACATTAAAGGTCTCTAATGGTCCTATTGGAGCAGGGTTGTCATCCCAGACACTCAGAAGGCTGAGGCAGGAGGATGAAAAGTACAAAGTAAAGCTAGCTGGGAGGGGTGGCTCAGACCTGAAAACCCAGCACACCAATGGAAGTTCCGGACCAATTTGTGGGGCTACAGTGTGAACACATTTATAAAAAGGGAAAAAAGGCTTCTGACCAGTCTCAGGGAACTGTAAGCTTCTCCTGCCCCCATCCCCACCCCCTAAGCCATTACAACACAGCTCTTCAGAATAAGTGGTCTGGAATTATTGTTTATTCAGTGGCAATCAAAAATGAGTATCATGTTTTTAATCTTAACCACACACGTCAGGGCCCCGGGGACTATAGCTTACTTATGGCTCAATTACATGAAAAGGGCTTAAAACACTACCTGGCACACAGTCAGCACTTAATGAATAAGCTATTATTCATATTCTCTGAAGTAGCAATTCCCCTTCCAGGGATCAACCCTACTATAGTACATGAGCACAAAAATTATACAGAAGTCTGCACAGTGGCAATATTGTAGCCAATGAGGTTTGTCTGAGACACAATTATTTTGAGTTGAAAAAACACATATGGACAACACACACCTGTCCACCTTCTTCCCCTTGCCTAATAACCATTTCCCTAACCTACGTGATCATCACTTCACCACTACAAAACTCAACAGGACCCAGAAGTAAGCAAGCACATGTAGTCCCAGCTATACAGGAAGCTGAGGCAGAACCCAGGAAGAACAGAGCAAGACCTTCTTTTCTTTTTTGTTTGTTTGTTTGTTTGTTTGGAGTCAGGGTTTCTCTGTGTAGCCTTGGCTGTCCTGGACTAGCTTTGGAGACCACCAGGCTGGCTTCGAACTCACAGCAATCCACCTGTCTTTGCCTCCCAAGTGCAGAGGCACGCGCCACCCAGCAAGACCATGTTTCTTTAAATATAAAAATATTACCTATTTTGCTGTATTTGCTTGCATGCATCACATGTGTGCAGGAGCCACTCCCTGAAGTGGAGTTGCAGAAAGTTGTGAGCTGCCATATAGGCACCAGGAACTGAACTCCAATCTTCCTGAGAGCAGTGAGTGCTCTTAAGTGAGTCATCTCAACAGCCCAAGAGGCTGTTTCTTAAAAATATGAAAACAAAGCAGCTGTGGCTGAGATTCAGTTGATAGAGCACTTGTCTAACGAGCACGAACTACTGGGTCTCACCCCAAACACAGCATAAATGGGGCATGGCACACACCTGTAATCCAGGCACTAGAGACACAGAGACAGCGGCAGGAGGAGCAGAAGTTGAAGGTGATCAGACTGAGTATGAGGCAAACCTGGGTAACAGGAGACTCTGTTTGGCCTCCGTGCTTTCATTTTGTCCCTTACAATCTACTGTCCACATTTCGAAGACATGTTTTGAGCCAGCTGGTGGTGTCACATGCCTTAATCCAAGCACTCAGGAGCAGAGGCAAGTGATCTGAGCTTGAGGCCAGCCTGGTCCACAGAGTGAGTTCCAGGATAGGCAGGACTAACACCAAGAAATTCTGTCTTGGAGAAGGGGAGAGAGAGGGAGAGGAGGGGGGGGTTTGTTTGTCCTGCTGGGCAAAGAACTCAAAGGCCCTCGCTCTAGCCACGGACCAGCCCAGAAAGACCTTTTACAATGAGAAGCACACTACTTTATCCATCATACAGTCAAATCTTTGGGTGGTCTCTCTGCAAGCTTAATGGAAACTGGGTCCCGTGGATACTCTCATTTCCCTTTTTCTGTTTTTTGAAACAAGGTTTCTCCAGATAATCCTGCCAGTCCTGGACTTGCTTTGTAGGCCAGACTGACCTTGAACTCACAGCAATCCGACTGCCTCTGCCTACCAGAGTGCTGGGGTTACAGGTCTGCGCTCCACAACCAGCGCCTCTTATTTTCATTCTACATTCTTTCCCCTGCTAACCTACTAAAGGCAAACCAGCTTCTCTTCTCAGGAACTAAGGCTGCTCCCAGCATAGGGCTTGGGTACTAAAGGATCTTTTTGCCCCTCCAATTGATTTATTCATTAGGCATCAGGCAAAGTGCTACTTTCCTAGAAAAGCTCATAATGACATAATCTTTGTAGGGCTTGGTTTTGTGTTGTAAGGAAGGGGAGACGGGGTTAAGACTATGGAGATGAGGGGTTGTAGAGATGGCTCAGCAATTAAGAGCATTGACTGCTCTTCCAAAGGACCTGAGTTCAATTCCCACCACCCACATGACAGCTCACAACTGTCTGTAACTTCAAGATCTGACACTTTCACACAGACATACATGCAGGCTAAGCACCAATGAACATAAAAAAAGTTTTTAAATTTATGGCCATGAGCTACTAAGCCCTTCCTAACACAGTGCTGGACACAGAGCCTAGGGCTTTGCATATGCTAAGCAAGCACCCTACCAACTGAGCAACAGGCACAGATCACATGTCAGGCCCAGAACATAAACCTCTATGCTTCATAACTGCTATATTATTAAAATCAGAGAGAAAAGGCTCACAACAGACATTTCTTGTTTTGTTTTTGACATAGTCTCATGCAGCCCAGGCTGGCCTTGAACTCCTGGCCCTCCTACAGCCACCTGTTGGAAGCACTGGGATTACAAGTACAAGTCACTACATCTATGCCAGCTCTCCTAGCACTAGGCAGGAGGGCTGCTACAAGTTTGATGCCAGCCTGCACTAAAATGAAACCCTGTCTCAAAGGAAAAAATTAACTAAACCATGTGCTGGGATAGGCTGGGAGGCTAGTGTTTGTGACCCAGGTAAAACACACATGCCTAACATGTGATTCTCCCCAGGCACTGTAACTATATTGCTCTTAACCTCTTGTGGTGGTGGGGGTGGGAAGAGGTGTCAGTGGTTCAATACTGTTAATATTTTCCCTTCTTTTGTTGCTGGTTATTCAGACTTGTCCAATTATGTAGAGAATTTACTGATGTCTTCTGAGTGTGCGAGGTGGTGTTCACGTGCTAGCTATCTCGTTTACTTTACAACCTTATAGATTCATCCCTTTTTCTTCAGAGATTTTATGTGTGCAAACATCTGAGTGTATGTGTGTGCAGAGGCCACAAGGAGGATGTTGCAGGTGGTTGTGAACCATGGGGGGGGGGGGTGGGGCGGCAGGGCAAACAGAACCTGAGTGCACTTAACTGATGATGTAAGTATCTCTCCAGCACCTACCCCACACCCCTCTTTTCTTTTCTTTCTTTTCTTTTTTTAAAGTGATGGTCTCATTATGTATGTAGTCCTGGCTGTTCTGGAACTCAAAAGATCCGCCTGCCTCGGCCTTCTGAACGGCCGTAATTAAAGTGTGAACAACCATGACACTCAAAACAAACAAACTTAAAAATGGAGAAAGAAGGATACGGTGGTGAGTGCCTTTTTAATCCCAGCACCCAATCAGGAGGCAAAGGCAGGTGGATCTCTGAGGCCAGCTTTGTCTACACAGAGTGAGTTCCAGGATAGCCAGGACTACACAGAGAAAACCTGTCTCTCGGGGGAATGGGGGGGGGGGAGGAAGGAACAGCACCTGTGGCAGTGTGCTCAAATAAATTCAGCCTCTTTGTGCCTCTTCAGGTGTCCCTTTGTCAGGGCTCGCTCCAAAGCTCTCCCCAGAGGAGCTTGTGGGGTTTGCCAAGTCCCCAGGGCGCCCAACACAGGTTCCCACTTACTACAAATTAACGAGCTCAGTCCTCGCCCCCCCCCCAACCTTTTGCACGCATGCCCACCCCTCTAACACACCCTAAAAAGCCTCCACTAAACCCCACCATACCGGGGGCGAGCCTCAAGTTCGAATCCTCCCTCTCCCCCGCCTCCTCCGCGGACACTCGCGCTACGCCTCAGGGGTACGTCTCCATCTCCCCACACTTTCCAGAAAACATCCTCCACGCGTCCATTCCGAGGCACTTTTAGGGAACCCTGGTGCATCAATCCAGACTCGGCTCCGCAGACGAGCCCCGCCCGCTCCCTCAGGGCGCATACGCCGGCCCCGGCCCGCAGCGCCCCTCACCGCTTCTGGGCCTCCAGTCCCCACAGGCGGATCTGTCGGTCATACTGCGCCGCCTCCTCCTCGCTGATGCCGCCGCCGCCTCCGCCGCCAGCCTCCTCCTTCTCCACCATGGCGCCGGCTTTTTACCTCGCCCGCTCCCGCTCTCTCCAACCGCCCGCGGAGCCGTGCGCCGGGGCCGTGTTTGCGCCTGCGCCGGGAACCGCGCCTGCGCAGTGCCGCCTCTGTGGCCAGCTGGGGCACCACGTGGATTTCCCGAGACGCCAAGGACCGCTGGCTGCTTCGGATCACGTGGGAGAAACGCCAATCAATCCTGGGGAGGGGAAAAGGGGAAAAAAAAAAGTGGCGGGCGTTTTGGCTCGGCGAGGATGTCCACGAGGTCGTTTACGAAGCTGTTCTTGTGTTGCTCGAGCTCTCACAGGTATATTCCAGCGTCGATGGTGTGGAGAAGTAAAGTGAATACTTTAAAATAACCGGCCTGCCCGCATGGATCTGAGTCACCACCTCTTTGAAGAAAAACCTAAAGAAAATAAAACATTCTCCCCGGAGGGAATGAAGGTGGATGGAAAAGGCGGAAGGAGCCGGGTGTGGTGGCACACCGCTGTAATCCCAGCACTCGGGAGGCAGAGGCTGGTCGATGGTTGTGAGTTCGAGGCCAGCCTGGTCTAAAAAGTGAGTCCAGGACAGCCAAGGCTACAGAGAAACTCTGTCTGGAAAAAACAAAAAATAAATAAATAAAAATTAAAAAAAGAAAGAGAAAAGACGAGAGGGAGGCCCTTCCCCCTTTCACAACTCCAAAATGTGGAAATCCTCAAATCCTTATTTAAGATGCAGTACTCGGGCCGGAGAGATGGCTCAGAGGTTGAGAGCACTGGCTGTTCTCTTCCAAAGGTCCTGGGTTCGATTCCCAGCAACCACAAGGTGGCTCATAACCATCTGCAATGAGATCTGGTGCCCTCTTCTGGTGTACATGCAGGCTTTGATATATGTGTATATTTGAAAAATAAATAAATCTTAAAATGCAGCACTCAAATTGGGCACGACGGGCCTTGCCCCTGATCGCAGCTTTTCGGGGTTACATGAGATCCTGTTAGAAAACAAATGCACACCTGGTTTTAGGGGCTCATCCCTGTAATCCCAACATTCAGGAGGCTGAGGCAGAAAATTTCTATGAGTGAGATTTGTGATGCCCAGATCAATAGCTCCCCAAAGACCACCAGGAGCCTGAAAACTGTATGCAAAAGCAAGGAGTCTTTATTAAAGCTTAAGCCTGAGGGCCCTCAAACCTCAGTGGATCAGTAGGAGAGCCCCAATCACCGTTAGGGTTAAACGATAAACCACGTTTAATCGTGGTTATGACAAAGAACAGTTCCCAGTTGGGCAGTTAGAAGTTTGGTTGATATTTAGCAAGGTTGGGTTGGTACTAGGGGATTGGTCGAGACTGACCTCAAAAATGCTTAACATCTGGGGAGGTTAGGTACTTTCCTGCTCTCCCCTGATTGGCTCAGGCCTAAGGCGGTTCTTTTCCTGGAACAGTGTTTTGTTTTGTTTTTAATTTTATTTCATGAACATTGGTGTGAGGGTGTCAGATCCCTTGGAACTTGAATTACAGACAGTTGAGCTGTCATGTGGGTGCTGGGAATTGAGCCCGGGTCCTTTGGAAGAACAGACAGTGCTCTTAACCACTGAGCCATCTCTCCAGCCCATTTTTTTTTCCTACTGTGTGACCCACTTCAGTGCCAGCAGCCTACAGAGAGGCCAGGCAATGATTAGGAGCCACAGTTTGCTCTAGCATGGGACCCTGGAACAGTTTAGAGTAACTGGGGTGACCTTGAGGACAGGCCTAAGATTAAGTCTAGATTCTGTCTCTTAACCAACAGGCCATTGATTGATGGTCACAAATGGGGAAGAGACAGAAAGATCCCTTGGCCTTGATGATCAGCCGGACTGGTCTAACCAGCAAGCTGGTGTCCCAATAAAAGATCCTGCATCAAAAACCAAGGTGGGTGCTGGCCGGATGGCTCACTGGGTAAAGGCACTTGCTATGCAAGCATGGTAACTTATGTTCCATCCCTGGAACCTGCATAAAAGTGGATGAATAGAGCTGACTTGGAAAGCTGGGCTCAGTGGTGCACACCAGTAATCCCAGCACTCTGGGAGGCAGAGTTTGAGGCCAGCCTAGCCTACAAAGCAAGATCTCTCTCTCTCTCTCTCTCTCTCTCTCTCTCTCTCTCTCTCTCTCTCTCTCTCTCTCACACACACACACACACACACACACACACACACACACACACACACACAATTTTAAAAATGGTATATGTGTGTGTTTTGTCTGTCAGGGCCCAAAGAGACCAGGAGAGAGTGTTGAATTGAGCTGGAGTTACAAACAGTTGTAAGCCCCCATGTGAGGTGGGTGCTAGGATTTGAACCCAGATCCTCTAGAAGAACAAGGAGTAATCTTCACCATTGAGCCATCATTCCAGGCCCCACTACAGCCACCTTAATCATGAATAGTTGAGGGGCTAGAGAGATGGCTCAGCGGTTAAAAGCACTCATTGGCTGCTCTTCCAGAGGACCGGGGTTCAATTCCCAGCACCCACATGGCAGCTCACAACTGTCTGTAACTCCAGTTCCGGGATATCCGACACCCTCACATAGATAAATATGCAAGCAACCACCAATGCACATAAATAATAATAATAATTAAAAATAAATAGAATAGACATTGCTGAGAAGCAACATCCAAAGTTGAACTTTCACCTCCACACATTTATGTCACACCAACATATACACGACAAGGCTCACACTTGGGAAGCTGATGTGGCGAAGGTACCATTTTGGATTTGAGGCCAGCCTCATTACATAGCAAGACTGTGTCTCAGAATGCCCTACAAATAAAACAAGTAATATATGTGCTGGGCATGGTGACGCACACTTTTAAACCCAGGCAGGGGCAAGCAGATGGTTTTGAGTTGCAGGCCAGCCTGGTTTGCATAGCAAGTTCTAGGAGAGCCAGGACTACATAGAGAGGACCTGTCTCAAAAATAAAATAAAATAAAAAGCCAGATGTTGTGGTACATGCCTTTAATCCCAGCATTCCTCAAGCAGAGGCAGATGGATCTCTATGAGTTCAAGGCCAGTTTTGTCTACAGAGTGAGTGCCAGGACAATCAGGGCTGCATAAAGAAACCTTGTCTTGCCAGGCGGTAGTGGCGCACACCTTTAGTCCCAGTACTCTGGGAGGCAGAGGCAGGCGGATCGCTGTGAATTCAAGGCCAGCCTGGTCTATAAAGCGAGTCCAGGACAGCCAAGGCTAACACAGACCCTGTCTCAAGAAACAAAAAGCAAAACAAAATGAAAAGAAAAAAAACAAAACAAAACAAAACAAAATAAAAGCCAACAGGACAGCCAAGGCTACACAGAGAAACCCTGTCTTGAGAAAATAAAAAATTAAAAAATAATAAAAAAAATAAAAGCCAGTCCTAAGAAAAATGACTGTCATAGGTTCTGGACAGTAGTGCCCAGAGACAATTGCATTGGTCACTATGGGCATGATAGAACTCGCTACCAATCCCATCACTTAGAAGGCAAAGATAAGAGGATCGCGAGTTCAAAGCCAGCCAACACCACACAGCAGACCCTATCTCAAAAATATATACAGTTAAGCCCAGTGTGGTGGCACATGCCTTTAATACCTGCACTTGGAAGGCAGAGGCAGATAGATCTGTGAGGTTGAGGCCAGCCTCTTCTACATAGCAGCTCCACGTCAGCCAAGGATACACAGTGAGAAGTTGCCTCACCATCTTCATTGTATATAAAAGTAGGGGTCCTGGGGAGATGGCATTTGCATTGCAAATGTGAAAGTTTTAACTTGCTTCTCCAGAAGCAATACAAAGCCAGCTCTGGTAGTCTGCCTTCAATGCCAGGACTCACAACTTGAGATGGGAAGCAAAGATAGACTCCCTTAGCCTGGTGTGCCCTGCGACGAACAAGGGATTGTGGTCTAATCCAAGGTGGATGCTGAAGACTGACTCCAAAGGTTACCCTCTGCCCTCTACAGGTAGGATGTGACACCCGATGAGCTCTTACATGCATATGCACCTCACACACAATATTTTACATGTTAACATTCCCCCAAACAATGCTTGTGAAAGCAACCCTAACTAAATGCACTGGGCCCAATGTGTGTGTGTGTCCACACACACACACAACAAAAATGACAGCCGAGCGGTGGTGGCGCACGCCTTTAATCCCAGCACTCGGCAGGCAGAGGCAGGCGGATCGCCGTGAGTTCAAGGCCAGCTTGGTCTGCAAAGTGAGTCCAGGACAGCCAGAACTACACAGAGAATCCCTGTCTCAAAAAACCAAAACCCAAACCAAACAAACCTTTAATTTACAAAGTACTTGTGGTTCAGCTAATAGAATACATGACTAACACACACAAAGCTCTATATTGGATTCCTAGTGGCCCATGTATGAAACGGGACATGCTGGGACACACCTACAATCTCAACACTCTGTAAATCCAACAAAGTCGGAGGATCAGAAATTCAAGGCCTGGGGTTGGAGAGATGGCTCAGTGGTTAAGAGCACCAGCTGCTCTTCCAAGGGTGCTGAGTTCAATTCCCAGCCACCACATAGTGGCTTACAACCGTCTATAATGAGATCTGGTGCCCTCTTCTGGTATGCAGGTGTACATGCAGGCAGGACGCTGTATACATAATAAATAAATAAATAAATAATTGTTTAAAAGAAAGAGAGCCGGGCGTGGTGGCGCACGCCTTTAATCCCAGCACTCGGGAGGCAGAGGCAGGCGGATCGCTGTGAGTTCGAGGCCAGCCTGGTCTACAGAGTGAGTCCAGGATGGCCAAGGCTACACAGAGAAACCCTGTCTCGAAAAAAAAAAAAAAAAAAAAAACAAAAAAAAAAAAATAAATAAAAGAAAGAAATTCAAGGCTATCATCAGCTACATACCCAGAATGTCAGTCCAGCTAGTGAGATGGCTCAGTGGACAAAGCCCCCAAGTGTCATGGCTTGAGTTTACTCAACAGGACTCACACAGTGGAAAGAGAACCTGCTCCCAAAATGTGTTCTCTAACCTGTGGTAACAGGCATGCAAGAGCCCCTACACACACACACACACACACACACACACACACACACACACACACACACAAAGAAATAAAAACAAATGTGATAATAAAGCCAGGCATGGTGGTGCACGCTTGTAATCCCAGTACTCGGGAGGCAGAAGCAGGTGGATCGTTGTTGAGTCAGCCTGATCTATAACCAAAGCCCAGGACAGCCAAGGCTACACAGAGAAACCCTGTCTTGAAAAACCAAGAGAGAAGGCTGGAGAGATGGCTGAGCAGTTAAGAGCACTGGCTGCTCTTCCAGAGGTCATGAGTTCAATTCCCAGCAACCACATGGTGGCTCACCACCATCTGTAATGTGATCTGATGCCCTCTTCTGACCTGTAGGTGTACATGCAAGCAGAGCACTGTATACATAATAAATAAATAAATCTTGAAAAAACAAAAAACAGGAAAGAAGCCCGGGAGTGGTGGTGCACGCCTTTAATCCCAGCACTCGGGAGGCAAAGGCAGGTGGATCCCTGTGAGTTCAAGGCCAGCCTGGTGCACAAAGTGAGTAGAGGACAGCCATGACTACAAGAGAAACTCTTTCTTGGGTCGTGGGGGTGGGGGTGGGGGCGAGACTACTTATTCTTGCAGAGGGCCTGGGTTGATTCTCGGTGGCCACATGACAACTCACAGCTGTCATAGTTCCAGTTCCCCGGGATCCAGTGGCCTCTTCTGAACTCCTAGGGCACCAGGCATACACACAGAAGTATACATACATGTGAGAAAAACACCCGTACACATAAAAATAAGATGAGTAAATCCAAAAAATAAAAATAAGAAAGCAAGAAACAAATAAACCACCAACACCAAACTTAATGAATGCATTAACACTCAAGAACTGAAGAAATGCCCCGGGGCTACAAAGAACATGCTGCTCTTATAGGGTTTCACTCCCAGCACCTATATGGACACACACAGAGATAGGGATAGATACACAGAGAGACAGGAGACACACACACACACACACACACACACACACAGACACAGACAGAGACAGACATAGACACACACGCACAGAGACAGAGACAGACATAGAGACAGATACACACACACACACAGAGACAGACATAGAGACAGATACACACACACACAGAGACAGATATAGAGACAGATACACACACACACACAGAGACAGATATAGAGACAGATACTCACACACACACACACACATAGAGACACACACACACACAGAGACAGACATAGAGACAGATACACACACACACACACACACACAGAGACAGACATAGAGACAGGTACTCACACACACACACACAGACATAGAGACACACACACACAGAGAGACAGACACAGACAGACATAGAGACATACACACACACAGAGACAGACATAGAGACACACACACACACAGACATAGAGACAGATACACACACACACACACACACACACACACACACACACACACAAAAGCTTGTATGTATCCCGGCATGGTTTCTCATATCTGTAACCCTAGTGCTCTAGATGCTGAGGCAGGAGGATTGTTTCTAATTCCAGGCTAGGCTGTAATACTAAAGGAGACGCTATCTCAATCTTTTTTTTGTTTGTTTGTTTATTCAGAACAGGGTTTCTCTGTGTAGCCTTGCTTGTCCTGGACTCGATTTGCAGACCAGGCTGGCCTCAAACTCACAGCGATTCCCCCTGACTCTGCCTCCCGAGTGCTGGGATTACAGGCATGCCCCACCACACCACACCCGGCTCACTATCTCAATCTTTAATCTCAATACTCCAAAGGTAGCAGCTGGGGGAATTCTATGAGATCAAAGCCAGGCAGAGCTCCCTAGTGAGACCCTGTCTCAAAAACAAAAAAAAATTTTTTTTTGGTTTTTCTTGACAGGGTTTCTCTGTGTAGCCCAGCCTGTCCTGGAACTTGCACTGTAGATCAGGCCGGCCTCAAACTCACAGAGATCCACCTGCCTCTGCCTCCCGAGCGCTGGGATTAAAGGCGTGCTGATCTTGTCTGATAGTGGAAGCTAAGCAGGGTCGGGCCTGGTTAGTACTTGGGTGGGAGACCTGTATTCTTAGTCCTCACCTCACCCTGTGAGTATTCACAGGGTCTGCCACTGCTGGGACAACCAACAACCCTCAGGGGCCTTGGAGAGCCAGAGCTACTGTTATTGCTGCTGCCGCTCTTCCAAGTGCAAGATCTAATTGCAGAGCCAAAGGCTAAGTGGATGGCTGGCAGGCTACAAGGCTGACTGAAGAGGACCTCAGCTGAGCGAGTGATTGATTGTATGGGGACCTTCCCTGCTGTGTAAGTAGCAAATGAAAGAACCCATTGCAAAGGCAGACATGGTAACAAGTGTGACACAGGGATAAAGAGATGGCTTCGTAGTTAGAAGCCCCCCATCTATTTATTTATTTATATATTTATTTATTTATTGGTTGTTTTTTCAAGATAGGGTTTCTCTGCATGATAGTCCTGGCTGTCTTGGACTCCCTTTGTAGACTAAGCTGGCCTCGAACTCACAGTGATTTCCCCCTGCCTCTGCCTCCTGAGTGTTGGCATTAAAGGAATGTGCCACCAAGCCAGGCGTCGTGGCACACGCCTGTAATCCCAGCACTCGGGAGGCAGAGGCAGGTGGATCTCTGAGTTCGAGGCCAGCCTGGTCTACAAAGTGAGTCCAGGATGGCCAAGGCTACACAGAGAAACCCTGTCTCAAAAAACCAAAAAAAAAAAAAAAGGAATGTGCCACCATGCCCAGCCCCATAATTTATTTTTATGTTATGTGAAGGTGTGTCTGTGTGTGTAAATGCCTTTACAAGTGCTACAAGCATGTAGATGTCATTGAAGGCTGGAGGAGGATCTGGAGTTGCTGAAACTTATGTCACTGGTCATTTTCAGCAGTAGATGACCTCACACCAGCCCCTTGCAAGCCTTTTGTTTCCAGATAGGGTTTCTCTGTGTAGTCCCCGCTGTCCTGGAATTTGCTCTGTAGACCAGGCTGGCCTCAAACTCAGTGATCCACCTGCCCCTATCTCTCAAAGGCGTGTGCCACCTGTGCCCTAGTACTCTTTTTGGATGTTTTTTGTTTTTTGAGAAGGGGTCGCCATAAGTAACCTTGCTGTCCTGGAACTCACTATGTAGACCAGGTAGCCTTTAACTCACAGGGATCCACCTGACTCTGCCTCCCAAGGGCTGAGATTAAATGGCTTGCAAGCTATTTCCAAGTGTTTAACTCACAGTGACATTTAGTGCACTTAATATGCCAGCCAATTCCTGTCTCTAATGACACAACATTTATATATTTATTTCGTTTTGGGTTTTTTGTTTTTTTTTTTGAGACAGGGTTTCTCTGTGTACCCTTGGCTGTCCTGGACTCACTTTGTAGACCAGGCTGGCCTCGAACTCACAGAGATCCGCCTGCCTCTGTCTCCCGAGTGCTGGGATTAAAGGTGTGTGCCATCACGCCCAGCCTCTTCCTTTCCCTTTTGTGACAAGGTCTCAGGTAGCCCCAGATGAACTCCAAGTAGCTATGTACTGGAGATGACCTTGAACTCCTGACTGCTGCCTCAATTTCTATACTTCTGAAATCTTGGCCTTTTGCCCCAGGCCTGGCTTTCATTAACTGTTAATGAAGTAGTCATTTGTGATGAATGTCAGATCCCTGGAAACAAACCCCTCATCACTGTAACTAACAGTGAAAAATATATTAAAAATAAATAAATAAGGTGATCCTGAGGGAGGGTATACTATTCCCTGGAGAAAGCTGATTACTGAAAACTAGTCTCTAATTTTCCTCAGCAATTTCACAGAGGTCCTCTAGAGGGCGACATCATCCCTTTGAGAAGAGGGTGAAGCTGTCAGAGACGTTTTTGGTTTTGTTTTGTTTGTTAAACCTGGCACCCTTTTTTCTAAAAGCTGGGTGGGATTATAAAAGAAGGAAAGAGAGATTGGCTTGCATGCAGCAGCGCCAAGTCAGTGTGATGCTTCATTTTAAAAAGTTATTTATGGGGCTGGAGAGATGGCTCAGTGGTTAAGAGTGCCGCCTGCTCTTCCTAAAGGTCCAGAGTTCAATTCCCAGCAACGACATGGTGGTTCACAAAACCATCTATAATGTTATCTGAGGCCCTCTTCTGGTGTGCAGGTGTACATGCAGGCAGACCACTGTATACATAATAATAATAAACAAAAATCGTTTTTTTTTTTAAAGTTATTTATTTTAGTTTCCCTTTACCTTTCCTTTCTTTCTTCTTTTCTTTCTTTCTTTTTCTTTTCTTTTTTCTTTTTTTTTTTTTTTTTTTTTTTGAGACAGGGTTTCTCTGTGTACCCTGGCTGTCCTGGACTAGTTGTAGGCTAGGCTAGCCTTGAACTCACAGATCCCCCTACCTCTGCCTCCTGAATGTTGGGATTACAGGAATGAGCCACTGTGCCGGGCTACTTCGGTTTTTTTGTTGTTGTTAGTGTTGTTGTTTTGGGTTTTTTTAATTTATTTTTACTTTATGTGCATTGGTTTTTTGCCTACATGTATGTCTGTGTGAGGGTGTCAGGTCTTGGAGTTATAGACAGTTGTGAGCTGCCGTGTGGGTGCTGGGAATTGAAGCCGGGTCCTTTGGAAGAGCAGTCAGTGCTCTTAACCCCTGAGCTATCTCTCCAGCCCTGCTACTTTGGTTTTTTGAGACAGGGTTTCTCTGTGTAGTTCTGGATGTCCTGGACTCATTTTGTACACCAGGCTGGCCTTGAACTCATACTGATGCGCCCGCCTCTGCCTCCCACCAAGCCCGGCTCTTCTTTTCTTTTTCAAGACAGGGTTTCTCTGTGTAGCACTAGCTTTCCTAAAACTGGCTCTGTTGCTCAGGCCAAGCTGGCATCGAAAAGAGATCCGAGATCCACCTGCCTCTGCCCCCTACCTCCCAGTGCTGAGTCAAAGGCATGCTGCCCTGCCCCCCACTACACCTGGTTCCTTTCTCTTTTGGGTGTCTTCTGAGGCTGGTACCAGGTTCTCTCTTCCTCACACAAAGGGAATAAGAACATTCTCTGTATGATCCTTTCATTTACACCAGGCCAGCCTGGTCTACAAAGCAAGTCCAGGACAGCCAAGGCTACACAGAGAAACCCTTTCCTTGTTGGGCTGGAGACAGAGCTCAGTTGGTTAGAGAGCTTGGTGCAGAAAATTCTAGGTTTGATCCTCTAGATGGGATGGTGCCCGCCTGTAATCCCAGCTCCAGGGAAGTGGAGGCAAAAGGTCATCCTCCACTAAATAGGCCCAGCGGTGGCCCACGACTTTAATCTCAGCATTTGGGAGGCAGAGGCAGGCGGATTGCTGTGAGTTCGAGGCCAGCCTGTTCTACAAAGCAAGTCTAGGGCAGCCAAGGCTACACAGAGAAACCCTGTCTCAAGCAACAACAACAACAAAACAAAAACAAAAAAAAAGGAGTCGAAAACTATCCTGGGCTATCAAAGACTGTCAAAAATGAGAGAGGAAAGAGAGAGACAGAGGCCGGGCAGTGGTGGCGCACGCCTTTAATCCCAGCACTTGGGATGCAGAGGCAGCTGGATCTCTGTGAGTTGGAGGCCAGCCTGGTCTACAAAGTGAGTCCAGAACAGCCAAGGCTACGCCGAGAAACCCTGTCTTGAAAAACAAACAAACAAACAAAAAAACAAACAAAAAAAGACAGAGACAGAAGGAGAGGGAATCGAGTGTGGTGATATGTACCTTTAGTCCTGTATTTGGTCAGAAAATCACCTGAGCCATGGAGTTCCAGGCTATTCCAGTAACGTAGCCAAATCCAGTTTGGGAAGAGGAGGGGGATGAGAAGGAACAAAGCCAGGCAAAAGAGATCCAGGGAAGCGATCTACCAGCGTTTTGTTTTGTTTTGTTTTTTTCTCTCCAACAATAAACGGCAGGAGTCAGATGGAGTGGCGTGCATCTGTACTGCCACCACATAGAAAGTAGAGATGGGAGGACCAGGGTTCAGCCTTCCTCACATCTGTGTAGCAAGCTTAAGGCCAGCTTGGGCTAAATGGTACTATTTTCTAGTTATCCCAAGACAGGGTTTCTCTGTGTAGCCTGGGGCTGTCCTAGAACTCATTCTGTAGACGAGGCTGGCCTCGAACTCATACAGATCTGCATGCCTTTGCTCCTGAGTACTGGGGTTAAAGGTGTGTGCCACAGCTCATGCATCCACAGGCTCAGCTGGCATGTTTCAAACATGGCTTCCATAGAAAGTCTTGCTTGTCTGTGTCGGGCAGGGTGTTGCTATTTAGCCCAGGCTCAGACACACTGTGCAGTAAGAGCAAGAGTGACTCTGCTAGGATAGTGGGTCTGGTTCAGCTAGAGGCACCTCTTAGCTTCTCTCCTTCTATTTCTCTTTTTTCTTTTTTTAAAATAGATTTATTTATTTATTGTATATGAATGCTTTCTTTGCACCAGAGAGCATCAGATCACATCATAGATGGCTGTGAGCCACCATGTGGTTGCTGGGAATTGAACTCAGGACCTCTGGAGGAGCAGTCAGTGCCCTTAACCTCTGAGCCATCTTTCCAGTCTTGGTCTCTTTCTTTTCTTTCCTTTTTTATTCTTTATTTTTTTATTTATTTTTTTTTTTTTTGGTTTTTTGAGACATAATCTTTCTGTGTAACCTTGGCTGTCCTGTATACCAGGCTGGTGTCGAACTCACAGCAATCCACTTACCTCTGCCTCCTGAGTGCTGGGATTAAAGGCATGCACCACCACGCCCGGCATTGGTCTCTTTCTTTTTCTTTCTTTTTTTCCTTTTTGTTTTTTGAGACAGGGTTTCTCTGTGTAACAGCTCTGGCTAACCTGGAAGTTTCTCTGTAGACCAGGCTGGCCTCGAACTCCTAGAGAACTGCCAGCCCCTGGCTCTTGGAGGGCTGGGATTAAAGAAATGTGCCACCACTCCCGCGCCTCTTTCTTTCCTGACAGAGCTATGTAGCCCAGTCTGGCCTTGAACTCATGCACCTCCTTGCCTCCAAACTCCTAAATTGTGGGATTACAATCCTGCTCACTAAAACCAAGTTGTGCTGTGTGCTGCTGCACTGCTCCAGGGACAGACCTGTGTGGGGTTGCAAAGGAAAGAAGAAAAGACAGGGGCTGGAGAGATGGCTCAGTGGTTAAGAGCACTGTCTGCTCTTCCAAAAGACCTGGGTTTGATTCCCAGCACCCACATGGCAATTCACAACTGTCTGTAACTCCAGTTCCAAGGGATTTGACACATTCACACTAATGCACATAAAATAAAATAAAATAAATTATTTAAAAAAGAAGAAGAAAAGACAAACACAAAGATACAGAGAACAGCTGGATTGGGCAGGTTGTGCTCTCTGCCGGAGAAACCTCAGCAGCACCCAGGATGCCCTGTGTTTGTTATATAGAGTTGAACAGAAAGGCACCATTGCTGCATTCAGCTGAATGAAGAGGCAGGGTTATTACATACAGGGACAGAACTAGATCAAAGACACGGCTTTAGGCCGGGCGCCTGGTCTACAAAGTGAGTCCAGGACAACCAGGGCTATAAGAGAAATCCTGTATCTTGTCTCTGAAAACGAGAGAGAGAGAGAGAGAGAGAGAGAGAGAGAGAGAGAGGGAGGGAGAGAGAGAGAGAGACTGGTTTAGCTATTCTCTGTAGGAAGGGTCTTTGTAGGGAGCAATTTTCAGGCTGTAATACTGGGGGGAAGCTAGGGTGCACATTTTCTGTACATACTACCAGTATCCACACGGACCAGGAAGGAAAGGTTTGAGGCTTTGGGGTCCTTGACACGGCCGTGCCCACGTCAACAACCTGTTCACTCAGGACATCATTTACTGGGGCTTACTTCTGTTCCCTACAAGTAGGTTCCCTCCTTTCACCTTATTGAGTCAAAATCTTTTTTTTTCTCGAGACAAGGTTTCTCTGTGTAGCCTTGGCTGTCCTAGACTTGCTTTGTAGACCAGGCTGGTCTAGAACTCACAGTGATCCATCTGCCTCTGCCTCCTGAGTGATGGGATTAAAGGCGTGCACCACCATACCCGTCTTTGAGTCAGGATCTTTTGGCTCCGCAGTTCCAGGCTGATTTGACTGTTTCTGCCTCTTGTCTGCTATAGAGTAATCAGATTTTCTTTTCTTTTCTTTCTTTCTTTCTCTCTTTATTTCTTTTTTCTTTTTTGGTTTTTCGAGACAGGGTTTCTCTGTGTAGTCTTGACTATCCTGGACTCCCTTTGTAGACCTCGAACTCACAACAATCCGCCTTTCTCTGCCTCCCGAGTGCTGGGATTAAAGGCATGCGCCACCACTGCCCACTAGAGTAATCAGATTTTTAAAATGTGGATTTAGGGGGTCAAAACCAGTTTGTCATGCACCTGTTTGCCCATGTGTCTTGGTGCGGTAATCTCCCCTGGCCCCCCCATTTTTTGTTTATTATTATTTCTTAGAAAATTTCCTCATTTTGTGTACTTCTGTTTGTTTTTGTATAGGGATTTTTTGTGGGTGTTTGTTTTGTTTTGTTTTTTGAGACAGGGTTTCTCTGTGTAACAGGTTTGGATGTCCTAGAACTCACTTTGTAGACCAGGCTGGCCTCGAATTCACAGAGATCTGCCTGCCTCTGCCTCCCGAGTGCCCGGATAAAACGCTTGCGCCACCACGCCGGGCTGGTATTACACGCCTTTAATTCCAGCACTTGGGAGGCGGATCTCTGTGAGTTCCAGGCCAGCCTGGTTTACAAATAGAGATTCAGAACAGCCAGAGCTACACACGGAGAAAACCTTGTCTTGGGGAAAGGGGGAAAAAAATCAGGAGACTCTAGCAAGCAGTCTCAAATGGAGGCTCCCTGGATGCTCAGAAGGAGCTTAAAATCACAACCCCCCTCCCCCACCTCCCCTCCCCCTCCCCGTGCATGCATGTCAGGTGAGTTACGGCTTTTTGTTTATTTGTTTGTTTTCGTCTCAAGGCTCCTGTCTTTGGACTTTCCACTCAGGGTACAATTTTCTCTCTTTTGGGAACCAAAGCCATATTTGCTTCATCACGGAATGACATGAGCTATTTCCTCCCTTTGGGACGCTCTTCTCCGTTCTTGTTCTTGTTTGAGCTATAATTTGCCGACTTCGCCTTTTCACAAGATCCTGGCCCCAAACAAAAGACTTTAAGTCAACTGAGCCTTTAGTCTTCGGGTTCAGTCTCTATCTATGAACGAGGAACATCAACTTGGGTAGGAGCTGAGGGTCAAAAGACTTTATTAGTGGTTTAAGAACCCTGTCAAAATTTCCACTAGGCTCGCCCTGCCAGGCCCCGCCCTTCTCGCCCCCAGGAATGACGTCACCACACGAGTTATGTAGTGACGTCATCTCCGGGCCGCCTCTGCTCCAGCCCCTCTTCGGAAACGTCCGACTCCTGGGACCGGTCTCCGACTTTCGGTTAAAAATTTTTCCCCTCCCATTCTCCCACCTAAAACTTTTGGCTCTTCCCGCCTTCCTTCAAACTAGCAATTTTCGGCTCTTCTCGCTTGCTTGGGGGCGAGTTCCTGAAAGTCATTTACTCTGGAGTTAATTAATCGCCTTTCCAGCCCCACCCGTTCAGCTCATTCGCTAATTCCTATTCGCTCGGCTCAATTTATTTCGGCTACTTCCGCCTCCTACCAGGATCCGTCCACTGGCTTCGACTCTTTCCGGATAATCTCAAATCCCCAGGTTTATTTCCAGTCCCGAAGCGCTTCGGCTATTTCCGACTCTCCGCGCCTTCTCTAGTCGCACCCCCCCCCCCCCCCCCCCCCCCCCCCGCCCCACGACCACCCTTGCTTCTTTAGGTGGGTCTTTGATCCGCTTCAATGACCTAGAATCTCTCTTCGGCTCTTTCCGGCTTCTTTCAGCCTCTCGGGTTTTTCTCAGCTGCATTCGGCTCTTTCCGTGTCTCCTTCGCCTCGCCCTTCCGCTTCGGTTCTTTCCGCCTGCCTTCGGGCGGGCTGTCTCTGCCCCTCTCCACGTGACGCCCCTTCGGCCTCTCAGTTACCCCCACCCCCCTCCACGCCCTTCCTCCAGCTTCAGCCTCTCTGCTCGTCCCGGCTCTGCCGCCATTTTGTGTGAATTCCTGACCGCGGCGGGGGCCGGGCAGCTGGGGCATCTAGGGCGGGCAAGACAAGTCGGCCCATCTCCGTAGCCCGTTTCCTCTTCTCCCTAAATTTATTTTTTTATTTTTTATTTTTAACCATTCCCCCTTGCTCGCTCTCCTCTTCCCTCCCCCTCCCCCCTCCGCTTGCTCCGTTGCGCGCGGCCCGCGCTAATTACACCCAACCACCCACCAGTGTCCGTGTCCCCCCGGGTGTCAGGCCTTGGGGGGCCCGCGTGTGCGTGCGTGCGTGCGTGTGTGTGTATGTGGGTGGCGGAAGGGGACCGCTCGCCCCGATGAGGGTCCCGTGCCCGTGAGCGGGTGACCGCAGGGGCAGGCTGCGGAGAAAGCAGGCGGCGGGGCGGCCTCGCCGGGGCCTAGGCCGCGCGGCCTACGTGGAAGTCGGCTCAGAGGTGATTCCGAAACCGAAAAAAAGAAAAAAAGAAAGAAAGAAAAACCAACCTATATATATAAATGTATATATATATATATCTATATGCCCAATTCCCATCAGGAGCCCCGGAGAGCTGAAGTGTGCCCCTCCCGCCACGCCCAAGCAGTCCTTTTTCGTGCATTAACATCCCCTCCCCCCTCAAAGGAACGATGGAGGCCGCGCCCGGGACCCCCCCGCCGCCGCCATCAGAGTCGCCGCTGCCGCCATCGCCGCCGCCGCCAACAACGCCTTCGCCTCCTCCGTGTTCCCCCGACGGCCGCGCGGCCACCCCGCACCTCCTCCACCACCACCGCCTCCCGCTCCCTGACGACAGGTCAGGCCCCCCGGCCTGGGCCGGGCAGCTTCCCCCCTGGGGGGGCGCGGGGGGAGGGGAGGAGGAGGAAGGGGGGCGGCCGCCATGTTGGGCCGGGCCGCGGAGGAGGAGGAGGAGGAGGAGGAGGAAGGGCGGGGTCGGTGGGTGTCTCTAGCTCGCTCGCTCTTTTCTCGCTTCGCTTTCTCTCCCGGCCTCATGCGTTGCCCCCCCTCGCGGCGTTCGCCCGCTCTCCCTCGCTCTCGCTCTGTCTTTTTTTGGGCGCCATGCTGAGGGGAAGGTGAGGAGGCGCCCCCCGGACCCCCCGCGCCCGCCGGTCTGTCGGTCCGTCCGCCCGCCCGCCCGCCTGGGGCACGGGCCGCCAAGGGGGGTGGGCTTGCCGAGGCCCATCAGGCTCCTCGGCCGCCCCTGCCCCCGGAGCTGGCCGTCAGCGGCCAGTCGCCTGGCTTCGGGGAAGGCTTTTGGGGGGGAGGGGCTCCCGGATTCTCTTGTTTTAGGGGGGAATCTCCAGCTTACAGCTCCTCTCTTAAGGGGTTCGGAGTTGGAGGTCTTCCCAGTCCCCTACAGTATCCTTTCTACTGGGGGAGGTCTACCCTGCCCATTCTGGATAGGCACCCGAGTCTTAACGGAGGCAGAAAGTGGGGGTTCGGATCAGCCTTCGCTCTATCCTTCTATGGAGGGCTCCTTAGGATCGGGGCTCTTGTGCACTCTTCATTTTTTTTGGCGGGAGGTATGTCTAGCTGCTCCCTAGACGTCAGGCAGGAAAGGGTTGCATCTCCAGCTTTTTTGACGAAAGCCCCTGACCTTTTTTGGAAGCCCTGTCCCCCACCCCCGCCCCTTTAGGGTCTCCCTCTTTTTGTCGGTAGGTGACAGTGGTAGAGGGTCCTAAGTCTTTTTTTTTTTTTTTTTTAATTTTATTTGTGTGTGTTGTGTGTGTCTGTGTGTGTGGTGGGTGAAGGTTGCTTTCCCTGCCTTGCCCTGGAGAGGAAGTTGGCCACCGGTTTCTCCTGGGTATCGCCCCTCTTTGGGAGCAAAACGGGGTACAATCGCGCTCCCACGGGAGCCAAGGAGGTCTCCGTGTACTTTGGCAGGACGTGAGCTATGGTGCCCCTTGTCCTTTATTAAGTGCGAAGTGGGGGTCCCCCCCTCCCAGCCTTTCTCTGGCGGGGTGATAATGGGCCGAGCCCCGCGCGTTCTGATCATGAGGTTGGGGGCCCTTTTTTCCCTGCTGCAGCAGAAGGGTTCAGGGTATAGGATCTGCTGGCTCCTGGGGGCCGGAGTGCGTAAGTTTGAAAATAGGTGGTTTCAGCAGGGTAGGAAAGCGGGGGTGGGGGTGGGGGGTAGGGTGGAGACCGCGCTGGACAGATGGCTCGAAGCCGCCTAGGGAACAGCAGAGGACCCTCCAGAAGTGGGTCTCAGCCTTTTCTCCCCACTCCCACCTCCTGTTTCCCCTTTCTCCTTCACAGACCCTTTGCCTTTTAAAAGAAATGCCACCCACATTCAAAGACACAGGTGCAGCAGTTTGGTGAGCTTTTACAATTTTTTTTTCCTGTTTTGTTCTAATTAAATGTATCGTCCTGGGAATCGCAGCCCTTCGCAGCCAGACGACAGTTCAAGGAAATAAACAGATTAGCGGAGGTCTGTTCGCTAAGCCCACGTTGGGCTTCCAGGCCCTCTCGGGGGCAGGTGCTTTACTCAAAGGTGCTTTATCCGACCTCTCTAAGGAGTTCTCTTATGTCAGAAGTGTATGTCTTACAATGGGTTGGGATGGTAAGTAGCCTCTTTTATTGAGTAATTCAATTATCTCCCTCTTTTAGTCCCTTTCCTGCCTGCTTCCTCCTTCCTTGCCTTTAGACCAAAATGGTGCTTGAGACTGGATTTACTATGTTCAAATCAGGATTCTAACCCTACTGAGCCCTTTTAGACTTGCACATCCTTTCAGTGTTTAATTGAAAAAAAAATTGATGTACACAGTTTTCTTTAAAAAAAAAAAAAAGTGTTACTGTAACATGACAAAAATCCATGGAAAAGGCCCAATATGTTTTCAGACCCTTGGCATCCCTCTTTTCAGACCCATCCGTTGCTTTGTCTCCAGCCTTCAGGCGAAAGTGGCTGCTTCAAGCCCCTAGGTAGGAGGCAAGCTTACTGAATTTATACTTGAATTCAAGTTAAAGTCACATCCCCTACCCTCCCCCCACTCCCCTCAAAAAAACTGTTTCAAGCAGGTCCATTTCCAGTATTTTTTTTACTCAAATGTTATTTATGGTGATAGACATTTAAATTGAGCAAGTCATTTGTAAAGTACTGTCTAAGCACAAAATGTATCTGTAAACTGTGTCAAACCCTGATCTCTCCTGTCTCCACTGCTCTTTGTTCAAAAGCACATGCCTGACCGTGAAAAGTTGATGTAAAACGTGTTACACGCCCAGTCATGTTGGAGAGAACACCTCCCATCCTCAGTCCCCCTCATCCTACACATACAAGTTAAAAAGAAACAACAACAAAAACAGCAGCAATGACTTGCAGGACCTAACACTGTCCTCATGTGTTTTACAAGCATAAGTTCTTCTGTTAAAAGACAAAAACATGTTGAAGTTCCATTGTCCCAGTGGCCCACTTTTGGTCCCTGAAGTACTTTGTTAGGGAAATCTTTCTCACACATGAGCCTCATCCCTTCCAAAGGAGCCAGTTCCCCTCCTTGTGTTCTCTGGAGAATTGATGCCCATCCGCACTTGAGGTCCATGTAAGCTGCAGTTTGTCAGGCCACTTGTTTTCTTTTAATATAGTCACAATTTTAACTGCCATGCAATTGGTGGTCTGATGTAAAATCAGTTATTCAAGGAAGAAGTTTCCAGAACATACTGTATTCCTGCACAAAAATGTCTAAAGCACGAACTCACCACACTAGCCAGTGCGCTGGGTCAGCTGGAAAAAACATTTCAAGGTTTCCCATCTTGTGTAAAATTCTTCCTCCCTCTGGGAGCTCAAAGCAAAAGCCATGTCAAGTAAGAACCGTTCCATTCCATGCTTTCAGGGTTGTTAAGTTGTAAAAGAACACTTAAACGTTAAAAATAAAATGTTAGGGAATGGGATTTCTTTTGGAAATGAAAATTTGTCAGTCATTTTGCTGAACTTGAAAATATTTCCTCCAAACATTAAAAAAAAAAAAAAAAAAAAAAAAACTCTAAGACATATCCACACAAGGGTTTGTTTATTTTTTGTTTTGTTGGCAAAGGAGTCCCAATATTAAGTCAACTGCATTTATGTATTCCTTATTTTTGGAATGTCACAGTAGTACCTTTTTTTCCCTCTCCTCAAGCTGATGTATCAGTGTTAGTTAATGAAATTAATGGATGTTGCAAACGGAAAAGAAAAGGGTGTTGCTTGGAATCCCTGATTTTAACAGCACAGCTTATATACTTTGTAACCTTGGCAGTCTCTGTTTCCTCTGGGTGCAAGATCTAATTTGAAAGCAAGTCCAAGTCAGGAGAAGCAGACCGGCTCTGGCATGACAGCATAGATGCTCCAAAGCACAGCCTCCTCCATCCCAGTTCTCCAATTTACTCCTCCAAAGAGATAACCTCTAACGCCTGGTCTGCCTTCTAGGGCTTGCCTTTGTTTACTCTAAGAGTTAGGGGTTTGATTGTTGACAATCTTCTGGGAGTAAAGGTAGCTGTTTTAGAAGTGTCCCTGTGGTTTTGCCTTACACAGGAAGGCTGTCCTGGCTGCTCTGCCTGCAAAGTTAGAGGTAAATGTGCGGCTCCTGAGTTTGCTTCCATAGCCGAACCCTAGGATAGGTGCCTAGGCCCTGGCACTGCCTCCAGCCTGCTGTTCAGTCTTTTACCTTCCCAGTACACCACCTCAGAGCTACCTCAGGTTCTTCACTTTGGGTGTGTGGCGTGTGGCGTGTGGTGTTGAGTCCCTAGGAACCTTTTTCATGGAGGTGAGATAAGGATCTATTTCCAGTGAATACCTCTTTGACTGGTTCTGCCCTGCGGAGGGATCTTAAGTGATACAGTTTGAGTTGAGCCAGGCCCTTAGCTGGGGAGTACAACCAGGATGAGTGGGAACCAAGGACGTTGCAGTTGTGCTGAGCGCTTTGAGGACCCAGAGGAGCTCATTGGCAGAGGTAGTGGAGGAAATAAGTGGTCTGGAGTCAGTTACATAATTAAGGCCTTGAAGACTATGGCAGACTGCCTGTTTGGATAAGTTAAGGCAAAAAATGAACTTGCCCAAAGGGAGCCAAACTTCCCAAGTTTCAAGGCCTGGTCTGCTACACAGCTCTGTTGAGTCTGTGAATGCTGTGGACACACTGTTAGACACAATGCAGCAGTTCGTATTGTGGAATTGCCATGTGGTAAGGTGGAGTGGTTTCAAAGTCAATTTCAGGCACATTGATCATTGAGGTAATTCTTGAGCTGATTTGACAGAAATGAAGACACGGCCTCTTGGTTGGTGCTAGTTACAGCTGTGTCATCGTAGAGAATTTTTCGTTAGCGGGATGGAAGCTGTCACTGGAGGTGGCTTGTTTCTTCTGGCCAGATTGCTCCTTCCAATAGAGAATCTTACTCTGTTCTCCCTGCTTTGGCTGTGTTGACTGGTGACTCAGCTCGATGTTTGTCAGGCAGTGGTGACATCTCTGAACACTGGAGGCAGCAACAGGATGTGAAGGAAGAGTGTGGGTATTTGGAAGCAGCTATTGCTATTCAGGGCTGGTGCCCTCCAGCACCAGTGCCCACTTCTTAGGGTCACTTTGTAGTCCCGTGGGCACTACAAAGCACCCACATAGTGGCTGCAGCTCAGCGCCTCTGCCCTTACTACAGAGGAAATTCTAAATGGAACACTGGCAGGCTGTGTATGACTAAGGGAGTTCACTAAGCTTGCACCTCTTGGGTTCTGGGCAGCTTTCTTAATTGAAAGGAGCCTGGTGAGGACTAAAGTCAAAGGAAGCCATCTTGTGGCACTTCTTGTTTCACGGTGCTTGTTATGGATGCTAAAATGGTCGTGCTGTCTTGAGCCAGTGCCCGCTGTACCAGCATGCATTTGCTTTTGCAATTACAATGGAGTGAGTCAGCCTTCCGGCTGAGGTTGGCCCCCTGAGAACCAGGAAGCTGAGGATCCAAATCCAACCTCCACTGTTTCCCCCACCCCTTTGCTCTACTTCAGCCAACCCTTCCTGGCCTGACTCTGAGGGCCCAGGCCTGCTGGACTCTAAGCTCTGTCACACCCTTGTAATTTGCCTGAGACCCTGAGAGACTGGGGAACACAGTGTTTCATTGTTCTGTATCCGTGTTGGTAGTAGGGGAGGAACTCAAGACCCGGCACCTGCTAGATGGCTACTCTACTACGGAGCTGCACCCCTAGCCCTTGGTTATCTTGTGTTTTGTTTGTGAAACAAGGTCTCACAGTTTAATGCACTCCCGCCTCCAAGTCTAAGTGATACTCTTCCTTAGGAGTGCTAGGATCACCGATGCAGCCACCATGCCCGGGTAGCCATTAGTATTTGTTGGTTTGGCTGGTTTTACAAGAAAAGGGTCTCACACAGTAGTCTTGGCTGGCATAGAACACTGGGTAGCTCACCAGGCTGAGCCCAGTGTAAGACAATCCTCCTGCCTCTGCCTTTTAAGTCCTGGGATTACAGGTATGTGCCATTGTGCCCTTTGGCTTTATGAGGCTGGAGCTCAGTTTGTAGCACAGCTGTACCCTATAAGTGGAAAGGTCAAAGGTAACCACCAAAGCCAGGTCTCAGGTTTGAGGCCAGCCTGGTCTACAGAGTGAGTACAGGACAGCTGTAGCTGCACAGAGAAACTCTGTCTTTAAAAAGGGGGTGTGGGGGCTGGAGAGATGGCTCAGAGGTTAAGAGCACTGACTACTCTTCTAGAGGTCATGAGTTCAATTCCCAGCAAGCACATGGTGGCTCACAACCATCTATAATGTGATCTGATACCTTTTGGCCTGCAGGTGTACATGCATGCAGAGCACTATATACATAATAATAAATAAATCTTAAAAAAAAAAAAAAAAAGCTGGGCGTGGTGGTACATGCTTTTAATCCCAGCACTAGGGAGGCAGAGGCAGGTAGATCAGGGTTCAGGCCAGCCTGGTCTATAAAGCAAGTCTAGTACAGCCAGGGAGGGTCATTATACAGAGAAACCCTGTCTCAAAAAAACCTAAAAACAAAAACCATCAAGCCTTGCTGCAGGATTTTTACACTAGCTCCTTAACCTGACCCTTTGCTGGGAGCTCAACAAAAAGATTGCCACAAAAAGCGCTGGGGGTTTTATGTGACATATGCTGTCATCGTGGCCCCCTCCTCCCCCATGCTGTCCTGAGTCTGCTACAGTACTCTGCCCTTCTCTCTTTTTTAGATTATTTTTGTCTTAAAGTGTGTGTGTGTGTGTGTGTTGGCATGTACATTAGTGCAGGTGTCCCCAGAGGCAGTAAGGCCGCTGGAACTGAAGTTACACCTGGGGGCTAGAAAGTGCTCTGGTCTTCTAAAAGAGCATTTAGTACTTGAAACCATTTATAAAGCCATCTCTTCAGTCTCTTTTCTTTGAGAGGGGTCTCATTTTATAGCCCAGGTGCCCTTCAACTTGAAGCAGCCCTTCTGCCTTAGCCTCCCAAGCACAGTGTAGTATAGTACTTTTTTGTTGTTTCAACCAAGGTTCTCAACTCCATATAGATAGGCTGGCCTCAGACTTAGAGATCTGCCTGCCTCTGCGTCTGGAGGTTGAGATTAAAGGCAGGTACCACCATGCCCACCCGGAACAGTACTTTTCACACTGTACGATATGCTCATTAGTGGGGGTATGAAGTCCATTTATTGATATGTCTCTATATTAGACAAACATCAGAAGAGGGTAGTAAATACAGCTAAATGAAACTTCCTTTATATTTTACACAAAATGTAAGGAGGTCTAGGCCAAAGGCAGAAAGTTTGAACCTGACATGATGATTAGGCCTACAGTCCCAGCTTCCCAGGAGGCGTAGGCAGGCTCAGGGGCAGCTTGAGTAACTTTAGCAAGACTGTTGAGATAGAAATAGAAAAGTGGTGTTTTGCTTGCTTGGTGTGTAGGATACCCTGGGGTCCACTCCCAGCCCCAGTACTGCAAAAAAGAAGAAAAATTGAAAGCTTATTTCTTAGAGGACTCTGCAGACCATTGTCTTCGTCCCAAGTCAGTTTTTGTAGACCAAATTTATTGGCATAGCCATGCCCATCTGTTTTATCCTTAGTAGCAAATGACAACTGAGAAATTGAGACAGGGATCACAGGGCCTGCAAAAAACTGACAGCGTCTCCTCTGGGCCTTGACCAAGTTTGCTGGCCTTTGCACACAGCTGCTGTAGTTAGTGTGCTTATGTCGGAGCAGGTGGGGAGTAGAGGTATCCTGTGTAAAGCTGGTCGCGCAGAGGTGGGCAACACTGCCAGCCCCAGTCTTCAGAGGTTCCATCATCCTTGTGTTCTGCTCTTGAACATGTAGAGACCCAGGCCCAAGGTTTTCAGCTGCAAAGTAGATGAGTAGATTTTTCCTTTTTGAGCCACTGGGGACTGAATCAAAGAGTGGAATGTTCTAGACTGTGCTTTACCACTGAGCTGCATCCTTAGTCACTCATGGATAGGATTTTTATTTATGAGAAATAGCCAAAGTCACAGGGCAATGGTGGCACACACCTTTAGTCCCAGCCTGGGGAGGCAGAGGCAGGTGGATCTTGTGAGTTTGAGGCCAGCCTGGTCTACAAAGTGAGTTCTAGGGCAGCTGGGGCTACACAGAAACCCTGTCTGATCACCCCTGCCTCCCCTGCCCCCTGCAAAAACAAAACAGAAACCAGATGACAACAACAACAACAAAAAGCCCTAACTCAGTGGTTAAGGGTGCTTGCTGCTTTTCTAGAGGATCTGGGCTCTGATCCCAACACCCACATGCTTATAACCACCTGTGACTGGGGAATCTGCCTCCATTGGTACTCCACACAGACATGCACAGATGTACACAGGCACATACACACATACATAAATAAAAATCTTTTTACAAATAGGTTAAGCAAAGGCAGGGAATATAGCTCAGAGAAAGTGCTTGTCCAGCAAGTTACAAGGTTCAGTCTATTATGTGGCAGTATCAGTTCCCCTAAAAAAAACCTGTAAGGCAGGGTCTTTGTTCAAATTAATTCGGCATTTCTCTTCTGAGTAATAGAAATGAGGTGGTGGTGTAGGAAACGCCTCATGGATCCTCATGGTACCCTATGGCTTAGCAAGGGGTATGAGAGTTGCTGGGGGTTATCTTCTGAGAGAAGGGGCGTCTGAGGGACTCTTGCTGTGGGTTATTTGCCGGCTGGTAGGAGTCAGACAATAGCTACTCCCACAAGGGAAATGGCAAGTTTGTGTCTGGGAAGTTCCTCTGGGCTGACTGGCTTTCTTAGGCGGGGGTGCCTGTGTAAGTGATGTGTGCTTGATTAACTGCAGCTTGTGAGTACTGGTGTCCTCACCTTCGGAGACTCTGGAATTTTCTTTATTTGAGGGGTTTGCATTGCTTGTTTACTCCCTTCCCTACTCCAAGGCAATGTCTTACTCTAGTCAAACTACTGTGGTAGAGGGCTCTCCTTCCATCCGTACCTGGCTTGTGACATTGACGTCATGGGAGGCATGAGCTTTTACCCGCTAAACCGTCTCACTGGCCCTCCTGTCTTGTTTGGACATTTCTTGAAATACTGTCATTCATCCATTTCATATACGTGTTGCTTATTTTGCCTGTTTAATAAATTATTCCTATACAGATGATTTCTAGTTATCTTAAGGCTAGAGATTAAGAGCTGGGCTTTGGAACCAATGGTTTTCATTTCTAGTTCTGCTTCTTGCTTTGACCCTATAGGTAGGTCTCTTCCCATTTCTTAGCCTCAGTTTCCTTTTCTGTAAAATGGGGGTGGTGATGAAACCCATGGTAGTGAGAGGAGACAAGGATGAGTTCAGCGTGGAGCTGGAGTTGTTAGCAGTGAGCAATGCAGACTGCCTTCTGCTTTCACGGGACCCTGCAGTACAGGAAGCAGGACAGAGGTGTCTTTCAACCCTAGCCTGCCAGCTTTTCTTCCTGTTTTTTCAGTTTGTGCTCACACATCCTTTTTTTACAGTTTGGTTTTAAAGTCAGTCTCAATATGTATAGTACAAGCTGGTCTTCAAATTGTAGTTCTCCTGCCTCTCAAGTACTGAGATGGTAGGCATGAGTTCTTACACTTGGCTTGAATCTCTTAAGAATTAAATATTGCAGGGTGGTGGTCGCGCAGTCCTTTAATCTCAGCACTTGGAGGCAGAGGCAGGCAGATCTCTGTGAGTCTGAGGCCAGCCTTGTCTACAGAGTGAATTCCAGAACAGCCAGGGATACACAGGGAAACTCTTGTCTTGAAAAACAAACAAAATAAATATTTAACTTTTTTTGTATGTTTAAGTTTTGCCCTAATGTGTGTGTATACACCACTCGAATGGCTGGTGCTCGAAGAGCACAGTGGATCCTGTGGAGATGGTTATACCCCACCATGTGGGAGCGGGGATCCCGAGGCTGCAGGAAGAGTAGTGACTCCTGATGGCCCGTATCTCCAGCCCAGTTGGAGTTGACGGAGACATTTTTAATACAGATTTTACATGAGGAATAAGAAAAAGAGGACACTTGAGGGAAGATGCACCTGAGAACATAGCTGTGAGCTTTATTAAGGATTTTATTTATTTGGGTTTTGAGACAAGGTTTATTTATGTAGTCCTGGCTGTCCTGGAACCTCACAAGAGATTTGCCTGCATCTGCGTCGTGAGTGCTGGGATTAAAAGTGTGGGCTCCCACTGCCTGGGTGGATTTTATCTTTTTTTTTTTTTTTTTTTTTTTTTTTTTGGTTTTTCGAGACAGGGTTTCTCTGTGTAGCCTTGGCCATCCTGGACTCACTTTGTAGACCAGGCTGGCCTCGAACTCACAGCGATCCGCCTGCCTCTGCCTCCCGAGTGCTGGGATTAAAGGCGTGTGCCACCACGCCCGGCTGGATTTTATCTTTTTAATATAAACTGGAAACCCCCATTATTAGCAAAACTAGCAATTAGCCATTAAGTGCCTGGTATAGCCAGTCCTGGTTCAGACTGCCTGGACATCCCTTGTGTGGTATGCTGTAGGTGGTTCAGATCCATGCACTGGCGTCAAGGGGTCTCTTTTCTTCCTGTGGTTGATTGGTTTGTGCCAGTAGCTCAGCTGGTTGTCACAAGGCAGGCATGTTACTATGGAGATGGCATGACATCACAGAGCAGGTTATGACTGTGCCTGCAAATGCTAAGGGGAAGACACCAGAGCTCACTTGCTCTTGATTTCTGGTTGATGAACTGGGTAGTAAGGACACTGAAAAACATGTGTGAGATTCAGAGGCAAAGCCTTCAGTGCTGTCCCCCTTGGCTGCTGTACCACTTCCTAGATCAAGGGAAGGTCGTGGGTTGGGGAGGGAGGCTTCCTTAGGTGTGAGCACAGGCCAGCCTTCTAAAGTAGAGGTTCCATGCCTAGGTTTCTAGTGACTGCCTGTCCTATGGGGCTGGGCCAGGATCCTTGATGCCTGCACTTACGCCGATTGTTATGCATTGGAAGAAGTGGCGCAACTGAATTTTTGTGATTTTTTTTTTTTTTTAAATCCCCAGTTAATGGGTCATTCAGAGCCTACCCAGGCAATTTATTGAGAGTCTGGACAGTTAATGATCATAACCCTGGCCTTCACATTAACCTAGCAGCCTCATGAGCTTCAGGTAATAGCCACTGGTCCACGAGTCTCCACCAGAGCCCTAAGCTCATGCCTTCTTTCAACTTGGCCCCACACTCTTTATAGAGTTGCTGAGAGCTATAAGCCTTCCTTCTCCTGTGGGGTCTTTGTCTTTTTTTCTGATCTTGATTGGTCCCACTGTCCTCTTTGTCAGCTCTGCCTGTCTTTTTTCTTGGTCAGCCATTCCGAGGCTGTATGGTGCCACGTAGATTAGTTGAGGAAATGGAGACAGTTTTGTCAGCAGATTGCTTGACTAAGGATGACAACAATGAAACAGGCATTTGTTGGCAGGTAGTCAACAGTGTCTCCCAAGAATTGGTTGTTGCTTCTGCACACGCCTTTTCCCCAGGTCACGTGCTGTGCTTTCAGGCTTCTGCATGTTGCCCGTGCTGGTACTACTGGACTGTCTTATTCTTTGGGTTCTGGTTTTTGAGATGGTCTCATGTAGCCCAAGCCACCCTCACAGTTGCTCTGTAGCTAAGGATGACTGAGCTCTTGAGCCTCCTGCCTCCACTCCCCGAATGCTGGGATCATAGGCATGCGGTGCCAATCTGGTGCATGAGCTCCTCGCAGGAAAATAGCTTCTACTCTTATTCCTTACTGTATGGCTGCTGCTTGTGCAGGGCTTTGTTGGATATCATTTAACCTTCCCACCCTGGAAATCCGCATAAGGCTCTCCCATTGTTCAGTTGAGAGGCCAGAGCTGCTTTGTGTGTCACTTAGTCTGTAGGAAGAAGTATATTGTCCCATCACTGATCCTGCTTGGGAACATCAGATCTCCTCACTGAGTAGTTTGGCCCTGTAAGCTAAAGGCCCTGGGGGTTTGGCCCAGGAGCTGTTACTTAGATTGGGCATGCACATGTGCTCTTTGATCAAAGAGGAGCTGCAGTCAGCCCCCAAAATGGGAATCTGAACACTTTGGATGCTTTGTTCAGGCGGTTGGGAGTCTTGAAGGAGGCAGGGTGCTTCCCTGTTCCCATTTCTATATGCTGGCCAGTCTCCCAGCATGGCTGGTTCTTGTCTTTAGGGGTTCTGGTAGTGGCTCTGGCTGCCAGCAGGCCGGTGAGGTCCTTGCAGCCCATATGTAGCATTTTCCCCCAGAGCACCTGCCTCAAGAGGGTTTGGCAGATCTAAGATTGAAACGATTAGTGCAGTGGGGCTTCCTCCACTCTTCTTGGGGGATTATGTCACAGTCTATTAAGCGTGCTCCCTTGGTGTTTAATCCCACTCTGACAAGGATTTTTCTGGCAGCCTGTTAAAGTGCCATCTCATAAACCTCCCAGCTGTTTTCTGTCCATGGCCCTTGGGATATCCGCCCTTTCCCAGTGGGCTTCCTTTCTTCTTTCTAGTGAGTAGTCTGAAGGTAGTAGTCAGACCTCATACTCACACAGGCCTCTTAGCTGGGAAGACATCCGCAGCATGACCATGGCAGAGATCATACAGGGCTCTTGGGGGCTAAGGGAAAGGCACAGCTGGGTGTCTCTGTGGATGCAGTGACCAATCTAGAGTTACCTTTCCAGTACAACTTCTAAGTCACAAGCAGTTTTTTTAGTTTATTTTTTATCACTTTGGCACTTTGAGACAGGGTCTTGTTCTGTAGCCCAGGCTGCCCCTGAACTAGAGATCCTTCTGTCTTAGTAGCCTCCCTAGTTGGGTTACGGGCATGGATGGTCATGCCTGGCTAGGTTTCAAAAAAAATTTATCCTTTTTCTTTTCTGGTTTCCGCCCCCCCCCCCCCCCCCCATCTCTATTCCAGGGAAACAAAGTTCTAAGCATGTCTCAGCCCATTTTATAGAAATTTGTGCGTGTAGTTCTTGCAGAGCCCAGGTGTATGCCTGGCCTGGTAGCAACACTGGTGGGGAGAATCGCTGTTGGGCTGAAGTCTTTGTAGGGTAGGGACACCTCTAGAAGAACTCTATGATTCTGGATGGTAGTTAAGGTTCATGAGTTTCTTGGATAATGTTGTCACATGTTGCCAAGAGTATTAGAAGTGGGGCACTTTTTTTAAAAAATAAGATTAATTTATTATGTATACAGTATGCATCAGATCACATTATAGATGGTTGTGAGTCACCATGTGGTTGCTGGGAATTGAACTCAGGATCTCTGGAAGAGCAGGCAGTGCTCTTAACCGCTGAGCCATCTCTCCAGCCCCCAAGTGGGGCACTTTTATCATGGCCAGCTGTAGCACAGGGATGGGGTGGAGGCCTCAGCTGACCCTGGGCTAGACCTATGCCTGTATGGCCATGTGCCTAGGTGACGGCTATCTAAGACTGCCACGTGGACTGAATTTCATGTGCTTTTTGCCATTTTCTTACAAGGAAACTGCAGGAAAGGAGGTAGTTGGGTACCCCATGCCAAGCATCAATTTGGCCTCTGTCCTTAGCTTTTCTCCACCTGGAATTCCAGTCTGCCTGGCTCCAGTTCATTCCTAGGCCCTGTCTGGTTCTCCGTGTCTCTGAAGCTTGGCCTTGCCCTACTTAGGCATTCCCATCAGAGAACCTAGGTGGGTTTGCTCCCATCACTGCAGGCAGGTGCCATGTCCCTGAGTAATCAGCTTTGCTTGAGACAAAACCAGTTTTCCTAGTCAGGTGTTCTCATTGCTACTGGTTCTGAGCTGCACCTGCAGGGTGCCTCACTTGACAGGAATGCAGCTTTGTGCCCTGCCCCCTCCAGAGTTGTCTGTCTTCTGGTGAAGATGGGGTCCCATAGGTTAGCTGCTTTTGTGGAAAGACCGAGGTACACAGACCTCCCTTCCCCACTGTGGTTGCCCTGCTGTGTGAGTGCTGTCCTTGACCTCCACTTTGTCTGTCTTTGGGGGCCAAGCCTCTTGGGTGTTGAGCCAGGCCTGGCTCCTTTGAATTGGGCTCAAGATTAATTAGGGAAGCACCTCTTGAGGCTGAGAAAGGGCTGTGGAGGGCTGGGGACTTAGGGGCTGTTGTTTCCCTTGGAGCCCCTAGGACCCTCAGGGCTTCTAAGTGGTTGTTTCCTCCTTCCACAAAGCCTCTTTAGAGGGCTGGTCCTTTTTTTTAATTAGCTTTTTGAGTCTTGGGCCTACTGCATTAAAAAAAAAAAAAAAAAAGAGCATTCCTTTGGTGTGGGCTGGACTGTAGAGCCTGCCTGTGCATGCTGACCTTCAGGCTGCAGCCCTCCAGGTTCATCTTCAGTTCCCTTCCACTCGCCACTGTTATCATAATCTTTTTGTCCCTTATTAGTTGAGCTGTAAGATATTTTTATTCCCATTCACAAACCTTTCTGCTGTCGTCATTAGGAACATAGGGAGCTGTAAAATAATTATTGTGTGTGTGCTTTGTTGTTTGCCTTTGAGACAAGGTTTCTATAGCTCTGGCTATCTTAGAACTCACTATGCAGTCCAGGCTGGCCTGCACCATACAGCGACCTTCCTGTCTCTGCCTCCTGGTTGCTGGGATTAAAAGCATGCACCACCAGGCAGAACCGGGAGCTTTTAAAAAACAGTTTTCCCCTGACCCCGCAAAGCAGAGTCTCACTGTGTACCATTGCTGGCCTGCTACCATGCCATCTGGCTTCAAACTCAGAGACCAGCCAGCCACTGTTTGAAAGTTTTTCACTCTACCAACTTCTGTACTTGGCAACATCTGTGTCTGTGGGTTTGGCTAACACTGAACTCCTTCCTGTGCACTGCTTTCTTGACCTTCCCCTGACTCTACCTGTCCCCTACCCCCAGCCTATCCATAGCTATTGAGACCTGTTGCGTGACCCATAGCTCATTGGGTTAGGAGAATGCGTTTGCTTTTCAAAATGCTGAGCATTAAGTGACATGGGGGAGTTGAAAGAGTCAGGAAAACGGCATGGGTGGGGTGGGAAGGGTACCTAGAGGCGAGGTGCGGGGAGTCAGCTGGGAGAAGGAACTAACAGGGCCAGCTAAGGGAGGACTCTGCAGGGATGGGGAATGGCTCTATAACTTGCTCCCTAGTGGAACACAAGTTCAATTCGCTGTTTATGTCTACAAAACAGAGTGTGTCTGTTGGGTTTCCATGCAGATGAACTTCTGTGGTCCAGTAGGTCTTAATAATGTTGTGAAGAAGAGCTTTACGGGAGCTGGGCTGCTCAGAGCCTGTGATGGCACCAGGAATACACTCCTCAGCTCTGTGGCCGCAGGACGTACTGCTTTTCTGCTGAGAGCACTTAGGCTATGGCATGGTGGGGAAACTTGAAGTAGGTTTGTCCATGTGAGCGCAGCACCTTTTTTTCTGTGAGTTCTAGGCTGGCCTGGAACTCACAGAGACCTGAGTGCTGGAATTAAAGGCATGTGCCATCACACCCAGCTGCACCTTTCTTTTTATTACTTATTTTATTGTTATTTTTTTGATTCTCTGTTTTATTTTTTGAGACAGGGTCTTACTATGTAGCCTTGGCTGGCCTGGAACTCCTATGTAGACCAGGCTGGCCTTAAACTTACAGATCCTCCTGCCTCTGCCTCCCCAGTGCTTGGATTAAAGGCATGTAGTACCATGCCTGGCTTAGCCTGGCTTTTTATTTAGTTTTTCAGTGCTGGGACTGGGACCAAGGACCTCTTGTGTGCCAAGCAAGCGCCCTACCACTGAGCTGTACCCTTGCCTACTGGTGGTAACCTCTCCACCTCTTGTGACCCAGTTAAGCTCACAGGCACAGTCCCATTTGGAGAGGGATCCTCCTGGGCCTGCCCCAGCCTCTAGAGCTGTTATCCACCTCATTTGGGCTCTCTGCTGCTATTTGCCTCACCAGCCAAGAGCCTTCAGAAGGCTCCACTGCAGTCCCCGAGTTCACAGTGGTTTGGGGCTTGGTTTGCAGGGAAGATGGTGAGTTGGAAGAAGGTGAACTGGAAGACGATGGGGCCGAGGAGACCCAGGATGCCCCTGGAGGACCAGAGAGGAGTCGGAAAGAAAAGGGGGAGAAGCACCACAGTGACTCAGACGAGGAAAAGTCTCACAGGAGACTGAAGCGGAAGCGGAAGAAGGAGCGGGAGAAGGAGAAGAGGAGGTCGAAGAAAAGGCGGAAATCCAAGCACAAAGTAAGCCCCAGACGGTTCCCCACACCTCCACTGCTGGCTCAGGGCCTGTCTGCAGGCCTAGCGGCATTCTTCGTGACAGCCTTTTCTAGCATCCAGGGCCTGAGGACAGTTTATAAAGATCTGGAGCCTATGCTCTGTTGCCATTGAGTGCCCCTAGGGGAGGAGTTTTCAGGCTGAGCACAGTCCTTCCAGGCACATTCCAGCATTATTTGTCCTGGGGCTGCCTGTACCAAGGAGGCCTGCTAGCAGCAGAGTCACTCACAGTGTGATCTCTATTGTAGCGCCATGCTTCCTCCAGTGATGACTTCTCGGACTTCTCAGACGACTCAGACTTCAGCCCCAGTGAGAAGAGTCACCGCAAGTACCGGGACTATAGTCCCCCATATGCACCGGTGAGTGACGCTGTGTCTCATGTAGTCTGGCATGGGACAGGTGGATGGGACCTAGAGGCAGTGGGTGTTGTTTTCATCCCTGTTTTATGGATGAGGAAACAGAGTTGGAATGTATGGGTTTGAGGCAAGGCAGTGGCGTTCTCCACAAGGCCTGCTTCTGAGCCGGCCCAATGTCAAGTCTCCCCATGGCTTGGCAGGACTCAGTATGTTTAACTCGTCCAGGTCACAGCTGACTGCTTTCGACTGTTCATAAGTGATCTTTTGTGGGAAGTTGGCAAGAGAATGAAGTGGCCAGTAGAGTAAATTATCTCCAGGGCTGCACAGTTACAAGTTAAATACCCCATTACAACTATAAACTTAACCATAAATTTATAGTGTGTGTATATTTTCTCTCTCAGAAAAACCTGTAAGAAAAAAACAAACACGGGCTGGGGATGTAACTCAGTGGTATAGTGCTCACAGCCATTGGCTTCATCCCAGCACCACTGTCAGCAATACTAATAATAAACAATAGAGAATAAAAACAATCAGGAAGCAGTGGCACAAACTGGTGATGCCAGGACTAGGAAAGCTGAGGCAGAAAGATCAAGAATTGGAGCCAGGGGGCTGGAGCTCAGCTTAAGGCTCAGCTCAGGTTAAGATCACAGCTGCTCCTCCAGAGGTCCTGAGTTCAGTTCCCAGCAAACACATGCTGGCTCATGACCATCTATAATAGAATCTGATTCACTCTTCTAGTGTGCATGAAAACGGAATGCTTATATACATAAAATAAATAATTCTTTTAAAAAACAAGAGAGTTGGAGACAGAAGCTGGAAAAATGGTTCAGTGGTCAGAGGACCTGGGAACTACATGGTGGTTACAACTGCGTGCACCTCTCGTTCTGGGAGCTCTGGCCTCTGAGCACTGCGTGCATGTGGTACATAGATAAAGAGGCATCAAAACATTCATACATATAAAAATAAATAGCCAGTGTGGTGGTGCACATCTTTAATCCTAGCACTTGGGAGACAGAGACAGGTGGATCTTCGTGAGTTCGAGGACAGCGTGGTCTACAAAGCACATCTAGGACAGCCAAAGCTATACAGAGAAACACTGTCAGGAAAAACTAATGAAACAGCAACCACCACCAAAAAAGTGTCTTGTTTTTCTGTCTATGCATCATTTACATCTCGGTGCCTGTAGAGGCCGGAAGAGGGTGTCAGAGCCTCTGGAGCTAGAGTTACAGATAGTAACTCTCCATCCCTGTGATGGCACCTTTTTAAAGCCTTTTCCTGTGACGGCATTGTGTTCCACAGCAGATGGTGGATGTTCTAGTGCAGTAATCCAGACTGATTACTTGAGAAGGGTGTCTTCTCTGTCCTAAGGGAGGGAGAGTCTTGATTAGGAGCTGGGCTTGAGAGCCTGGGTCTAGGTATCTGTGCCTTGCATTTTCCTGTAGTTGAATATGGCTTTCCTTTTTAAGTTGAGCCCTGCCCATCACTGAAATGTCCCTCAAGTATGCTACAGTGGTAGCTCATGAGTGGATGTGGACACATTAGTACCCATTTGTATTCTTGGACTAATTTTCTTTCTTTCTTTTCATTTTTTGTTATTGTTGTTGTTGTTTGTTTGTTTGTTTTCGAGACAGGGTTTTTCTGTGTAGCCTTGGCTATTCTGGACTCACTTTGTAGACCAGGCTGGCCTTGAACTCACAGAGATCCACCTGCCTCTGCCTCTCGAGTGCTGGGATTAAAGGTGTGCGCCACCACCGCCCAGCTGGACTAGTTTTCTGTAGCTTCTTGAGCTTTGTGACTGTAGTTTTACTGCCATAAAACCCCATGCCCTTTAGCCCTGTCACCAAGGGAACTGGTTAACATTTTCTTTCTGTCCTTCTCTTTATTTTTTTTCTTTCTTTCTTTTTGTTTTGTTTTTTTCAACAGGGTTTCTGCCTGGTTGCTTTTGTTTTTATTAATATGCTGAGTATTTTTGTTTTGTTGTTATTGTTGTTTTCTGTTTTGCGACCAAACCCTTATTTTAACCCAGGGCAATCTTGAACTGCTGCCTGTGTTCAAGCAGGTTTTCTGCCTCAGTCTTCCATGTGGATGGGACTTTAGACATCACAAAGTCATCACACCTTGCCCTCCCAATATGTATTTAAAGCCATTCATCTCAACGCTAGTGATATGGAGACAGATCAGGAGTTCCAGGCCAGGATGACGCTCTCAGCACTGTGGGGAGACAGAGGCAGGTGCATTTCTGGGTGCTAGGCCGACACAGAGAAACCCTATCTTGCTCCACACCCAGGGGAAAAAAAAAGACTTCTAGGCTGGACTACATAAGACCTTGTCTCAAAACCACAATACAGTGAGGTATTTTGCCTACAGCTTCCATTGCTGAAGCAGTCCTCATTGTCTGATTGTGCCACACAATCTGTTCACCTGTTAAAAGGCATTTTAGCAGGTGTCTTTGCAAATAGCAGTCTGCTATGGCCACCAAGCAGGCTCTTCGTTGAAATGCAAGGCCCTAGGGAAAGCTTGGACAAGGAAGCTGATCCCTGGCTTCCAGGCTCCTCCCCAGTGTGCTCACTCTGCATTCTTGTCCTTAGTTCTCCAGGCACTGTGGGCTCCTCTTCCCCCTTTCCTTCCATACCTTGGCCTATTTTTTACAGACAGCCATGTGGACTCACTGCTGTTCCGAGCCTATCAGGGTAACATGTCTGCAGAGAGGCCAAGAACCATGGTAAACCAGAGAGAGTAGAGACACCCAGACAAAGCACAAGTTGTGAGAACTGAGGTGACCTTAGTAATCCTGACCCAGGCCATGGGCACTGGCTCACCCTCTCTCCTCCTCTCTCCTGAACAGTCCCACCAGCAATACTCCTCATCACACAGCACGCCCCTGCCCAAGAAGCCCTACTCCAAGATGGACAGCAAGGGCTACGGCATGTATGAGGACTATGAGAGTGAGCAGTATGGAGAGTACGAGGGCGATGAAGAGGAGGACATGGGCAAGGACGACTATGACGACTTCACCAAAGAGCTGAACCAGTATCGGCGTGCCAAGGAGGGCAGCAGCCGGGGCCGAGGTGAGCCCACCCCTCCCCTCCCTTCCCAGTACTTCTCCAGGGCCAGTGTGGATATTTAGGATGGAGATTTACAGACTCAAGGAAGACTGCAGCAGCCAGCCTGTACTGTGCCTCATTTCCCAGAGAGAGCTGGGCAGTCCCTCAGAGATGGATGGAAGTGCACAGAAGTTGTGCACTCAGGGCGTGAAGGGTAGGGGCAGTCTTGGAATAACAGGCACAGTGCAGGGACAAGCAAGTTTCCCTCATCTAGGGCAGAGTAAGGACACCTGGAGGCCCCAGCTCTGCTTAAGGCCAGTCCTGGACTTTCTATCACCTGACAGGGCATTTACCTCTGAACTTTGGACCTCAGGAAGCTGGTGAATTTATGGCCGGAGGCCTAAGGGAAGATGGGGGAGGAGATAACAATCTCCTTGAGGTAGTTCCTCCCAAAAAGACAGCTAGCTAGACGAGGCTTCTAAAATCTTTTCGGCTCAGGTTCTTAGATTTAGGATCCAGCTTATTGTTAAGAGTGAGTAGTCATCCAGGCGGTGGTGGCGCACACCTTTAATCCCAGCACTCGGGAGGCAGAGGCAGGCGGATCGCTGTGAGTTCGAGGCCAGCCTGGTCTACAAAGCGAGTCCAGAACAGCCAAGGCTGCACAGAGAAACAATGTCTCCCAAAACAAAAGCAAATGAACAAACAAACAAAAAAGAGGGTGGCTGTTAATGATTTTGCTCTTGGACACCTTAGGAGCAGACTCTGCTTTGTGGAGACCCTAGTGTGGTGCTGCCCAGGGAACGGAGCTCTTGTCTAGGCACAGTTGTTTAATATTCAGTCTTATCAGCCCATTCCAGAATCTATAATAGCACTAAGACTTTGGTGTTCTCTACCTCTACTCTCCCTAAGTCTTTAAGATCTGGTATGGATCTTCCACTTGGTACTAGATGCATGTCCTGGGCTTTGTAGCCACATGGGGCTGGTGGCTGCTGTCCTATACACTGTAGCCATGAGGGGACAGGTAGCGGGAGGCCAGCTAGTGAGGACAGGAATAGCTGTGTGTCTAGAGTGCAACTGAACCACTTTAAGGGGACCAGAGGCATGTAGTCTGTGTGGGCCAGCTTGGATGGCTTCCTAAAGGAGGCCTCAAGTAACACATAGAAAATGGGTTCCCCTGGTCCTTGCTGTTGTAGTCTGTAACCATGTGAGGCTCACTATCCCAATCACCCCACAGGTAGCCGAGGACGAGGCAGGGGCTACAGGGGCCGTGGAAGCCGAGGAGGATCTCGAGGCCGAGGCATGGGCAGGGGCAGCAGAGGCCGAGGCCGAGGCTCCATGGGAGAGCACCCGGAGGATGAAGAGGACTTATACGAGGAGGAGATGGATGTAAGGTCTTCTGTAGCATTTTGGGACAGGAATGTGACTGTCAAGCTCCCTGGGTTACAAGTACAAGGGTGGGCACTGTGAGACTAAGGTAGGAGGACTTGTGGTGCCCTGAAAGAAAGGTGTTGGGTGTGTCAGGCACATACATGTTTAAAATAAGAAAACTTGGTGCCTGAAGCAGGAAAGGCACCAGATGGTAGACTACAAAAACCTGTCCTGAGGAGTATGCAGAGCACACACCATTCTGCCCCTGCCATCTAAGTCCTTTGTGTGACCCATTTCTTGAAGGCCTACAGTTGTTCCTTGCGCCCAGAGGCCCTGTTATTGGCTCTGCCAATGGGGTGAGAGTCTGAAGTGGTAGGGCTTGGGGCCACCCACCACCCATGCAGCCTGTCAGCGTTAGGGTCAGTGCTGTCTCTAGCATGACGCTTCTGCTCTGCTCTCTCGTGTCCAGTATGGAGAAAGTGAGGAGCCCATGGGAGATGACGATTACGATGAATACTCCAAGGAGCTGAACCAGTACCGCAGGTCCAAGGACAGCCGAGGCCGAGGTGAGCAGGGGCTCCCTCCACAGGGGCAGCTTGGCTGGTCTGCAGCAAATGTTTGGCTTAGCATGTTAAATCGTTTTTCCCCTTCTCCACAGGGTTAAGTCGAGGCCGAGGTCGGGGTTCCCGAGGAGGCCGAGGGAAGGGGATGGGCCGGGGCCGAGGCCGAGGCGGCAGAGGAGGAATGAGCAAGGGTGGCATGAATGATGACGAAGACTTCTATGATGACGACATGGGCGTGAGTACACTCTTGAGATCTGACGTGGATCTTGTTTGCTCCTTTTTTTTTTTTTTCAAAGATTTATTTATTTATTATTATGTATACAGTGCTCTGTCTGCATGTAGGCCTGCAGGCCAAAAGAGGGCATCAGATCTCATTATAGATGGTTGTGAGCCACCATGTGGTTGCTGAGGATTGAACTCAGGACCTCTGGAAGAGCAGACTGTGCCCTTAACCGCTGACCCATCTCTCCAGCCCCTTGTTTACTCTTTTTTAAAATGTATTTTTATTGTATGTACATTGGTGTTTAGCCTCCATGTGGGAGAGTGTTGGATCCCCTGGAACAGGAATTACAGTTGTGAGCCACCATGTGGTTGCTGGGAATTGAATCCAGGTCCTCTGGAAGGAGCAGCCAGTGCTCTTAACCATTGAGCCATCTCTCCAGGCCCTGCTTTGTTTTTAAATTTTATTTATTTCTCTGTATGGGTGTTTTTCCTGGATGCCTGTGTCTGCACCACATGTGCATTTGGTACCCACAGAGGCCAGACAAGAACATTCGGTTCTCTAGGATTGCAGTTAAAAACAGTTGTGAGTGGCCATGTCATGGTTGGAATTGAACCCTGGTCTTCTAGAAGAGCAGCTTTTGTCTTTTTTGAGACATGGTTTCTCTGTGTTGCCATGGCTGTCCTGGAACTCATTTTGTAGACTAAGCTGGCCTTGAACTCAGAGATCCACTGAGCAGCTAGTTCTTTCCTTTTATTATTTCTTTCTTCCTTCCTTCCTTTCTTTCTTTTTGTTTTTTGTTTACAGTGTTTCTCTGTGTAGCTTGGTTGGCCTATTCTCACTTTGTAGACCAGGCTGGCCTTGAACTCACAGAGATCCCCCTGCCTCTGTCTCCCTGAGTGCTGGGATTAAAGATGTGCACCACCACGCCCAACTTAAGCAGCCAGTTCTTAATCACGATTAACCAGTGGAGCAGTCACTTCAAACCCTATGATCTGATGTTTTGATCAAGGCAACTTTGGAGATTTTTGTTGTTGTTGTTGTTGTTGCTTATTTTATTTTTTTATTACCATTCATTTATTCATTTGGTTTCTTGAGGCAGAGTTTCTCTATGTAGCCCTGGCTGTCCTGGAACTTGCTCTGTAGATCAGGCTAGCCTCAAACTCATAGACATCAGAGTGCTGGAATTAAAGGCGTGCTTCACCACTGCCCTGGCTTGTTTTCTAATGAGTTGTTCTGTGTGGACTGAGCCTGTCCCCTGTTCCCATCAGTCTCTTACCTACGGGCTGATCAGGGTTTCCCAGTTTCCCAGGGGGATGCCCCCTGTAGGCACAACCCTCTGTTTAAAGCAGCACTTTTGCATATCTGTAGCCATCTTGTTGAGTTTCTAAGATGAGAAGGTTCTAGATGATGCACTGGCACTGTTCAGGAGCATTTCTAAAAAGGACTTGGCTGCCCCCTCTAGGAGGGGTGCCCCACTGCACAGCTCAGGTGCCAGCCTGTTTCCCATCTAAGTACTGCACTGTATGTGGTCAGAAAGGATCTGTCCAGTTCTTTCTATGATTAATGTACTCCCTTCTGCATACAGTACATAACGTACTCTCCTCCTTCTACATTCGTCCCAGGACGGTGGTGGCGGAAGCTACCGGCGAAGTGATCATGACAAGCCCCACCAGCAATCTGACAAGAAAGGCAAAGTCATCTGCAAGTACTTCGTGGAGGGGCGGTGCACTTGGGTAAGAGCAGCACCCAAGGCTATGGGCCCACATGGGCAGGCTGCCGCAGTGCACACTGCTGGCAGGGGTAGGATTGTGTGGTGGCCTTCCCTTCTGGCGACCACTTGGAGCCAGGAGACATCTAGGCAGTTTAGAAGACTCACAGCTTAGATGATGTGTGGAGAATTTGAGGCTTCGGGGTACTTTTTGGTAGAAATTTTCATCTAGTCTCTTGAGTCTGAAATGAATCTACATGGCTTACTCTAGTTATGCTGGCGAACGTCAGGGTTGCAGAGGAGTTATTAAAAACTGCACACATGGCAGGGCGTGGTGGCGCACATCTTTAATCCCAGCACTCGAGAGGCAAAGGCAGGCGGATTGCTGTGAGAGTTTGAGGCCAGCCTGGTCTACAAAGTGAGTCCAGGACAGCCAAGGCTAATACAGAGAAACCCTGTCTCAAAAAACCAAAACCAAAACCAAAAATAAAAACTGCACACACAGAATCAGCCTTGGACTTCAGAGTTGTGCCAGAGACAAGTGTGGCCACTTAGGACAACTGGCTTGTGACTGACACAAGTGTAGTAGGCAGGTGGCACTCATGCCTGAGGGTGTTGCTTCCTTTTTATTTTTTAATTAATTTGTTATTTGAGACAGGGTTTCTCTGTGTAGTTCCTGAACTCAGAGGTGCACCTGCCTCTGCCTCCTGAGTGTTAGGTTAAAGATGTGTACCACCACCACCCGCCTGGGTCAGTCTTCACTCTACTTGTTTCTACACATGCGTGTTTGTCACTTGGAACAAGGAGGCTTGAGTTGGGCCTGTGAGTGAGTTAAAGGCCACTGCAGCAGTCAGTGTCCACTGGGGCCCTAGACTACTTCTTCCTGCTACCTCAAATGTGTCACTTGTTGTTGTGGGTTGTACTTGGGTAATGAGAGCTGTGCTTTTGAACTTTTGCCCATGGGCCAGGAGGAGGTTCCAGGTGGCGGTGCACTCCATTAGTCCTGGCTCTTGGGATTCAGAGACAGGAGGCTCACTGAGTTTGAGGCCAGCTTGGTGAACATATCAAATTCCAGACAGAGTGAGATCTTGTCTAAAAAAAAAAGTTTTAATTCAGAAAGCATCCTGCCTAGAAGCTTTTACCTGTGTTTCATGGGCTAGATAAACAAAGGAAGCTGGGAAACGGGGTATTTGTAGCCAGTCAGTCTTCCTCCAGCAAAACCAGGCTTCAGTTAGGAAGGACAGAAGGTGGAACTGGCTTATGGGATGAGGTTTTGTTGCCAGATAGTAAATAGTATGGAACAGAGTAGATAGGAGAGAAAAGACAGATGGATTAGGAAGAAACAGCAGTGGCCTGTGGCCAGTGTAAATATTTGGGCCTGAGCTGAAGGGCCCAGGGCAGGCTGGGGAGCAGGCCCAGGGTTGGGAAGCATCGTTTGGGGAATGGCCTTTTCCTGAGGGGATGTGCTCTTGTCCATCCACGATCCCTCTTCACCCCCTCCCCATACCCTCCGCTGTCCTTCTCGTCTTCCAGGGGGACCACTGCAACTTTAGCCACGACATCGAGCTGCCGAAGAAGCGAGAGCTGTGCAAGTTTTACATCACGGGGTTCTGTGCTCGAGCTGAGAACTGCCCCTACATGCATGATATCCTTTGCCACCCGCCTGCCCCGTGCTGCTCCCCGCGGGGCCCTCAGCACACTGCCTGCCTTCTGCCCCTTTGTGTACTCTCTGCCTGAGCTGTCCACATCTTCACCTGAGGAAGGCCACATCTTTTATCTTTCCCTCCTCAGTAAGTCTGAGAGCTCTTTCCACGGCCAGCTCTGTGGGCCAGAGCCTGCTCTGGAGTTGAAGCAGTGTGGAGAAAGGCTGCTGCCAGCCACTCCTGCTGAGCTGGGGTGGGTCCCGAGAGGACGCATTCGCCTTAATTCGTCATGCACGTGACTTCCCCTGTAAGTTATACCACACCACCGGGAACTGCATCAACGGTGATGACTGCATGTTCTCCCATGACCCGCTGACGGAAGAGACGCGAGAGCTCTTAGATAAGGTAATGTCTGGGTGGCACAGGGGCCAGGGCTGAGGCGAGCCCAGCCACTCTCCATTGTTACAGCCTTCTGGACTGAGCCATTGTCAGGGGGAAACCACTGGATCCTTCCTATAGGAGAGAGATGGAGGCCATGCTGTGTATCCTGCTGCAGACCTGAGCCAGCCACACTGTATTCCCTAGGGGACAGGTGAACGAAAGACTGGTCACCTTCTGGTGTTGTGTATGCCCAGAAACTGGAAATGCCAGTGTCTCTCTGTAGTCACAGGGATTCGTGCAGAGGAGGGAGGGTACCAGGATCTCACAAAGCAGGTGCCGATGACATTCATCCTGGGGCCTGTCAGCGTTCAGCACCTTCCCAGCAGTGGCTGATGGAAGGCTGCCCCCTGCTGGAAGTTCAGTGTTCACACTCAAGCAGGAGCTCAGGCCTGCCTCTTGGGTCGGGTTAATTTTTCTTATGGCTTTATTTTTTTTTAAGTTTGGTTTGAGGGGAGGGTTGGTTTTTGTTTATTTTTGGTTTCATTTGAGACATGGTCTCTCTGTGTAGTCCTGGCTGACCTAGAGTTCACTGTGTAGACCAGGATGAGTGCCGGAACTACAGGTATGCAGCACCATATCTGCCTCTGTATTTTTTTTTTTTTTTTTTGGTTTTTGGAGACAGGGTTTCGCTGTGTAGCCTTGGCTGTCCTGGACTAGCTTTGTAGACCAGGCTGGCCTCAAACTCACAGAGATCTGCCTGCCTCTGCCTCCCGAGTGCTGGGATTAAAGGCGTGCGCCACCACGTCCGGCTTCTGCCTCTGTAATTTTAAGTTTTCTTTCTTTCTTTCTTTTTCTTTTCTTTTCTTTCTCTTTCTTTTTTCCTTTTGTTTCAATAGTTTTGCCTTGTGGCCCAGGCTGACCTCTTTGTTCCTCCTACCTACTCTTCTCAGTTTTAAAGTTGCCCACTTTCACTCACCTTTCGGTTTGTTTGTTTGTTCTTGTTTGTTTGTTTTTCAAGACAGGGTCTCTCTGTGTAGAAGCTTTGGCTGTCCTGGACTCGCTTTGTAGACCAGACTGGCCTTGAACTCACAGCGATCCACCTGCCTCTGTCTCCTGAGTGCTGGCATTTAAAGGAGTATGCATTATGCCTGTCAAAGATTTTTTTTTTAATAGAAAAAAAATGGTTTTGAAATTATTTTATTTTAGAAATAGAAAGGAGGAAACAAAGAAAAACACAAAGTATACAGGCATTTTTTGTTTTTTTGAGGCAAGATTTCTCTGTGTAGTCTTGGCTATCCTGGACTCACTTTGTAGACCAAGCTGGCCTCTCAAATTTATAGAGATCTGCCTTCCTCTGCTTCCTGGCTGAGTACAGACATTTTTACTTCATGAATTTCTCACACCCTCATTTGTTCGCTAGTTCCAGTAATGTGATGAGAGAACACTTAGCCACCCACAGTAATGTTATTAACAGGGACATGCATCAAACCTGGTGTGGTAGTGCATGCCTGTAATCCCGGCACTCGGGGAGGCAGAGCCAGGTGGGTCTCTGTGAGTTCGAGGTCAGCCTGATCTACTGAGTGGGTCCAGGATAACCAGAGCTATAGAGAGAACTTGTCAACAGAAAGAAGCAGTCACACTTACCACTTGCATACAGAAATCAAGCAAGGTCATTGTCACAAATTCTAAGTTTTTGCCTAAACTGGAAATATACAAATGTACTTATGTACTGATGACTTAACCATTAGCTGAAGAGTTCAACCCTGTAGCCAACTGCACTGAACTGTGGGAGACCCACAGTGCTGTGAGCAGATCCAAAGTGAATTATGATGTGACCAAGGCAGACACACACATACACACACACACACACACACACACTCTCACGCGCGCGCCCAGCCTGCTGTCCTGCACAGTTCTACTTGTTTTATCCTGTGAAGATGGGGCTCAGACCCAGCTGCTACCCATGCCTATCATACCCTAAAAATGCAAACCATAGAGATAGAAACAATATGGGCAGTTGCTAAGGAATGGGGGGCATTTACAGAAAAAGACAGAATTACAGTTGTCGGGACGGATTTCCTGTGTGTGTGTGTCTCCACGAATTGCTGGGTGGCATATCCATAGAAATTAGCCTGCCTGTGTCTCTGGAGTGCTGTAAAAGTGCGTGCCACCACCGCTGCTAGTGACTATCCTTTTTGCATACGTGACAGTCCTTTGGGACACAAGCATGCTCTAGCCAGTTCGCATGTCCTTGTCCTTGGACTCAGACCAATGACCAGGTTAGGAATGGACTCCGTAGCCTTGGGCTGAAGGGTCTGCTGTAGAAGGCGGGTAGGTATTACCTGCTCACACACACGGAAGGCAGGAACCCAGCTGCGGTGCTGTCCATGCTCAGAAGGCATCTCTAAGGGAGGTGTGGTGGGTGTCAGCAGGACTGCTTTGATCTAGTTTGTTACCCAGCAATGCCAGCTAGGGTTGAGCCCTAGGCTTTTCTTGTCTGGTAGCTGTCCCAGATTGTTCATGATATTTTCCAGGTTTTCACACTTGCTTGTTGGTTTCTGTTTTTTGTTTGTTTGGTTTTGGTTTTTCGAGACAGGGATTCTCTGTGCATCCCTAGCTGTCCTGGACTTGCTTTGTAGACCAGGCTGGCCTCCTTCCTCTGCCACCGGAGTGCAGGGATTAAAAGTGAGCACCGCCACGCCCAGCCAATAGAAATGTTTTGAAGCCTTGTAGACAAATTCGGGTCATGAGAGACTTATGGACAATGTGAATGGGAACCATGGTGGTGAGAGGACACTGCCTTCAAACTGGACATCTTCTGCTAAGATTACAATTGTGTACCATTGTGCCTAGTTTGACGATGAAGATGAATTCAGGTCCTAGACCTTGTGCACTGAAGGCCCTAAGCAGGTGTACGCTTTAAGTTTTTCCTAAGGAAATTCAGGTCTCTGCACAGTCTGACTTGGTGGAGGCTTCTAATGTGACTTCCTTTGCCCCACAGATGTTGGCTGATGATGCAGAAGCAGGTGCTGAGGATGAGAAGGAGGTGGAAGAACTGAAGAAGCAGGGCATCAACCCCTTGCCCAAGCCGCCTCCTGGTGTGGGGCTCCTGCCCACCCCTCCACGGCCCCCTGGGCCTCCAGCCCCCACCTCTCCTAATGGCAGACCCATGCAGGGTGGCCCTCCTCCCCCACCGCCGCCCCCTCCCCCACCTCCTGGGCCTCCTCAAATGGCCCTGCCAGCACATGAGCCGCTGTCCCCACAGCAGCTACAGCAGGACATGTATAACAAGAAGATCCCTTCTTTGTTTGAGATTGTGGTGCGGCCCACAGGCCAGCTAGCTGAGAAGCTGGGCGTGAGGTGAGTGTACTGCCCACAGAAGCACAGGAGTGTGGCCTGGCCGCCTCTGTCCTTCTCTGAGGCTGTCATACCCCTTTTGGGCTTTTGGCCTCAGGCTCTAAGTGAGTACTGCAGGTGGACTGGGCTGGGTGCCACTACCTTTCCTCAGCAGCTTCATCACAAGTGCTATTTCCTCCTCTAGGTTCCCTGGACCTGGTGGACCCTCGGGGCCAATGGGTCCTGGCCCCAACATGGGACCCCCAGGGCCAATGGGGGGCCCCATGCATCCTGACATGCATCCCGATATGCACCCTGATATGCACCCAGATATGCACCCCGACATGCATCCTGATATGCACCCTGACATGCACCCCGACATGCATCCCGATATGCCAATGGGTCCTGGCATGAACCCTGGCCCTCCCATGGGTCCTGGTGGCCCCCCGATGATGCCCTATGGTCCTGGAGACTCCCCACACTCGGGAATGATGCCTCCCATCCCGCCATCCCAGAACTTCTATGAGAACTTCTACCCGCAGCAAGAGGGCATGGAAATGGAGCCGGGCCTTGCTGGGGATACAGGTATGTAGGCACCAGCCAGGCTGCAGAGCCGGCTCACCAGGGTGGGCAGTGGGCAGAAGTGGCTTTTCTTCCTTGGCCCAGTCTTAACAGCAGCCTGCCAGTCTCATTCTTGTCCTGTGGGTGTTTTCGGTATCGTGGGACCCTTTGCCTTGTTTGTTGTCAGTGTAGGAAGCTGTGCTCGCAGTACCCGGCACCAATAGGGAGCAAGGCAGAAATGGCTTAGGAAGCTGTGCTCATGGTGCCCAGAATCAGTCAGGAGGAGGGCAAGTGTCTGAGACACTTCAGGCAGTGCTGGGCTTTATGACTCTGCCTGTCTGACCCCATGACCGGGCAGGTTCTTGCCTCTTTCCTGTGATATTAACAACCTCAGTGTCCAGCAGTCAGGGCTAGGTGTTGTGGGTGGCTGTGGGGGATTCAGTGCAGCCTCAGAGGAGGAGGACCTGCCCCAGGCCAAAGCTCAGAGTGAGTGGGCTCTGTCCTTGCAACAGTTGCATTTTAGTAAGGGAACAGGAAGGAAGTCAGTGGCTCATTTCAGCATTAGCCATTGTTAGAGACTAGTAGGACAGTGTAGAGAGAGTGGTGGGTTACAGCCAATGCCCTAGTGGAGACAGTCATCTGGAGCTTCTCTAAGAAGGTGGCCAGCTACCACAGCTGGCCTGCTTGTCTGAGGAGAGCAGAGATGGCTGTGCATCTTAACATACACAGGCGTGTGTGTCACCATAGCAATACCTGCTCTGTAGAGCAGTAATGGGCAGCAAGACAGCTGTTCATGAGGTTCCCAGCACTCAGTAGGCTGAGGCTGGAGGATCACTTTGAGTTCTAGACCAGCTCAGGATACAGTGAGACTGTCAAACAACAAGAACAGTGGTGGAAATTTCCAGGCTCCCATGGAATTACCTACAGCAGATAGATGTGCCCAGGTGGTAGCAGGGAGGTAGGCAAGAGGACAGAGACAGGTCACATGGTTTGGATATGGGCAACCAGTGCGGCCTGTCTGTGCTGCGTAGTCTGGGAGGAGTACTCTAGAAGGGTGGACGCTGAGCACAGGCAGGCCCAGGACCAGAGCTCAGGCTGCTCTGTTAGCTGAGGACTGCTGCTGCCTAAAGCATAGGAGCCTGTGTGTAGGCATGGATATCCGTAGTGTATGTAGTACAGTGCATGGTAAGGAGTGGGCTCCAGGAGATGCTGAAAGGGCAGGCCGCTGAGGTTGAGGAGCTGCTGCCTGGCCTGAGGTAGTTGGCCTGTTGATGGTGGCTGTCTCTACAGCAAAACTTGTATAGTGATTTTCAGGGACTGCTCTTTAGAACACAGGGCTGCTGTGGTTTCTGTACACCTATCGGCCTTCTGGTAATTAGTGGTGTATGGAGGTGAAGCCTCGGCGTGGGTCCCCAGCTCTAGTGGCTGTAGCATAGAGTAACTCTCATTAGGGTCACGTACTGACCAAATTCAGGCCCTGGCCGCGGGCCATCTGTCACCTTGTGTGAGTATTCGCAAGTTCTGCAGCTTGTGGTTCATGTGTGTATGTGGGGGTGCGCATGAGAAGTGTGCAGATGTGTTTAGGCCAGCGTGACCTATCTGTCAGTTGATCACTGTACATATAAGGCAGAGACTCATTTGAACTTAAGAGATCACTGTATCAGCTAGTATAGCTAGCTTGATCCGGGAATGCCCTGTCTCCTTCCCAAGTGCAGGTATTCCAGGCCATTCCGTGTCTTGCCTTACTTTATGTTGTGCTGCGGACCCAACTGTGTGGCAGTGGCCCACTGAACCGTCCTTCCAGTCCCGGTTTTTCTATTTAAGCTATTTAAAATACCAGAGTGGCTTCTTGGTAGCAAGGCCTGCGTCTCTGATGCTCAGTATATTGTCCCAGCGGGGTAAGAGTCGTGTCACGTGTGGAAGGGATAGAGTGGACTCTCGACAGACCTGGGCACTCTGGCTCACCCACAGTCTAGGAGTTGCAGTGAGATGTGGTGCTGTGTCTATTGCTCATAGTTGAGCTGACTGGTGAGGGAGGGAAGACTTGCTGTGGCCAGGTAGGGGGCGCTGCCCTGCCCTGCCATCCATGTACTTGTGTGCTCAAGGATTCTCATGTCTAGGAATCCCTAGTGAACTTGGGGTGGGGGATTGCCCTGAGCTGGACTGAGGTTTTTTGCGTGTTTTGTTCTCTTCTGGTTCTGCTTCTCGGACATACAGTGCTTTCTGTCTTACAGGCATGTCCAACCTGCAGTGTAGGCAGCACATGCAGCTGACACATGAAGGCAACACAACACAAAATCTTAAACTTAGTCAAGCATTATGACTAGGCCGGCCATCATGGCTCCAGCCTTCAATCCCAGCACTCAGGGGTAGAGGCAAGTGGATCCCTGTGAGTTCAAAGCCAGCCTGGTCTGCTTAGAGAGTCGCAGGCCATCCAGGGATGCGTAGTGAGATATTGTTTTAAAATTAGGACCTTTTTTGTGTGAGGTTATTTTTACTTTGGTTACATGCTTTCTCAAGTGTGAATTTGGTAGATGACAATTTCACATTATACTGTCAAACGGTTGGACACGCCTGCAAGAAACCAGGAGACTGCTCATGATAGATGTTGAACCAAGCCTGCTTGCTGGGAGGACAGCAACGGCTTCCTAGCCTGGGGGCTACAGGGCCTGTCTACAGGAAGCCTCGCCTGGGGCATAAGCGCAGTTCTGCTCACGTGGATAAGCACCCACCATGCCCTCCCTGAGCCTCATCCTTTCCCTGCCAGCTGGCCCACTGTGGGCTCCTGCTGCACCCTGAAGACACCCAGGCCTGGAGGAGGAGGAAGGGACGGGTGGCCATCCTCATCCTCATACGCCACCAGGCTTGGCTTTCCCAACGGAGGCCTTCCCGACACAAACCCTCTTCCCTGCCACAGAGGACTACGGGCACTACGAAGAGCTGCCGGGGCAGCCTGGGGAGCCCCTCTTCCCCGAGCACCCTCTGGAGCCCGACAGCTTCCCCGAGGGAGGGCCCCCAGGCCGGCCGAAGGCGGGCGCCGGTGTCCCCGACTTCCTGCCCTCGGCCCAGAGGGCCCTGTACCTGAGGATCCAGCAGAAGCAGCAGGAGGAGGAGAGAGCGAGGAGGCTGGCTGAGAGCAGCAAGCAGGACCGGGAGAATGAGGAAGGCATGTGTCCCCCGGCAGGGGCCCAGCTGGCTCTGTGCAGGGACGAGGGGGGCCACCTAGGCTGGGTGCTGTGTCTGAAAGGAAGGCCTGACCTGGGCTGCTGCCTCATGCTGAGGAAATGGAGGCTAGGGCTGCTCCTCTGGATCTTGGGTTTGGAAGACTACTGACTCAATGGAGGAGGGTGGTGGGCTGGTTCCTAGCAGAGACAGTGCCCTTCCCAAAGACGCCCGAGTGACTCTTGGCCCGATCCCTAGAGCACATACTTGGAAAGCCAAAACCAAAGAGGGGCCAGCCAGCCATAGAGATACAGATGTGGTGTAGTCATGGGCTCAGGTGGTCACCCTGGTGGCATCCATCTCAGGGCTGAATAGACTTGGGAGCAAGCCAGTGGGGACAGTTTAGAGAGTTCAGGCCATCCAGGAGGAAGAACAGAGTCGTCGGCCCCACCCTGGTGGCTCAGGTTTCCCTCCTGGGCTGTGTGATTGCATCTGCCCTTCCCTGACCCCTGGACCATTGTGAGGGGCCTGGGGATGTGTGTGTGTGAGCGGTCAGCATGGCTGTTTTCCAGACTTCAGAGAGAGGTGCCTAGTGCTAGTCTGGCCATCCTTGTCTGGACCAAACCTGCCTGGAGGGTGGGAAGAGGCAGTAGGGCCCTGGGCTTTTAGGCCCAGCCCTACCTTGCCTTAATGGCACCATACCTCCCATTTCCTCACCTGTCCAGTGGGCAAGTGATGACAGGACTTCCTGGGGTGATTGTGAGTTATTCAGGCCAGACTGTCTTCCAGGATTGGTGCTGGTCTGAGAGAAAAGCCACGATGATGTCAATGCCCAGAGCCAGGCTGTGCTGGGAGCTGGGGGCATATTAGATGCTAACTAAGAGCACAGAACCACACACCAGGGGTACCTAGGGATCCAGGAGGGCTATGGATGTGCCATTCATGTTTCTCCACTGTTCTGCTCTCTCTCAGGTGACACTGGAAACTGGTACTCAAGTGATGAGGATGAAGGGGGAAGCAGTGTCACATCCATTCTCAAGACCTTGAGGCAACAGACATCAAGCCGACCCCAGGCTTCAGTCGGGGAACAGAGCAGCAGCGGGCTGGGGGATCCTCGCCTCCAGAAGGGACACCCCACAGGAGGCCGGCTAGCTGATCCCCGCCTCAGCCGGGACCCCAGACTCAGCCGCCATGCAGAGACTTCAGGAGGGTCTGGCACAGCAGACTCAGCGCCCTCTGACCCTCGGTTGGCCCGTGCCCTGCCCACCTCCAAGGCTGAAGGCAGCCTTCATTCCAGCCCTGCAGGCCCCAGCAGTTCAAAAGGGCAGCCCCCTGCAGAAGAGGAAGAAGGGGAACGGGCGTTGCGTGAGAAGGCGGTGAACATTCCCCTGGACCCCCTGCCTGGGCATCCACTCCGGGACCCTCGCTCTCAACTGCAGCAGTTCAGCCACATCAAGAAGGATGTGACCCTGAGCAAGCCGAGCTTCGCCCGCACTGTGCTCTGGAACCCTGAAGACCTGATCCCCCTGCCCATCCCCAAGCAGGACGTACCCCCAGTGCCTGCTGCCCTGCAGTCCCTGCCTGCCCTGGATCCCAGGCTCCACCGCTCCACACCCCCTGGGCCTTCCAACACCCGGCAGCGTCCAGGCTCCACAGATCCCAGCACATCTGCCTCTAACCTACCTGACTTTGAACTCCTCTCTCGAATCCTCAAGACTGTCAATGTCAACACCCCTGGCCAGAGTGACAAACCCAGCGATCCCAGGGTGCGGAAGACCCCTACTGACCCCAGATTACAGAAGCCAGCAGATCCTGCGGCAGCCTCCCGTGCAGCCAAGCCCTGTCCCGCCGAAGCATCACCCCCTGCTGCCAGCCCAAGTGGGGACTCATCCCCACCGGCCACAGCTCCCTATGACCCCCGAGTGTTGGCAGCTGGTGGTTTGGGCCAGGGCAGCAGCAGTGGGCAGAGCAGTGTGCTGAGTGGCATCAGCTTGTATGACCCAAGGACTCCTAATGCAGGTGGTAAAGCTGCAGAGCCAGCCTCCGACCCGAGTGCTCAGCCCAAGGGTCCTGAGGGCAATGGCAAGAGCTCAGCCTCTAAGGCAAAAGAGCCCCCATTTGTCCGAAAGTCTGCCCTGGAGCAGCCAGAGACAGGGAAGGTCAGCACAGATGGGGCCACAGCCACGGACAGATACAATAGCTACAACCGGCCCCGGCCCAAGGCCACTGCAGCCCCCACTGCTGCCTCATCCACCCCGCCCCCTGAGGGGGCCACACCCCAGCCTGGGGTACACAACCTGCCAGTGCCCACTCTCTTTGGTACTGTGAAGCCAGCCTCCAAAACTGGCACAGGAAGCCCGTTTGCTGGCAACAGCCCTGCCCGTGAGGGTGAGCAAGATGCGGGGTCCCTGAAGGACGTTTTTAAAGGCTTTGACCCCACAGCCTCCCCCTTCTGCCAGTAGTGTCAGTGGGGCCCAGCGCTCCCTCCACTCCACCACCCTCCCAGGGTGACATTTAAGGGCAGCAACCAGAGTTATGGGTGGGGAGTGGGGTGGTGGGGAGGGTGTTCTTTCTTTACATTTTTCTTCCCCTTTTCCCTTTTTTAAGTAGTACTTTCTTTGAGTCATAAATTGTATCTAACTGTCTTGGGTTCTGGTCAGTGCTGCAGACTCCTGGGCTCCTTCTGCCCAGTGAGCAGCTTATACCCTGCGCCGGACAGTGGCAAGTACCCAGCCTGGGGCTTCCCTGGAACTGATGGAAGCGTAAGTGTCTGGGGAGGCACTGAAAGCCACTCACCCTGTGCTGCTGGGAGTTTGACAGAACCACAGCTCGTGGAAGCTGGTGCAGGAGAGTCTAGAGCCCCAGGGTCAAGTGTCCTCTCTCCAGCATGCAGCCTGTGACAGCTTGCCTCAGGACAGAGCTACGGTGAAGTAAAGAAATGTCCAAAGGAGAGGAAGGTCCTGGCAGTCTGGCAGCCCTGCCCTGCCCAGGCCTGCGCATTCCACGTCCTCCGTCCAGGGTTTGTCCTCAAAGTGACACCCTCCAGCCTTCCAGGAGACTCTTGGTAAAACAGACCTTGCAGGGGTAGGACAGCCCCTCAAAGCGTTCTCCCTCAGTATTACCTGTCCTGTGCCGCTGGCCTGACCCTCGAGACAGCTCAAGGATCCGTGGTGTGGTCACCTGCCAGACCCCTGAGGAGGAAGGCCAAGGGTGGCCCTGGCAAAGTGTGTCTGCTAGCTGCTCCCACACCCCTTAGCCGTGTTAATCTGTAGAGTACCAGATAGTGTTTGCTTTTCCCTCCCAAGCTGACAGAAGCCAGGCATAAGTGTTCTGTTGTGGTGTTGGGTTAGTGAGTGTTTCCCAAACGGGGGCCTGAGGCAACAGCAGGTATCCAGCCGGGGCCAGCGTGGTGTGTTAGTCCCTGGGACCAGGCCCCTTCAAGTGGGGAGGCCAAGGTATCCGCCAGATCCCAGACAGTGGAGGCATTTCCACAGCCTCCCCCACTAGCCCACTTAGGACTGGCCTTGTCCACAAAACCCCAGGAGAGACTCTTCCTGTGACCATGCCCATAAGATTGGGTCAGAGAACCGGGTAAGACCAGCAGGCCTTTCTGCCGCTGGGTCACTGGCCAGGCCCTGGAGGTATGCTTTCTTGCGGGCTACCTCTTTTGTATCAGGGTCTCTTGGCCTAGCTGCTTCCTTCTTGCTAATAAGGAGACCTGACATGCATAGCCAGTAGGTTCCCCTCTGCCTCAGGGGAGGGGATGGGCTCCCATGTCTCCTCCCACCCACCCCCTCCCCCATCCCCATACCCTCCACAACCCAAAGAGTAATCCCTTCAAAAGAGTTCGGGGCCTGAAGCCAGGATAGGAGGGGCTTGTGCCCCACAGGCTCACAACCCATGGGGGCAGTGCACACCAAGATCAGGTTGGTTTGTTTGTCTTGTGTTTTTTATTTTGTTTTGTTTCCTTAAACAATCATCAATGAGATTTGTCTTTGGGCTCCAGCCTTGGCCATGAGGCCATGAGGCCAAGGCTGGGCCGTGGTGAGCATAGGATAGAAGAGTACAGTGTGGCAGTGTGTGGATCCCCTCACCCCTTTGCAGACTCTCTTTTGTAAAAGCCAGGCTTGGTAGTGTGCACCTGTCATCCCAGCACTCAGGAGGCAGAGGCAGGAGAAGCAGAGGTTCAAAGCCAGCCTGGTCTACATTAGAGAAAGGAAATGTTGCTTTTGCTAGAGAAAAATTAAATGAATTTTTAAAGCTGAAATCTGTGGGTGAGATGGAGCCCTCTTGGAATAATTAGCCGAAGACCCTCACGGACAAGGACCTCCACTTGAATTCCCACTCGCCATCAGGCCACACTTTTAAAGAAAAGTTGTTCTCTAACCAGGATTGTAACAAAAGTGTAAATAGTATTTCTGAGTTGAAAGTCGATGGTGCAAATATGTATATAACGTACTGTATTTTTACAATGATCGTCGCATGGCCCTCCCGCCCCTTTTGTACTCAGTATCTGTCTTCCAGAAACCTCACCTGCCTTCTCATGTGGTCTCCTAACCCAACCCAGTCATTGTATTACTGCCATTAAAGGATGCAGTTATTTTAAACAGCCTGCGAGTCTCCTCTCATCTCTCTGCCCTGCCAGGCCGCAAACAAGGAGGGTGGGGGAGCAGCTGGGCTCTGTGGACTATTTCATTACAGTGAGCTCAAGCCCAGGGCTTCATGCTTTCTGGGGAGCACTGCGCCCTGTGACATCCCCAGCTCTCACATACTCAAATTTACCGGTGACAGCTGGGACAGATGCACAGGCATGTGATCCTGGCACTTGGGAGGCTGAGGCCAGCTTGGGCTGGACATGAGGTAAAAGAAGGAAACAAACAAACAAACTTGAGTTACGTAAGAATCCAGGTAACTGGAATAACCAAGATGGGAGGTACAGAACGGCGCCTGGGCTGCTTGTCACCTGTGCGCTCATCCCTCTGAGACAATCTCCAGACTGGACTTGGAATTTGGTATGTAGCTGAGGATGACCTTGAACCCCCAGTTCTCCTGCCTCCACTTGCTGTGTGCTAGGATTCTGGGTGTACACCACCAAGCCTCACTTTATTTCTGTGCACACGGATGCGTACAGAAACATCTAGATACGTACACACACGTCTTCAGATGTTCTACTTTTGACACTAGGGTGTGTCCTGCTCATTGAACTTGGAATTTGGATCTTTTCCTGGCTAGCAATCCTACGTTATTTGTCTGTTTTTGAGGCAGGGTTTCATTGGCCTTCAATTCATACAGCCAAGGATGACCTTGAACTTATGGTTTTCCTGACTCTTGTCTGCCAAGTGCTAAGATCACAGTCACATGGCACCCTGCCATGTGTGTGCAGGGCTTGGTGCACAGTAGGCAAGCACTGTACCAACCGAGCTGCTACATCTCCAGCCCAGCAGTACGCAGCCTCATTTGCAGTGCACAGGTGGGGAGAGAGACACGGATTAAGATGGGAGTTGTGTCCGATGCTTTGTGCCCCCGAGCATGCTGAGTAAGGTAAGGCACGCTAACGGTTTTTCAGGGGGCTAGGTGTAGTGGTCCTTGTTTTTGTTTTGCTTTGCGTGTGCTTGTTTGAGACAGGATCTTGCTGTGTAGCCTAGGTTGGCCTTGGACCTGTCTGTAAACTTCCTGCATGCAGTGACACTGTCCTACCCTCCCGTGTGCTTCTGTCTTACATGTACCTCACCAGGCACAGCTTTTTGTTTTTTTTTTTTTTGTTTTTTTTTTTTTTTTTGTTGTGTTTGTTTTTCGAGACAGGGTTTCTCTGTGTAGCCTTGGCCATCCTGGAATCACTTTGTAGACCAGGCTGGCCTCGAACTCACAGCGATCCGCCTGCCTCTGCCTCCCGAGTGCTGGGATTAAAGGCGTGCGCCACCACGCCCGGCAGTCACAGCTTTTTGTTGTTTGGGGTTTTTTTTTTTATTTTATTTATTGCATATAAGTGCTTTATCTGCAGAAGAGGGTATCAGATTACATTATAGATGGTTGTGAGCCACCATGTGGTTGCTGGGAATTGAACTCAGGACCTTTGGAGAAACAGGCGGCGCTCTTAACCGCTGAGCCAAGTCTCCAGCCCTGGTTTTTTGTTTTTGGAGACAGGGGTTCTTTGTGCAGCCTTGGCTGTCCTAGAACTCACCGGCTGCTCTGTTGACACATTGTCCTTAGCACCCTCAGCCTCCTCCTTGTGGCTCCAGCCACTGTTTTTTTGCTTTTGGTTTTGGTTTTTTTCGAGACAGGGTTTCTCTGTGTAGCCTTCACTGTCCTGGTTTTGCTTTGTAGACCAGGCTGGCCTCCAACTCACAGTGATCCGCCTGCCTCTGCCTCTCAAGTGCTGGGATTAAAGGCGTGTGCCACCACTCGGCTCCAGCCACTGTTTGAAAGGCAAAAAGAGTTGGGATTTAGCTCACTGACAGCAAGCAAGCAAGAGGCTTACAATATTCCCCAATACTCAATAAGAATGCATTTCCTTTTCCCAAAAAGGTTTTAGGTTTTTTCTGTGGGGGTTGGGGGTGGGGTTGTTTGTTTGGTTTGGTTTGGTTTTGCAGTGGCCTTCTGCAGGATCAAGTGGACAGCTGTTTCTGAAGCAGCCACCAAACTTGATCAGGTCAGGCCGGGCTCTCATTGCCACCTGGCTCTGGTTTTGGAGCTCTAAGCTCCTTTGACCCTGCACTTCACCCTTTTCCACACTGAGCATGCACTTCTGGTTTTATGCTCAGCCCTAGCTTCTGGGTTCCTGCTGAAATGCAGGACGGTAGGTTACCCATTGCCTTAGTTGTTGTGATAAACTTGGTGTGTGTGTGTGTGTGTGTGTGTGTGTGTGTGTGTGTGTGTGTGTGTGTGTGTGTGGTATAGTTTTATGTTAACGTGATACAAACTAGAATTCTTTGAAAAAAGGGAACCGCCATTGAGAAAAATACCTCCATAAGATCTAGCTGTAGGGCATTTTCCTTCTTCTTCTTCTTCTTCTTCTTCTTCTTCTTCTTCTTCTTCTTCTTCTTCTTCTTCTTCTTCTTCTTCTTCTTCTTCTTCTTCTTCTTCTTCTTCTTCTTCTTCTTCTTCTTCTTTTCTTCATCTTCTTCCGTCTTTCTTCTTCTTCCCTGTGATGAAGTTCCAACCCCTTGAAATTTAATATCTATCTTCTAGAAAGGGCAATCCGGGGCCAAGATTTCGGTGAAACAATTGTTACATCTGCTTCAGTGTCTATTATCCCTTTAATTTCATTATTGTTTATAAATACCTTTAGTTTTGGTCTCTGATCATCTATAGAAGTTAGTCAAAATACTAGTTTTCTGGCCCCTTCTGAATTTGTTTTTATTTTATGTATTGAAGCTGCTCTGACTTTGATATTAATGTATGTAGCCAGAGCAGTGCTGTTTAATTGTTCTGCAGATGAATTTCTCCTCTGCTAACCTGAAAGGGACAGCTTGAATTTGATATTGGGGTCTCCTAGGGCATTTGCAGACAAGGGGTTTACCTTGTTTTTCTCTTGTTGATCTACACTCAGTAGTCCAACACTGCATACTCCAGAAGACCAGGGCCTTCTTTTTGGATTATTTCTAGAAAACACATTGTTTCTAGAAATGTCTTGCCTACAATCCCTTTTCAAATGACCTGCTCGACAAAATTAGAACATTTGATAATTTGTCTTTTCTTAAAACCTTTGGAGGTTACGTTGCCCATTAAAGTTATATCCTTACTTTTTTTTTTTTTTTTTTTTAATTTACGTGTATTGGCATGAGAGATCTTAGAGTTACAGACAGTTGTGAGCTGCCATGTGGTTGCTGGGAATTGAACCTGGGTCCTTCAGAAGAGCGGGCAGTGCTCTTAACCACTGAGCCATCTCTCCAGCCCCTAAAATTTTTTTTTAATCTATCATTTCTATGGGATGCCATCTAAATTCTTCATTACTTTGGAAGTGCCACTGTTTGCTGGCACTTGTACGGTAACTGTGTATGATAAGATTGTTTTTCTTTTTCTGTTTTCTTTTTTCAACTTTCTTTTTCTTTCTTCCACCTGGGACCCTTCTCCTGGGATTGCAAGTCCTGCTTCCTCTCTCCTGCCCACCCTTTGGCTGTTCAGCTCTTTATTAACCAATCAGAGAAGAGAGACAGACAGACAGAGATAGGGGGGTGGGGGCAGGGGGGTTATGGGGGGGAGGAAAGAGAAGGCCTAGGTATTTAAACACTTGGCCTCCACAGAGTCACAGTTGATTCTATTTGCTAAGGTTTAGGTGGTAAAGCCTTGCTGAAGGAAGTTCTGTCACTGAGGGCAGGGCTTCCAGCGTATATGGTCTCACTCTGGTTCCAGTTTGTTCCCTCTGCTTCCTGACTGTGGCTACAATGGGATCTCTCAGCTTCCTGTTCCTGCTCTGTGCCTTCCTGACATGATGGAATCTTATCCCCAAATAAACATTTTCTTCTATAAGCTGCCTTGGTTGTGATGGTCACTAAGATGCTCTGTGTCCTCTAGGGCAGTGCAGTGCTCTTGCGGAACCCAGCCTTGCAGATAGCATTGCAGTGACCGTGCTCTTGTATATGAACTGGGCATCCCAATGGCATGCTGGTCTTTGTTCTCATCCACTTCCCAAGTGACCACCAGCAAGTAGCCATTTTTTTTTTTAAAAAGTCACCGGAGCCAGGCAATGGTGGCACACGCCTTTAATCCCAGCACTTGGGAGGCAGAGGCAAGTGGATTGCTGTGAGTTCGAGGCCAGCCTGGTCTACAAAGGGAGTCCAGGACAGCCAGGGCTACACAGAGAGACCCTGTCTTGAAAAACAAAACAACAAAAGTCCCAAGAGAGCGGGGGGAGGGGGCGGTGTGTGCACACATCATTAATGGCAACACTCAAGAAGCAGAGGCAGACAGATCTCTGAGTTCTAGGCCAGCCTGGCCCGCAGTGTGAGTTCCAGAACAGCCAAGGCTACTCAGATAAACACTGTCTTTGGAGGAAGCCTCAGATCCAGCCTGAGTTGCTTTGCAGTGGATGTGTTGACAAACTTCTGAAGTTCTTTTAAACCTCAGGTCTAATTAGACCACCTGGCCACCTCTAAAGAGGTTTTTTTTTTTTTTTTTTTCTCTGCCCTGATCCTTCACGGCATTCAAGTGACTATTATTCTTTTTTTTTTTTTTTTTTTAAATATTTATTGTATATGAGTGCTTTATCTGCAGAAGAGGGCATCAGATCACATTATAGATGGTTTTGAGCTACCATGTGGTTGCTGGGAATTGAACTCAGGACCTCTGGAAGAGCAGGCAGCGCTCTTAACCACTGAGCTATCTCTCCAGCCCCGTGACTATTATTCTTTCCTCCTCCTTATGGGCACAAACTAGCATGGTTTCCCTAGCCAAAGGATGTGAAAAATGTTCTGTGGCAATTTCAGTTCTCACGTGTTGGGGACAGGCTACATGGCCAATGTTCAGCCATCTTGTCAGAACCTAGGTTCCTATTTCTCCAGAAGTCTGCCATTCACCAGAAACTAGCTGACCTTGTCGTAGGTCAACAGTTAGACACCTGTTGTGGTTTATTGTGGGGGTTGGTCATTCCAGACCCCCGAGCTACTCCTTTTCCGGTGGGACTACTGATGAGATCAAATTAAGGCCCAGCTGCCTGCAAGCAGCAGTTCCGGGAGCTTTTTCCTGACTAACCAGATCCTTCATGACTTTCCTGGAATTTCTCTCCTGCAATTAGCACCTGTAAAGGTAGATACCTGCTGGAGCATTCCAGAGTTAGGTATCCATAGCAACCCTTGCTTACACAAATACCCATGCCTCTGTGCCTATATAAACTCTGTAAAAGTTCTCAATAAACGGGGTTTGATCAGAATGCAGACTTGCCCCCTTCTTCGTGTCTAGTGTTCTGTCTCTATACAGGAAAATTCTCCTCCCAAGCATCAGTCGAACCCTGGCAGGCCGGGGCACTCACGTAAGCCTATCATGGAGTGTCCCCTGCAAGCAGGCAGGGTGTCTGGTGATCTGTTTGACCCCTTTCTCCAAGGCTGGCCTCTTTTCTAGCTCCCAGCCTCTCCTTACTTGAATTTCCAGCCCTCTAGCTGGGGATGTAGTGTGGTTGGTAGAACGCTTATTTAGCGGGCGTTGGGTTCCATCCCCCGCACCACCTGAGCCTGCCACCCAGCAACTCTGAAGGTGGAGGCAGAAGGACCAGGAATTCAAAGTTGTTCTTGGCTACATAGCAAATTCAAGGCGAGGTAGGACTGACTGTCAGATGTCCTGTTTCCAAAAGAAAAAAAAAAGTAATGGATGCAGGAGGAGATGTCCTGACCATCCTGAGTCCGGCATGACAATATGTGACTATGATTCCAGCACTCCTGAAGCTGAGGCAGGAGGATCAAGTTCAAGGCCAGACTGTATGACATAGACTAAGCCACATAGTCTTTTTTTTTTTTTTCTAGACAGGGTTTCTCTGTGTAGTCTTGGCTGTCCTGGACTCGCTTTGTAGACCAGGCTGGCCTCGAACTCACAGTCGTCCCCTGCAAGCAGGCGTCACCACCACCCGGCTGCCACATAGTGTCTTATTAAACCTAGGGCTGGAGGTGTAGAACACTTTCATAGCACGTACAAAGCCTTTTGTGGCAGTCTTTGTTGGACCCTAGAGTCCAAATCAGAAAGGGGGTTGCCGCGAGAGACCACTCAAGTCACACAGGCTGGATGTATAGGTAAAATTTATTACTGACACATCAGAAGTCCCAGTTGTTGATATGTCAGGGTCCCTCAGCACTCGGGAGGTGAAGGAACCTGAGTAGCTGTTACAGGCTAGTTTTTAAAGGCTAAAACCACAAAGCAGGCAGGGTTGCTTATCAAGTTAGACCATATGGACATTGGCGTTGGGAGACCTCTTGTGGGGACTTGGGTGTGGGTCCCTAGGGCAGTTACTGGAAACCGTATGGGACCTTTGATAGTTGGGAGCTCGCATGTAGCTATTCTGGGAACTAGGGTGGAACTCCTGAGGCTAGTAATAATGAGAAATGGGAGAAGCCTCAGGTCTTACATTTTATAATTTTACAATTTTACGGTTTCTCACCTTAACACTAAGGAAAAAATACAAAACTCCCACTGTGATGTACAAGAGCCCTGGGATCTGAACTTCCTTCCTGTCTCTGACATCACGCTGCTGTGGTTCTCCTGGCTGCCCCTTTAACATGCCAGACAAATGCAGACCACAGGCCCTTTACACAGGTGTCTCTTGCCTCAGGCCTTCCTGTTAAGTCTCAAACCCTGGAACAAATGGAAGAGGTGCCTATTTAATATATCAAAGCTGGACCAGCTAGGACACAGAGAAATCTTGGCCTGGTCACCAGGTTCTCCCGGTATCCCCCAGCTCCTACCTGTTACAGGGTATGGCTGGCACACCCACCCCTATCCAGAACTCTCCAGCCCATGTTCTGGGCTGCCTTTCCCTATGTAATCCAACCATTTTGGTTACCTGCCCCTTTTGTATCTTTGTCCTCTTTGCTGATGCACCTGCCCCACCTCCCTTTCCTCTCCCCCTCCTGCTCCTTTCCCCTCCCCCTCCCCATTTCTCCACATGGCCCAGCTCAGTCAGGGTCATGTCCACGCTGGACTCATCCACATGTGTATACCTCTGGCTTTGCTCACTCTTTTTTTTTTAAAGATTTATTTATTTATTCTGTATACAGTATCTTGCCTGCTTGTACTCCTGCAGGCCAGAAGAGGGTATCAGATCACATTATAGATGGCCGTGAGCCACTATGTGGTTGCTGGGAATTGAACTCAGGACTTCTGGAGGAGCAGTTAGTGCTCTTAACTGCTGAGCCATCTCTCCAGCCCCTGCTCACTCTTTTATCTACAATAAACTTTCTCCCCCACCCTATCTAGGAGTGGCCATGTCCTTTCCTTTTTATTTTATTTTTTTCCCATTCACTTCCTTTTCTCCTTCCCATCATGGCTAATGCTTTCTCAGTTAGCTGACCATATGTCACCTCAAAATTATCAACTCAAAATGACTCTTAACTCGTATTACCCAACGTGGTCCCTGAGTCAGCACCCAGGCTTGCTAAGCAGGTGGATCTTTGTGAGTTTGAGGCCAGCCTGGTCTACACAGAGAAACCCTGTCTTGAAAAGCGAACAAAACAAAACCAAAAAGTTGTCTTAACCATAGGCTTTTGAAAAGCTGTTAATGGGCTGAGTGTGGTGACGCATGCCTTTAATCCCAGCACTTGGGAGGCAGAGGCAGGCAGATCGCTGTGAGTTTGAGGCCAGCCTGGTCTACAAAGTGAGTCTAGGACAGCCTAGGATACCCAGAGAAACCCTGTCTTGGAAAAAGAAAGAATGAAAAGAAAAGCAATTAATATTTCTTTTTTTAAATTTTCTTTTCTTTTCCTTTTTTTTTTTTTTTGGTTTTTCGAGACAGGGTTTCTCTGTAGCTTTAACTACTGCCCTGGACTCACTTTGTAGATCAGGCTGGCCTCGAACTCACAGGGATCTGCCTGCCTCTGCCTCCTAAGTGCTGAATATTTCATCTTTAATGGAAAATTGAGCCCGATTGATCATACCCAGAAGGCTGAAGCAAAAGGATTGGAAGTTGAGGGTAGTTTGGACAAGATAAAGTGAGAAATATCCAGGTGTGGTGACAAGCGCCGGAGGCAGAGGTGGGCAAATCCTGAGTTGGAGCAAGTTCCCAGGCGACAAAACCCTGTCTTGAAAAACAAAACAGAGGAGTAGGGGGAATAAGAAAGAAAAAGAAAGTGTCATGGAATAGCATGCCCAATGTGATTCCCAGTACTAGAGTTAGATGGGGATAAAGAGTTTTGGAAAAAATATAAGGACAGAAATGAATTTTCGGAAACAGAGTCTGCGTGGAATAATAACAAGAATAGTCGTGTGTCTTTCTTAGTTTGGTTTCTGGTTCGTTTTGCTCCCTGGGTTCGCCCGAGTTTTGCCAAGTTTCTACATTAAGCAATTTGTTACAAATTTTGTTTCCTGTGTCTTGAGAGCGGATGTAAACTACAAGTCCCAGCAGATATCGCGGCGCGGGCTTCTGCTGTGAGACCTGCCTGAAGTGCACTGATCTCTGGGATTTGTAGTCTGACTATAAAATAAGGTGGGCCACACACTACCGGCACAAATGACAGAGGTGGAGACAACCGCCACATGGACCAATAGATATTGCGTGCTGGGATTGAGTGGCGGGCAGTTCCCCAATCGGCAAGATGCTTCCCGTGAGTGACGAGGGGTGTAGCCTACAAGCGGCCCGTGGGGCGGAGCGCGTGTCGCGGGCCCCATTGCGAGCCATGGGAGGCGGCTGGTGGTGGGCTCGGGTCGCGCGCCTGGCCCGCCTGCGCTTCCGGGGGTCGCTGCTGCCCCCTCAGCGGCCCCGCAGCGGGGGCGCGCGCGGGTCCTTCGCCCCCGGCCACGGCCCACGCGCGGGAGCCTCGCCGCCCCCGGTGTCCGAGCTGGATCGTGCGGACGCTTGGCTCCTCCGCAAGGCACACGAGACAGGTCTGTGGTAGGGGCCAGGGTCGGCCACGACACCGAAGACGGATTCCGGTGCGCACGTGGGAGTGGGTGGCGAGGGCACCGCATACATATTCTGGGAACAGGGCCCCGGCTCAGCTGGGACAGGTTCTTCATGGGAGCCCAGGGAAACGCGGGGTAGGAGATTTTGCAGCCTGGCGGTATAGGGCACCAGTTTGGGGGTCCTGGCTAATGGGGTGCAGCAGGGATTAGTGGGGGGGGGGGGAATTATGGTTAGGAGAGGTAGCCTGACGGCACCACATCGCCAGGGTGAGAGACCGTTCCAGAGGCAGCTGGGAGAGAATGAGGTACCTGCGACAGGGGGGTTGGTTTTGATTGCAGAGGGGAGCACTCGGAATAAAACCTGAGTGTGGCAACCCGCAGAAGATGGGGAAGTTCCAGATTGGACCAGCGCGCAGCCAATGGTAGAGAAGGTGTCTGCTGATTGGAGGGAGGGACGACCTGGGCTGCAAGAGGAGGAATCTCAAACAGGGCAGAGGGCTGGAAGCTTGGAGCCAGTAGGGTGTAGGATAGGGCTAGTAGTGGGACCAGCCTTTGTGTGCGGCGAACGCTTGGATGAGGGCCTTAAGAGACATAGGAGCGATATCACGTAGGAGAAGGAGGAGGCTGGAGCCTGGCCTCAGTGGAGAAATTTGTCCCCGAGGTCTGAGGAAGAGAGGGAAGGCCATAGGATGCACAAGTGAGCCGATTTGTAAAGACTTTCTATCCTTAGTGTGAACTCTACAATTCATGCCCGGCTTTCCTCCGGGTTAGACAGAGGCTGTTTTCAATCACTGCTGGAAAGGGGTTTAGGATGTCTGGGAGAGGGGGTAAGGGGAATGGGGCTTGCAGGCGGCTTCCTGGGAGGGAGGAGCATCTAGAATACTTTTGTGGCTGAATAGGGTTAGAATTGGTTTGATGGTCTGGGTGAGAGGGGATCTAGGGGCCAGGGCGTGGCTGACAAGACCCCCACCGACTCCCGACTTCCCCCCCACCCCCCTCCAGCTTTCCTCTCCTGGTTCCGAAATGGACTTCTGGCATCAGGCATTGGGGTCATCTCCTTCATGCAGAGTGACATGGGCCGGGAAGCTGCCTATGGTGAGTACAGACCCTCCCCCGTGGGGAATGGGGACCCCCTGCCCTTTTCCTCCTAACAATTGTGAAAAAGAGAGCACTCCCTCTTCTAGTGCCTCACTGGTGTGTGCCCCGCTCACGCCACACCACACACCTCCTTCATCAGCAAATGATGAGAGGCCTCGGACAGTTTCCAAGCGGCCTTGACTTGTGTGTACACCTTTGTCTATACTCCCCCCCCCGCCCCCCCCCGAAGCCCCTTCATTCCATCTTGGATTCTACCTCCGAGTCCCAGATACCTCCGTTTTCAGTCTGATGTGCTTGGCTCTTACTACTTGAGCCGTTGTCTGTCACCTCTCCCTCTTGTTTATTTACATTGTACTGGGAAAGAACCTAGCCTGCTGGTTAAGTGCTGTATCCCCAGCCCTCACTGGTAAATTTTCTAGCCATATGCTCTACCACTGAGCCACTCCCCCAACCCCTCACTGGGGGATTCTAGGCAGGGGCTCTACCACTGAGCCACGCCCCCAGCCCCTCACGGGGGGATTCTAGACAGGTGCTCTACCACGGAGCCACGCCCCCAGCCCCTCACTGGGGGATTCTAGGCAGGTGCTCTACCACGGAGCCACGCCCCCAGCCCCTCACTGGGGGATTCTAGGTAGGGGCTCTACCACTGAGCCACACCCCCAACCCCTCACTGGGGGATTCTAGGCAGGGGCTCTACCACTGAGCCACGCCCCCAGCCCCTCACTGGGGGATTCTAGGCAGGGGCTCTACCACTAAACTACATCTCCAACCTTTTTTTTTTTTTTTTTTAAGATTTAATTTAACTTTATGTGTATAAGTATGTATTGGGACTATGTAGATGTTTGATACCCATAGAGCCAGAATAAAGCACCCTACCACTGGAGGTACAGATGGTTGCGAGCTACCATGTAGGTATTGGGAACTGAAACCAACCAGTCTCAAGATCAATGTATGCTCTTAACCTTGGAGCCATCTTTTCAGCACCTTCCTCCCTCATACACACACACACACACACACACACACACACACACACACACACACACACACACACAAACACACACCTTGTTATTTTGAGATAGTCCACGTTGCCTTAGCAAGCCTTTAGCTTGCATTCCTTCAGCCTTTCACTAGCTGGCCTTAGACGCCTTGCCCAGCCCTGTTGCTCTTACGGACCCAGCCTCCCCACCCGTGACCCTGGCAGGCCCTTGGGATACCCTGGACCCTGCAACTATTGACTGGCCCCTCCTTCTTCCACAGGCTTCTTCCTGCTGGGTGGCCTGTGTGTGGTGTGGGGCGGAGCCTCCTATGCGGTGGGTCTGGCGGCGCTGCGGGGACCCATGCAGCTGTCGCTTGCGGGTGCTGCCGCTGGTGTGGGGGCGGTGCTGGCTGCCAGTCTGCTCTGGGCTTGTGCCGTGGGCCTCTACATGGGCCAGCTGGAACTGGACATGGAACTGGTGCCTGAAGATGATGGGGCGGCCACTCCAGAAGGCCCAGATGAAGCAGGCCGGCCACCACCGGAGTAGACAGACAGCAGGGCTGTGGGGACCGGCTGGGCCTGACGACTAGGACATTAAAACCTGACCCTTCAGCAGTTCAAGGCTCCATGCGCTAGCTCTTGTTTTCTGGGGGAAGCCGGGAAGGGCGAGGCGGGCGACCAGTGTGGATGAGGCAGAAGGGGGGTAAGAAACAGGCAAGATGGCTCAGTGGGTAAAGGCACCTGCTCCCAAGCCTGATCACCTGAGTTTGACTCTCCCTCCTCCCCCCGACACCCCACCCCCCACCATAGACAAAGAAATAAAAAACATGGGGCTGGAAAGATGGCTCAGCAGTTGAGAGCAGTCACTGACTGCTCTTCCAAAGGACCTGGGTTCAATTCCCAGCACCCACATGGCAGCTCACAACTGTCTATAACTCCCAAGATCTGATACCCTCACACAAGACATACATGCAGGCAAAACATCAATGCACATAAAACAAACAAACAAACAAACAAACAAACAAAAAACCGTAAAGGAGCAAGAAAAAGCAGTCATGGAAGGCAGAGGCAGAGTCCCTGGGGAATGGAGCCCCTCAGGGAGTGGTGTTTAATTCTCAAGAAGGCCTCCAGGCCTTGATCTATGGCCCCCCTACCCCACCCCCTGTTCAGCTCACTGGTGTTACGCTGTCTCTAGTCTCCCTTCCGCTGCACCCTAGTACCTGTGGGCCCCGGATAGGGCAGGCCCAGCGTAGGGGTAAAAGGCCTCTGGGAGTGTGGGGCCTGGGCTTAGCCTATGGAGATGTGGATACATGAGGCTCAACTCTGCCGGGCCGTAGCGGATGGTGCCCGGTGTGCACAGACCCCGCACTACGGGTGGCAGGAAGCCTGCGTGAAGGAGGGCAGGTGAAGGGTCCCCAGGAGTTGTCAGGCCCCACGGCAGTACTGGGTCGTGCTTCAGAGCCCCCGCGCGGATGACAGAAGTGAATTCTGGCCGAGGTGGGGCCGGGGGATCGGAGAGCTCCTCCTCTCCACTGTCCTCGGAGGCTCTAGCTTCTTTCGGACCCGGCTCCACCTTGATGCGTTTGCCTTGGCTCTGAGGGTTCTTGTCCTTGTCCTGGTCCACAGGGGCAGCCTGCTTCAGGTCAACTGGAGGCGCTTCCTCTGAAGAAGATGCTCTATGTTATTCTTTGCAGAGCTCGGCTGCTGAGCCACGCCCCCAGCCCCCTCACTGGGGGATTCTAGGCAGGGGCTCTACCACTGAGCCACGCCCCCAGCCCCTCACTGGGGGGTTCTAGGCAGGGGCTCTACCACTGAGCCACGCCCCCAGCCCCTCACTGGGGGATTCTAGGCAGGGGCTCTACCACCGAGCCAAGGCCCCAGCCCCTCACTGGGGGATTCTAGGCATGGGCTCTACCACTGAGCTACGCCCCCAGCCCCTCACCGGGGGATTCTGTTCTACTGTTGAGCCTTTTTCTTTGTGTGTGTGGGTCAGGGTATGGAGATGAGACTTTAACAATGGTGGTCTTCTTCAATCACTTACTTATTGCCAACGAAACTTTTCTTTGCATCATTAACCTAGGACTAGACCTGGAAGCTTCTGGCTTCCATACAATCTAACCTAGACCTAGAATGCTTTCAGCCTCTGAGATTTACTGCTGAATACGCTCAGCCTTTCTAGTTCTCTCTGAGCTCTGGCTAGCTGGTCCAACTCAGCTGCTCTGGCTCAAATTCCTCTTCAAGCCAACTTTTTGTTGTTGTTGTTTTGATTTTTGTGTAGGCTTGGCTGTTCTGGTCTCACTTTGTAGACCAGGCTGGTTCTCTGAGTCTCTGAATTGCTCTGTTTGGCCTCAGGCTAACTCCAGCAGTCTCTTCTAATCTTCTGGCTCCTCCATGCTCTGCTTGTTCTGTCTTCACTGGTGTCTACCTTGTTCCCCCTCTCTCTCTTTCTCTCTCTCTTTCATTCTCTGTGCTTCTCCCTTACGTGGCCTCCCTTTCCTCGCTGTTCTTGTGAGAGCTGTGCATTTCCAATTCTATCAAATCTTCCTCTGGTTCGTTACTTTGTCTGCCACTCAATTCAACATCAATAATTTTATTGCCGGGCTTCGTGGCTCATGCTTTAATCCCAGCACTCAGGAGGCAGAGGCAGGCAGATCGCTGTGAGTTCGAGGCCAGCCTGGTCTACAAAGGGAGTCCAGGACAGCCAAGGCTACACAGAGAGACCCTGTCTCGAAAAACCAAATTATATAATAATATACAATTATTGTTATTATTCAATAATAATAATATAATATTAATAATAAATATTATTATTGTATCCATGATGGGAAAGGCATACGTGCCACTATGAGAGTGAGGACAAGGTCAGAGGACAGCTTTGTAGAGTCGGTTTTCTTTTTTTGTTTTTTTGAGACAGGGTTTCACTTTGTAGACCAGGCTGGCCTCAAACTCACAGAAATCCTCCCGCCTCTGCCTCCCAAGTGTTGGGATTAAAGGCGAGGACCACCACCACCACCACCCGGCTCAGAGTGGGTTTTCTATTTCCACCTTTACGTGGGTTTGAGGATTAAGCTCGGGCCCTTGGGCTTGAGTCATTCCTCACTGAGCCATCTCATCAGCCGTATTTGTAGCTGCTCTGTGTGGGGATGTGTGCACAGCTGTCATGACGCGCATCTGGAAGTCACAGGACAACTTAAGAGTTGGCTCTTTCTTTCCCTTATGGGTTCTGGGGGCACTGAACTCAGGTCATCAGGCTCACAAGACAAGGCATTTTGACCTGATGAGCCATCTCACTGGATTATTGTTTTGGAGATAGAGTCATTCACTAAGTCTGGAGACTATACATTTCTGCCTAAGCTGGTTGGCCAGCAAACCCCTGGGATCTTCCTGTCTTTGACCCTTCTAGCACCAACGTCACCCAGATAGTAAATGGAGAGCCAAACTCAGGTCGTCTGTTTGTTTGTTTGTTTTTCCGAGACAGGGTTTCTCTGTGTAGCCTTGACTCTATAGACCAGGCTGGCCTCAAACTCACAGCGATCCACCTACCACTGCCTCCCGAGTGCTGGGATTAAAGGCGTGCGCCACCACCGCCGAGCCCAAACTCAGGTCTTACACATACACAGAAAGCACTGTGCCCACTGGGTCACCTCCCCAGACCTTCTTGCTCTTTGAGACATGGGTCTTGCTAAGTTGGCCAAGCTAACCTTGCCCTTGGCATCTCCCTGCCTCAGCCTGGAAGGAGGCTTCTGAAGGAACACCGTGCATGTCCCCAGCCTTGCTCGTTCAGTGTGAGTACAGCACAGTAGGCCTGTGGTTCCATCCCCCTTGGTTTCTCCACAAATGGACGAAGAGATATTTTGTTTGTTTGTTTGTTGTTGATCACAAGTGAGGGGAGGAACCTTAGGCCCGTCCTACAGCGCAGCTAAGACCCATCCAGCCCTGACAGGCCAGGAAAGCCTGGACTGAAAACTCCTGCCTAGACCTTTACAGATTATGGGACTCTCCCAGACGCCTCCTACCCTCCCCACAGCCACAGAATGCTATATAGTATTGACATGTGTTATCTGTATTGTCCTGAGAGCTAGTCACTGGCTGCATGGTGCTGGTGAGTATTAGAAATATGGTGGACAAGTTTGATGATAAAGACATTTAATTTTGGGGCGAGATGGACGTTCATTTGTTCCTTTGTTTTTCGTGAGACAGGGTCTCACAATGTATCTCTGGCTGTCACGGAACTCACTATGTAGACCAGGTTGGCCTTGAACTCAGAGCTCTGCCTGCCTCTGCCTTCCAGAGTGCTTTGATTAAAGGCGTGCATCGTCATGCCCTGCTGGCTTGTGTTGTTTCTGAGGCAAGGTCTCACTGGGTAGCCCTGGCTAGCCTAGAACTTATTACGTAGACCAGGCTGGCCTTAAACTTACAGAGATCCACCTGCCTCTGCACCTGAATGCTGCTTCCTCCCACCTTCTTTAATTTTTAGAGAACTATTATTTACATTTTTTTTAGATTTATTTTGTGTTTGAGTGTTCTGCCTGCATGCGTGTCTGTGCGCTACATGTGCACCTATTGCCCCTGGAGGCCAGAAGACTGTGTCATCCTCTGGAACTGGAGTTACGGATGGTTGTGAGTCACCATGTGGGTGCTGGGAATTGAATCCCAGTCCTCTGCAAGAATAGCCAGTGCTCTTTATTGGTTAATCTCCCCTACTCCTGCTTAGAATTATTTATTTTCGTGTGTGTGCGCGCGCGTGTTTTTGTCTACAAGTATTTCTATGCATGGTGGCTACAGAAGCCAGAAGAGGACATCAAGTCCCTTAGAACATTCTAGATGGCTTTGAACCATGTGGGTGCTGGGGATCAAACCCGAGTCCTCTCTAACAACAAGGTGCTCTCAACCGCTGGCCATCTCTCTCTAGCCCTTCCACTTTACTTTTTGGTTTTTTTCGAGAAAGGGTTTCTCTGCCTAGCCTAGGATTCGCTTTGTAGACCAGGCTGGCCTCAAACTTAGGGAGATCCACCTGCCTCTGCCACGAGTGCTGGGACTTGCGTGCGCACCACCACCACCGCCGCCCAGCTCCATTTTAGCTCTTGATTTTCTTTGTTTGTTTGTTTTCAAGACAGGGTTTCTCTGTGTAGCCTTGGCTGGCTTAGACTCATTTTGTAGACCGGGCTGGCCTCGAACTCACAGTGATCCATCTGCCTCTGCCTCCTGAGTGCTGGGATTAAAGGCGTGCGCCACCACTCCCGGCCTTATTTTACCTCTTGACACAGGGTCTCTCCATCAACTTTGAGCTTGCCAATGCAGCCTCAGGGCTCCTCCTGTCTCTGTTTCCCAGCACTGGGATTACAGATGTGTTAGCGCGGGGGGCTGGAGAGACAGCTCCAAGGTTAAGAGCACTGTCTGTTCTTCCAAAGGTCCTGAGTTCAATTCCCAGAAACCACATGGGGTGGCTCACAGATGTGTTAGTGTACCTGGCTTCTCTTTATGAGGGACTAAACCCACTATGTCCTTAAACTTCCCTGGCAAGCATTTTGCCCATCGAGTCATCTGCCCACCCCTAAGGACACTTCACTTCAGCATTAATGTCAACAGTCATGTGTTGAGTGGCTTCCACAAAGGGTAGTCCCAATGGTCCCTCAGTCTTCTCTGGGTGCACATGTGGGAAGGGGTTCGCTTACCTGTGGGCTCCGGGGCTGGGCTGGATGGGTCCTCCTGAGACACAATGGCTGGAAGCTGGAAAGCATCCAGGGGTGTTTGGCCCCCTTCAGCATGGCTGGGGAGAAGATGATAGGCCTGAAAACCCAGGTCTTGGGACAACAGTGAGTATAGACATTTCCAAGTATAGCATTTGTGGATACTACCCCTGAGACACTTAAAACTTTCTATCAGGTCTATAAACTCCAAGTTGCGTGTACACACACACACACACACACTGAATTAAACCCAGAGCTTCCAGTGTGCTAGGCAGGTTTTCTCCCCCTGAGCCACATCCTCAGCCCCTCACTGGGGGATTCTAGGCAGGGGCTTTACCACTGAGCCACGCCCCCAGCCCCTTACTGGGGGATTCTACTGTTAAAGCCTTCTATTTTTTTATTTTTTATTTTTTATCGAGACAAGGTCTTCCCAAGCTGGCCTTGAACTTTTAATTCTCCTGCTTCAGTCTTCCTACTGGCTGGTTTTGTAGGACTAGACCCAGACCCAAAGTCTATTCTCATCTGAGCAAGCCTGTGCCACTGTCACCCACCTGATGTTACCTGGGGGTCCTCTAAGCAGCTCCTGTTTATCTCAGTCTCTTCCTTCTAAGTTACCTGTTCCCCTCTAGGATCCAAAGCAAATCTTAGCTCAGGAAGAGGCAGATGGCAACCCCTTCTCTCCTGGCATTTCTTTCTTTTATTTATTTATTTTTCTTTTCTTTTCTTTTCTTTTTTTCTGGGTTTTCAAGGCAGGGAGGGTTTCTTTGTGTAACAGCTGTGGCTGTCCTGCAACTCGCTCTGTAGACCAGGCTGGCCTCAAACTCACAGCGATCCGCCTGCCTCTGGCTCCCAAGTGCTGGGATTAAAGGCGTGCGCCACCATGCCCCAGCTCTCCTAGCATTTATTTTTATTTTTATTGATTTAGTTTTCGTTTTTTGAGACAAGGTTTCTCTGTGTAGCCCTGGCTGCCCTAGACTCACTTTGTAGACCAGACTGGCCTCGAACGCACAGCAATCCGCCTGCCTCTGCCTCCCAAGTGCTGGGATTAAAGGCGTGTGCCACCACGCCTGGCGGTGCTCTCCTGGCATTTCTTAAACCATGCCTCAGCCTCCTCTTCTTCTCCAGTCCCTGTGTTTTTCTTAAACAGCCCTCAGCTAGCAAGAAACATCTTCCAAAAGTGCAGATTTGCCCGTGATCCCCTCCAGACATAAAATCTTCAGTAGTTCTGCAGTGACCCTCCCACCCGCCCCACGCCCCCCACGCCGAGATCAAATGGCCGGCTGCCATTTACAGACTTCTGATTGGCAACCCTCAACCGCATCCCCCCATCCCACTCCAGCTCTCTGCTCCAGCCCCAAACACTCTCTTTCCTTGGGCAGGGCAGGTTTGAGGCTTAATCCGTCCTGTGCCCTCTGCTTGCAATGCATGTATGCTTTGCACCACTCTGCTGCTCCCTGTATAAGAGTCTGCCATGGCTCCCCAGTGCCCTAGAGCTAAACCCACACCTTCAACCAGAGGCGACCACCATGAGCCATCTTGCCCAACTGGCATCACAAGTATGTCTCCTCCAATCCCCCCCAACAGTGATTCCTCTCTGTGTTCACCCAGTGAGGCCATTTCCTGTCTGCAGACCTCTCCCTTAAGAGCCCTGGCTAGGGGCTGGAGAGATGGCTCAGTGGTTAACAGCACTGTCTTGGTCTTCCAAAGGTCCTGACTTCAATTCCCAGCAGCACATGGTGGCTCATAACCATCTGTAATGTGATCTGATGCCCTCTTCTGGCATGCAGGTGTACATGCAGATAGAGCACTCATACAATTAAATATTAAAAAGAGTCCTAGCTGGGATGGAGGGAGTGGCTGCCACTAAGAGTCCCGCCCCTCACCTGAGCACATGACTGACCCACAGCACATGATGCTCTCCGGAGCTCTTCCCGTTCCCGGCCACGGTGGCTACAGACTGCAGCCACACGAAGCCCCCCGCACGCTGCAGCCAACGGTAGTAACCAGTCACCACCTGACCTTTGTCCAGCACTGGTCCATCCCAGGGGATCAGAGAGCCCAGAGGGGTGGGGGCGGGGCAGGGAGGGTCAAGGCAGGGGGCAGGAGACAGGCAGAGGCAGCAAGAGTGGAGAGAATCGAGAAAGACAGAGAAAGGCACAGAGGTAGTCAGAGACCCCGAGGTAACCCAACATCAGCCAGAGACCCCCCTCATACCCCACTACTGCCCCTCCCCCTTCTGAGCCATTTGCTCAGTCTCTGTGATGCTTTTCTGTTCCAAACAGAGCCCCAGGGAGCTGCAGTGCAAGCAGAGACTGTGGTTAGCCCCAAAGTAGGACTTCCAGGGAACAGGGCAACAGGGTTATTCAGGTCTTTGCAGTGGCAGACGGATGGGCAGGGAGAGGGTACAGAAGTATGTCTCACGGTCCAGATGGCTTTGACGGATCCTGGTTGCATCCTGTCCATGGACAAACTGGTAGCAGCTGCGTCCCACCAGTTCCGAGGGGCCCATGTCCATATGGTCGCTAACTCTGGAGGAGGCAGGAAAAGAGGGGAAAAGGAGTTGGACACATTAGGGGATGAGAGACAGCAGAACTGTCTTCAGAGTTTCCCAGGGTCTGTGCCCTTGCAGTACAGTGCTTTGAGCCTCAGTTTCCCTCTGTAAAATGGGCACAGTAACAATATAGGTGAAGCCGGGCGTGGTGACGCACGCCTTTAATCCCAGCAGTTGGGAGGCAGAGGCAGGTGGATTACTGTGAGTTTCAAGGCCAGTCTGGTCTACAAGCGAGTCCAGGACAGCCAAAGCCATGCAGAGAAACCCTGTCTCGAAAAACATAATAATGATGACGATGATGATGACGATGAAAGGAGAAACGGGGCAAGCCTGACCAGTAGAGTCAGGCCCACCCTTCCTTCTCCCAAGCACCCCTGCACCTTTCTTGTCCTTCCTCTTCCCAAAACTCCCCACTGTCCAAGCCCTAAGGCCTGGGCTTGACTGATTCCCACAGATCCCCAGGTCTCCAATGGAACCCACCTTCCCTCCCACCCTTACCCCGGTACCTGCTCTCACAAGCTAGGATGGTGAGGCCCAGGCTGAGGCGGAAGACAATCATGTGTCCGTGAAGAGGCAGCTCAGCCAGCGGGGCTGGGGGTAGCGTGTGTCCAAGGGCCACAAGACCCAGGGCTCGGGCCCTCAGGCGTCCTGTCACGTGAATGACCTGTGGAAAAGGGTGCTCATCAGAAGGGATGAAGTGGAGCTAGAGGCATCGGGCATAGCTGGAAATGGCGAGGTAGGACCAGCAGTGACGGGGGTGGCTGGGGAAGTGCCGGGTGGGGCTACAGAGGCAGGAGGGCCACAGCAAGCCAAAGACCTACCCAGTTCTACCTGCTACCCACAAGTCCCTTGGCCCAGGGGAGGTCTTGAGTGTCCTTATCACCCTGTAACCTGGGACACAGGAGAGGGGGCGGGAGGGGAGAGCAAGAGAGCACACGCGTTCATACCCACCTTATACCCCGAGGCTTTGACATTCAGGCCCCTCTTGGTGAGGGTGGACTTCATGCGGACAAAGAAAGACCGCTCCTGGACCCGGAAGGCTGGGGATGCCTCGGTGGGGCTGGTTTCTGGGGGAAGTTTAGGAAAAAGGAACCACTGTAGAGAGTTCTGCAGGGTCCCGTCACCGCAGAATCAGCCTCCAGACACTCAAGACAAATCTAACAGTTGCACAGGCACAATGATAAAATAATCTCCCCATGTGACAGCCAGGTCTAAGGTCAGACGAGGCCCCTCGTGCCTGCTCAGAAGCCACCACCGTTCACTAAAGCCTTGAGGGGAAACGAAAGTCATGCTAGAGCTCTGGGCTCTGTCTGGTCAGTTGTCCCTACCTGGGGACAGGTTAGTATCCCTCCCCCATGGGACGGTGGACCTCAGGAGGGTGGGCTAGGGCTGTTGTGGTCACAGCCATTTTCCCCCGTCACAGACTGCAAGTATAAAAGGAAGAAGACGCCAGGCAGTGGTGGCACACGCCTTTAATCCCAGCACTTGGAAGGCAGAGGCAGGCTGATCGCTGTGAGTTCGAGACCAGCCTGGGCTACAAAGTAAGTCTAGACAGCCAAGGCTACACAGAGAAACCTTGTCTCAAAAAACAAACAAAACCCACAAAGTCTTGCTTTGTAGTTGTTAAGCACAAATGCCAGATCTACCCTCTGGTATCATTCATTGGCAAGGAGGGGAATCCTTGGAAATTACCAATCTCAGAGGTGTCCACCAGTGAGGAGGAAGACGAGGAGGAGGAAGAGGAGGACACGGAAGGCGGCGTGGGAGGTCCGGGGGCCCCGGGGGTCGCGGCGCGCAGTCCGAGTTGCTCTAGGACCTCCGAGTGGTCCCCTGGGTGGATGTAGTCGAAGACGCTGCTGCCCGTCAGCTCCACCTGCCGGTGAGGGAGGGGAATGCAGGAACGCGTGACGGCTCAGGCGCACTTCAGACTGGCCTTGTGTTTTTCTTTAGACATCTCTCTCTCTTTTAGATTAGGGAGGGAGGGTTTTTGTTTGTTTGTTTTGATACAGGGTCTCACTTTGTAGCTCTGGCTGTCCTGGAATTCATTATATATAGAGTAGGCCAGGTTGTCCCCAAACTTAGAGATCCTCCTGCCTGTACCTCTGGAATTCTGGGAATAAAGGTATGTGCACCCGACCCTTTTGGCTTTTCAGACAGATTTGCTCGGTAGCCCAGGGTGGCCCCAGACTTGTGGCGATCCTCCTGCCTCAGCCTCCCGAGTACTGGAAGTTACGAACACATGCCATCAAACTGGCAGTTTTGAACTCTTTAATGAGTTAGAACCTTTGAGATCGGCCCCTCAGAGCTCACAGCTCCACCTCCCTCAGTGCTATGACTCCCCGGTGAACTTCTGACCTTCAAGCGCCGTTTAAAACTCTCCTGAAAGCTGCATATCTGATTATGGCAAATTCTACTCAGGAACCCACACCACCCTCCCACTGTCGCTCTACTTGGGACCAATGACCTGTCTATCTCTCCAACCCTCACCCCCCTATAATCCTCAACCCTCCCCAGCCCACACACCATCTTATCCCTTCTACTTTTTCACCCACACATTATTGTCCATAATCCCCTCCCTTAGGAGATTTGGTTGTTTGGTTTTTGTTTTGTTTTCTTGAGACAGGGTAGCCTTGGCTGTTCTGGACTCACCATGTAGACCAGGCTGGCCTCGAACTCAGGGCAACCGGCCTGCCTCTGCCTCCTGAGTGCTGGAGATTAAAGGCGTCTTGGTTTTGTTTTTTGAGACAGAATCTCATGTAGCCTAGGCTGGCCTGGAACTTTTGATCCTCCTACCTCCACCTCCCGGATGCTACACTTTGCTGTATAGGTTAGCTCATCAGCATGCCCAGTTAATGTAAGGAGCTAAGCCACAGCTCTGTGAATACCAGGCAAATACTCTAGCAACCAAGTTGCAGTCCTTCCCCAGCCTGAGTGGACTGAGTCCCAGGACCTCCATCAACACCACACAAGCCACATACTGCTGGGCCACACCCTCACTGGGGTGGGGGTGGGGCTCTCACTCCACCACAGAACTACACCTCCAGACCAAATTTTAATTTTTGAGACAAAGTCTTACTAAGTTGCCCTGGCTGCCTTTGGACTTGCCTGAGTCCCTCCAGCATGTGTCAGAGGGCTTTGTGTGTGTGTGTGTGGGGGGGGGGGGGGGGGGTGTTCCAAGGAAGGCTGTCTGTTTTTCATGTTAAAGTTAGTGATGCCAACAGAGACCAAGGGCAAGGCAGTAAAGATGGCGGCCCACTGCGGGGGCGTTCTTACCTGTGAGAGACCCAGGTAGATGGACACTGTCTCTGAGATGTAGAGGAATTTTCCTTCCTGGTTTAAGGCGAACACGAAGCCATCCAGGGACTAGAGTTGAGAGAAATGGACCGGGTGTAGGAAGGGCTCCCCAACCGCCACCCCGCCCCCAGCTTTTGAAATCTGGGTCTCAGTATGGAGATGAGGGACTTGCTACCCTCCCTCACCCCCCAAGGAACAGGATCTAGGGACTTTAGTCCCAGAGCTCCACAGCGCACTGACGCAGAAAGAGGGTGCTATTCCTAGATGCGACCACCAGGTGGCAGCACGGAACAGCAGGCTGAGAAGGAACCTCACCTGTAGAATGTGTCCGCCCAGGTGTTGCTCAAACACTTCAGAGACCAGGGCCACGGGGCCTCGGCGGCCTGGAGCTGGGGACAGAGGGAATAGGAAAGTCTGACTCGCTGTGCTTTGGGAAGCCTTTAGGGACCCCAGTAAGTCTTAAGTCCTCAGCCACTTGCAGAGAACCGGTTCACAGGATGGCTGCTCCCTACGGGACAAAGAGACCAAGACTGAGTGACAGTGAAAAGAGCGGTTTGTTCAGTCCCTCATTGTTTTGCACACCAAAGGATGCCCTCGGTACTGCTGTTCCCGGCTCCCGTACAGTACAGGCAATGCTGATGACACAGAGGTGACTGGAACAGCGCAGCCTCTTTTTACTGGGTCCTGAAGCCAGGTCCAATGAAGAATAAGCCAAGGCCAAAACCAGCCTTGTGGTGAAGGCCTGTTAACTCCAACTACTTGGCAGGCTGAGGCAGGAGAATCAAGAACTCAAGGCTTGCCTGAGCTACACAGTGAGGTTCCATCTCAAAAACTAAAAAGATGGCTGGCAACATAGTTCAGAAATAAAGCCCCTGCCTAAAATCCCCCTGTGTAGTGCTGGGGGGTGTGGTTCAGCGGTAGAGCCCCTGCCTAGAATCCCCCTGTGTAATGTGGCTCAGCAGTGGTGTGCCTAGAATCCCCCAGTGAGGGGCTGGGGGCGTGGCTCAGTGGTAGAGCCCCTGCCTAGAATCTCCCAGTGAGGGGCTGGGGGTGTGGCTCAGTGGTAGAGCCCCTACCTAGAATCTCCCAGTGAGGGGCTGGGGGCGTGGCTCAGCGGTAGAGCCCCTGCCTAGAATCCCCCAGTGAGGGGCTGGGGGCGTGGCTCAGTGGTAGAGCCCCTGCCTAGAATCTCCCAGTGAGGGGCTGGGGGCGTGGCTCAGCGGTAGAGCCCCTGGGGGATTCTAGGCAGGGATGCTACCACTGAGCCACGCCCCAGCCCCTCATTGGAGGATTCTAGGCAGGGGCTCTACCACTGAGCCACGCCCCCAGCCCCTCCCTGGGGGATTCTAGGCAGGGGCTCTACCACTGAGCCACGCCCCCAGCCCCTCACTGGAGGATTCTAGGCAGGGATGCTACCACTGAGCCACGCCCCCAGCCCCTCACTGGGGGATTCTAGGCAGGGACTCTACCACTGAGCCACACCCCCCAGCCCCTCACTGGGGGATTCTAGGCAGGGGCTCTACCACTGAGCCACGCCCCCCAGCCCCTCACTGGGGGATTCTAGGCAGGGCCTCTCCCACTCACTGAGTTACATCACCTGCTGATATATTTGTGTAGTAGACCATCGCGGAAACATATAAAAGAGAGTAACTTCGGCAGATGTGTTGAGGAGATGAAGACATACACAAAGTGAAGGAGAAACTTAGAATTTAAGAGAGACATAAATTCTGAGACACGTGGCCACTGAGGCCCAGGCTGGATGACACAGGACCTCCCTGCCTAGCAGAACTGGCATCCCTAACCTCGTGCTTGGCAGATGGCAGATACAGCAGTCCTGGGTGCCATCCAAACCCACTGCTGCAGAAGAGGACATCCCTCCCCAAGAGTGACCCAGGAGCTCTGGGGACACTGTCAGTGTTCTCTCTGTCAGGCTGGGGATCAACTGGGGTCACCTCTTCCTCTCTGTGCCTCAGTTTCCTCTTTAAGTTTGCTGCAAGGGCATGAACTCCAAGGCCGCATGATGGAGAAAAACAGGGAGTAAGGGCGGGATTACTGCTGTTCTTAGGCAAGGCCACATCACCCCTGTTCCTCAGGACTCCCCCAAGTCAGTAGCCCAGGGCACTTACCACCCCCTCCCCATCTGACTACTGTCCCCTCCTGCCTCCTCCCCACCTGAACCTCCCAGAACAATAAGTGTAGGGGCTGATGGGGTCCCCCTCCCCTGAGACCCAGCTCCAAGCAGCCCCGTGACAGGCGGAAACAATGCCTCTTGCTAATTGTGGCAATTTTCCCCTGTCATTTTTGCTAATTCCTTCATTTTCCCTCTCCGGGGATCAGCCCGGGTCAGACTGAGCCGCTGCAATTAACGGCATTAATGGGCACGCTGGGATGGGGGGTGTACAGGAGGAGAGCTTGGGGACCTGATGTCCTCCCCCCAACCCAGTACACGGAACCCATCGCCTCCCACGAGGATCCCCAGGGTGTGCCCAGGATTGCTGACTTAGTCCTGCCAGTTTCTACCACCCTAAACCTACCAGCTTTCAACCTTCCCACCCATAGGCCCCCTCTCCACCCCCCCAATTCAACAGGTGTGTTCGCACCTTCGCGACTGCCCCTCTGAAGTCCAAAGCCCCCGAAATCACTTATTCGCTTAATAATCTCTTATTCGTCTAATAAACATTTCATCAGCCAAAATTGTGGGTGGTGGGTGGTGGTGGAAAACCGAGGTGGATGGGGAGAGAGACAGGAAGTGGGGAGACCCACAGCCAGAGAAAGGGTAGGCTTGGAAGAGGAGGAGAGTTAAGATCCCTACCAAGTTTCAGGGACCCTCTGCCTCCCCATTGTATGATCCTCCTGTCTTGGGTCCTTAGGGGTGAAGGGATAGATTTTCACGACTCCAGGGGCTGGAAAAGGGTGTCTCACCATTCAGGCATCTGTTTTCATAGGGCTCCATCACAGATTGATGGCAAGGGGACCTTGACTTGCTCTGCAATTATCCCCACCCCCGCCTCCCTTTAAGACAGGGTTTCTCTGTGTAGACGAGGCTGGCCTCAGACTCCCTGAGATCCACCTGCCTCTGTCTCCTGAGTGCTGGCATCAAAGGTGTGCGCCACCACCCTGCCCACTCTTTCTTTTTGTTTTTCGAGACAGTGTCTCTCTGTGTAGCCTTTGGCTGTCCTGGACTCACTTTGTAGACCAGGCTGGCCTCGAACTCACAGCAATCCGCCTGCTTCTGCCTCCCGAGTGCTGGATTAAAGGCGTGTGCCACCACCGCCCCGACAGGAGCTCACTATGTATCCAAAGATCACTTTGATCCTCCTGCCTCCTCTTTTTGGGTACTGGGATTCCAGCCCTGCACTGTGCCCTGTGCTTGGTTTGTCTTAATGCTGGGGATGAAACCCAGGGCTTCCTACATGCCAGGCAAGTGCTCCTCCACCAATTTAGCCCACCCACAGCCCTGCGCTGAGCAGTTCTGTGTGCAGTTTCTTCGACTCTATCTGTAAAACATGTCTAGAGAGAGGGTGAAGGGGGTTTTGTATGTCAGAGGCCTCCAGGGCCACAGCCGGGTAAAAGTGGGTGGCTAACATATCCCTGTGAAGAATGCCAGGGGTACAGAGCCAGTCTAGACCACGCCTGAAATCTGGGCGTGGTGGCGCACGCCTTTAATCCCAGCAGAGGCAGAGGCAGGCGCATCACTGTGAGTTCAAGGCCAGCCTGGTCTATAAAGTTGAGTCCAGGACAGCCAAGGGCTACACAGAGAAACCCTGTCTCGCAAAACCAAAAACAACCAACCAAACAAACAAACAAACCACGCCTGAGTCTCTAGGTTCTCTTCCGCAACTCCCTCTCCCTCCCCAATTTCCTGTGACCCCTTTCTCAGTTTATCACCCCGATTCCCCCACCCAGTCTAGTCCTCACTGCTTCCTTCTGGCTCTTGCCTGCCTCAGTGTACCCTCTGCCTGGCCCTCCTCACAGCTGGCTTCCTTTCCAACCTTTCCAATAGTCCCTCACTTCCTCCTACCTGTGGACTGAGAACTCTCCTCACTCAGCTACTGTTTATTGACCGTTTCCTGCTCCCCTGCCTCCCCCCATCCCCCCCCTCGTCATTCTTTTTATCTCAGTGAACCAACAGCTGGGGAGAGAGGGCTAGGGGGATAGTCCAGTGGGAAAAGCATTTGCCACTCAAGTGTGGAGTCCCGAGTTCGAATCCTCAGAACCCACGTGAAGCTGAACATGGTGGTTAACACTGCAATCCCACGCTCCTACTGGGAGCTAAGAGATGGAGATGGGAGACGCCCCGGGAGCCCTTGGGCTAGTTAGCCTGCCCTGTGTAGCACTGATAGACAAACGGACCTTGTTGGAACATACACACACACACACACACACACACACACACACACACACACACACACACAAACACACACACACAAACATACACATACACAAACACACACATACACACACACACACACACACACACAGGATTAAAATAATATTGAGCCAGGCCTGGTGGCACACACCTTTAGTCCCAGCACTCGGGAGGCAGAGGCAGGCTATAATCTCTGAGTTCGAGGCCAGCCTGGTCTACAAATTAAGTCCAGGACAGCCAAGGCTACCCAGAGAAGCCCTGTCTCAGAAAACTAAAAAGAAAAAAATAATAATAATAAGGTGTGGGGAAGGGAGGGGCAATTGGCGACTGGAAAGATGGTTCAGCAATCAAGAACACATATTGTCCTTGCAGAAGACCAGAGTTTCGTCCCCCAGCACCCAACTTGGGTGGCTTACAACCACCTGTAACTTCAGCTGCAGCGGACACAACGCCGTCCGGCCTCTTCCAGCAGCTGCGCGCACACACAGTGCACATAAGCACAGAGGCACAAACACACACATACATAAAACAAAACAAAACACGTTAAAAACAGTAAAAAAGCCGGGCGTGGTGGCGCACGCCTTTAATCCCAGCACTCGGGAGGCAGAGGCAGGCGGATCGCTGTGAGTTCGAGGCCAGCCTGGTCTACAAAGTGAGTCCAGGATGGCCAAGGCTACACAGAGAAACCCTGTCTCGAACAACCAAAAAAAAAAAAAAATAGTGCTCGCTTCGGCAGCACATATACTAAAATTGGAACGATACAGAGAAGATTAGGATGGCCCCTGCACAAGGATGACACGCAAATTCGTGAAGCGTTCCATATTTTTCATTGAGATGTAACAAGAATAAATTAAAAAAAAAAAAAAAAAAAAAGCCCAGCTGTGGTAGCCCACCTCTTTAATCTCTGCACTCTGGAGACACAGGCAGGCAGATCTCCAAGTTCCAGGATGCCTGGTTCCTCTTAAGTTCCAGGCCAGCCAGGGTCACTTAGTGAGACAACATCTGCTGAGGTGGCTTAGGAAGTTAAGCCTGATAACCTGAGGTTGTTCCCAGGGCCCCACATGGTGACAAGAGAGAACAGGTGCCTGCAAACCACCATCTGACCCTCACCTATGTGCAGTGGCATGTGCGTCCCCTGCATCCATGCACACCAAGTAAATAAAGCTTGGGAAGAGAAAGAAACAGGAAAAGGGATGGCTCAGTGGTTAAGGGCTCTGGCACAGCCGGGGCATTGGTGGTGCACGCCTTTAATCCCAGCACTTGGGAGGCAGAGGCGGGCGGATCTCTGTGAGTTTGAGCCCAGCCTGGTCTACAAAGTGAGTCCAGGACAGCCAGGACTGTTACAGAGAAACCCTGTCTCGAAGGAAAAACAAAACAAAACAACAAGAAGAAAAAACAGCTGTGGCTCTGCCTATGGTGAGACACACCTTTAGTCCCAGCACTCAGGAGGCAGAGGCAGGTCAATCTCTTGACTTGGAGGCCAGTGTGGTCTACAGAGCGAGCCTTAGGACAGGCAAGGTTACATAGGGAAACCCTGTCTTGGGAAGGGGAGATTTTTTATTTTATATTTTATTTTAGCCTTGGCTATCCTGGACTCACTTTGTAGACCAGACTGGCCGGGAACTGACAGTGATCGGCCTGCCTCTGCCACCTGAGTGCTGGGATTAAAGGCGTGGCCACCATGCCTGGCGATTTTTTTTTTTAATAAAGAGATAAAGATAACTCACTGGGGGGCTGGAGAGATGGCTCAGTGGTTAAGAGTGCTGCCTGCTCTTCCAGAGGTCCTGAGTTCAATTCCCAGCAACCATATGGTGACTCACAACCACCTATGATGTGATCTGATGCCCTTTTCTGCAGAAAAAGCACTCATATACAATAAATAAATAAATAAATAAATAAGGGCTGGAGAGATGGCTCAGTGGTTAAGAGCGCTGCCTGTTCTTCCAGAGGTCCTGAGTTCAATTCCCAGCAACCACATGGTAACTCACAAACATCTACAATGAGATCTGGTGCCCTCTTCTGCAGACAAAGCACTCATATGTAATAAATAAAATAAATACATTTTCAAAAAAATAAATAAATCTTAAAAAAAAAGGATAACTCAGTGGTTAAGAGCACTGTTTGCTCTTTCAGAGAACCTGTGTTTAGCACCCACAGGGCACAGCTCACAATTGTCTGTAAATCCAATTTCAGGACATCTAGTGCCCTCCTTTGGCCTCCGTGGACACCCGTGTAGAGCGGAAACACCCATACACATAAAATAAAAACCAATTTGAGTATGGCTTTGGGTTTGTTTCCCAGGGCCTTCCCCCCCCCCCCCCCCCCCCCCCCCCCATCCCCGCTTCCCCCAAATCTTCAGAGAGCTATTTGGTGTGCACATTGGCAGCGGCCTAAGGTTTTGGATTTTGCTGTCTGGAGTCAGGCAGGATGTTGAGCCACCCCTCCCCGCGTCCTCCCCCCGCGCCCCCACCCCCCACCCCACCCCGCACCTCGGGTCCTGACCAGTTGGTTTCTGAAGCAGCCTAGAAACGGCCTGGGAGCTGGGTCCGGGAGCCGCCCGTCCCGAATGAGTGAACCCCTACCCCTTGGAGATTCCAGATGCCCCCCCAAGTGGGGGTGGGGGGGCGGGCCCTGTCAGAGCTCTCTCAGCCTCCCCCCCGCTCCCCCGGGGGTCCAGGACAATAGACAAGATGTTTATCCCCCACCAGCGCACATGTTGTTCGAAGTAATGACGGTAATCAGCCTCGCTAATGCTGCATTCTCTCAGCGCCAGTCAATTCGCCTAATTACCGCCTGGGAAGCCGGATTATTTAAATTTAAATGGTGATTTATTGCGGGGCTTAATCAGTGCTATTTTCTGCCCCCTCCCCTTCCTCCTCCCTGGGTACTAGGGGCAGGAAGAGGGATAGGAACTCTCTCCAACCCCACCCTAAGGACACCCGTTCTTCAGGTAGGGACCCTCTTCCCCTGTGCCATCAGATAACCCCTATGCTGCCCTGTCATAACAAGCAGGGGTGTATAAAACAGAATGATGAAAATCTAATGCTTCTGTGCATCAATAATCAAAGGTGGGAAGAAAAATGAAATGTTCGTCTGTATGTTGATATCTTACATACTCTGCATTTTTATGCATAATAGATTATAAATTTTCCCCGTTGTGTCACACCTCCAAGGGACTTTTCATTAAAAAAAAAAAAATCTTTCTATTAATTAATTACTCTTTTGTAAGACAGGATTTCATGTAGCCCAGGCTGACCTAATACTCACTATGTAGTTGAAAATAAATTTGAACTTTTCTTTTTTAAACCGGGTTTCTCAGTGTAGCCCTAGCTGTCCTGGAATTCACTTTGTAGACCAGGCTGGCCTTCAACTCACAGAGATCCGCCTGCCTCTGCCCCCTGCGTGCTGGAATTAAAGACACGCACCACCATCGCCCGAGGAGTTTAAACACTTGATCCTCTTGCATGTTACAATTACAAGTGTGTGCCTTCATGGCCACTTCTTATTAGCTTTTATTATTATTATTATTATTATTATTATTATTATTATTATTATTATTATTATTTTGTTTGAGTCTGAGACAGGGTCTCTCTCTCTCTCTCTCTTTAGCCATGGCTGGTCTGGAACTCCTTATATAGAGCAGGCTGGCCCCAAGCCCGCAGAGATCTGTCTGCCCTTGCTGGGGTGAAAGTGCTACCTTGACTGCCTTTTTCTGTTTTTGAGACAGAGTCTTATTTTGTAGCACAGGCTGGCCTCATACTCATAGCAATCCTCCTGCTTCAGCTCAGGAGCACTTGGGAGAACAAGCCATCAACACTACATCCTGCCTGGGCAGGGTGTTTCCTGCTAGGTCCCGGGTGTTCTCAATGACATCACACATGAAGTTGACTCTCAATAAACAGCAAGGTGACACAGGCCACATACTGGAGGCTGGCTTGCCCTTTGTAGGGAGTTCCAGGGGCCAAATGTTCATCTTCTGGTTAGCTTGATGAGGGCAACTCTGGTGGCCACTATGCTCCTCCTCTTCCTCTTCTTCTTTTTCTGGTTATTACTTTTCTTTTTCTCTTTTTTCTTTTTTTCCTTTTTTTTTCTTTTTTGAGACAGGGTTTCTCTGTGTAGCCTTGGCTGTCCTGGCCTCGCTTTGTAGACCAGGCTGAGCCTCGAACTCACAGCGATCCACCTGCCTCTGCCTCCAGAGTGCTGAGACTAAAGGCGTGCGTCACCACCGCCCAGCTCGTCTTCTGGTTTTTTCAAGACACTGTTTCTCTGTGTTAGCCCTGGCTGTCCTTGAACTCCCTCTGTAGAGCAGGCTGGCCTCTAACTCACAGAGAGATCCGCCTGCCTCTGCCTCCTGAGTGCTGGGATTAAAGACCCATGTCACCCTCACCTGGCATCACTCCCGGTTCTTAAATGCAGCACAGAAAGAGGGGACGTACCTACCTAGGCCTGCCGAGCTAGGGGGTGCGGGTCAGGACGGTCACACAGCTAATGCCACCAAGGAGAACCTACCCCATTATCTTCTATCATCCTCTCAAATGGGCACTCAGCGCTCCAGCGTCCTCAGGTCAGGAACTAACCCTTACTGGCTGAGCAGAGGCCCTGGGTAGGAGGTGCTGCGCCACTGAAAACTCCTTTGAGGACCATAATGGTTCATCTTGCCTAATAAAATCAATAGCCTTTGCTGGGTGTGGTAGTAGGCACATGTACTCCCAGCATTGAGGACTTGCAGGCAGGAGGATCCTAAATTCAGGGCTAGCCTCTACTACAAATCAAATTTGAAGCCAGGCCGGGCAACAGGAGCCGCTGCCTGAAAGACAACAGCCAGGCCAGGACCGGTGGTGCACACCTTTAAGCCCAGCACCCACAGGAGTCAGAGGCTCCTGAAGCTAGCCTAGCCTACATTGCGATGCCCAGGTTAGCCAGGGCTTCAGCGTCTCATGAAACGGCTTAGGTCAAAAGTTTATAAAAGTTCTCACAAGTCACCAGTTAGGAATCCACAAAAGGTCTTGCGGGCTCCCCAGGAGCTGGGCCAGGGTGTGGCTGTCTCAATCCTGTTCCCAAGGCTTGCGGGTGGGGGAAGCAGGGGTGGGTTGGGCATCATGCGCATGCGCACTCACCAAGACCAGCCGGTGGCCCGACGGCGCGCAACCCCCAGGGCGGTGCCCCCAGCGCGGCAAAGCGACGCAGGCGGAGGTAGGTGACACTGAGACGCACGATGGACGCCTTGTCCAGCTGGCTGGAGATGGCACCGGGCAGAGGGAGCAACTTGGCCAGCTCAAAGAACTCTAGATTTTCCTTCCCGCGCCGCCAGCGCGCCGCGTTGCGGGACTTCTCTTTGCGCTGCGCCTGCAGGCTGGGCGGACGGCATGGAGGAGGTGTCAGTGAGGGCCCCAGACGCAAGGTCCCCGCACTTCAGGACGTGTGACAGACCTGAGTGCGAATTCTACACCCCTGCCGGCTTTGGAGACAGGGAAAGAACCATTATTTATTTAATAACAACAATAGTTATTATATCATTACAATATTTGCGGTATTAGGGGTTGAACCAAGGTTCCCCAGAACTCTACCACTGAGCTACATCACTCAATTCCTGTTTTGATTTTTTTGTTTTGTTTTTTTTTTTGAGACGGGTCTCACAATGTAGACCAGGCTGGCCTTGAACTTCTGCCTCTGGAATACCGAGATTAAAGGCACGCACAAACATGCCTTGCCTTTTGAGACAGGGTTTTTTGCCCAGGCTGGCCTTGAATTGGCGAGCCTCCTGCTTCGATTGGATGTAAGAGGCCACCAGGCTCGCCTGGGGTCAGAACCTTTCCCTTGGCCTGAGAATGTTGGGGGTGAGAGGTGAAGATGGAGCGGGGGGGGGGGGGCTAAAAACAGAACTCAGGAACAAGTGAGGGTGACTAAGTCTAGACCCAGGGCATGGACCCGGAGATGAATTCTCACCGGGAAGACTGTGAAGTCCCCCAGACCCCGCATCGCACGCCTTTGGGGGTGGGGGTGGATGAGGCCATTCAGGGGCAGGAGATTTGCTCACCAGGGTCCGGGCGGGGCCTTGACCATCAGCCCGGGCAGGAAGTCCCAGGGGACGCTGGCTCCACGGCCTCCCCCGCACTTGACTTCACCTCGGCCTCCACTTCTGGGATAGGGGCTCGCCATCTCTGCGGGGACTCGGGAATTCAGGCGCGAAGGAGTCGCGGGCGGGGCGGCTCAATTTTCTGGGGGAGGCAAGAATGTGTAAGGAAAGTGAGGTGCGTGCGGGTCCCCAAGGGTCCATCCAGGAGCTGGCTTGGGAGCGTGCCTCAGTTTCCCCTTCCCGGGAAGCCGCGGTTCCCACCCTGGCGCTCCTGGTGAGGACGTGCCCCGCCGCTGCCTCCCCCGCGCGGCCCGCCAGCGCGCCCGCCTCACGCCCGCGCCGGGCCGGCTCCCGCATACCAATGGGCGCACGCGGCGCGCATACGGATCGGACCGGCCCGCGCGCTGCGTGCCAAGCATGCCCAAACTGCGCTCGGGGCGGGCGCCTCGCCCGGGCCCAGACGCTCCGGGCTCCATCCCCCCCGCCCCCTGCAAAGCTCCCAACACCCGAGGGATCCGTCTCCCAAAGCCATCACCAGTGTCCCTCTCCCCACGTCTGCCGCTGCACCCACTCCCTAGCCTGGGCTAAGGAGGCAGGGAGGACAGAGGGACCCCACCCCAAGTCCTGCCCAGGAAACACTCAAGCCCCTCGGGGTGGCGCCACCTGACACGGTTGCTAAATATTTTCAACCTACAACTTCGTCCCTAAAGACCAGGGGGCGTGAGACCCTGGCCCATGACACCGCTGGCCACGGTGACTCCAGGATGGACGCGACACTCGGGGCCCAGGTGTTCTGGAATCCAGATCCCCTAGAACCAGGAACGTGTCCATCTGGTTCTCTCTTCACGATTAGGCGTCAGGCCTCTTATGTCCCCAGCATCCAGGTGGCCCCCAAGCCTCCCCAAAACGCGCTGACGTCTAGTCCCCTGACCCTGTGTGGCCGGGACCCCAACAACCATGCACCACTCTCGGGATCCCGGTGGTACAGGCGTCCACATGCCGTGGCCTCCAGGTCACCAGAGTCTCAGGCCCCCCGCATCCCAGCAGGACCCAGGGGTCCCCATCCCCTCCCGCCAAGCCTTCAGGCGTCCCGCAACCCGCAGGGCTCCGGGACAGACTTACCTGGCAGAGGGGAGGGCTCAGAGCGCGGCGTGGGGCCGCCCAGGTGGCGTGGAGCGGCCGCTCCATAGACCCTCCGGGGCGGGCGGGCTGGGGAGCCCGGCTCTCGGTGCCCAAGGCAGCCCCGCAGACTTGGAGACCACGGACAGCGGCGGCGAGGGGCGGTGCCTGTCTTCACCCCGCCCACACCTGCCCCGCCCAGCGCTGGCTGGCCGGCCTCTGCTTGCTGGATAGTTCCCATCCAGTGTCCGATTGGCCTGGTGTGTCTGAGTTGCCTCACCCCATGACAACAACATGCTGGTCGAGTGTCAGCCTGTCCGTCCTGGAGTCTCCACCCCCGCCCCCAACCCCTCGCCTCCCTCAGTTATAGAGGCCCCAGCAATCCCTCAGGACCCTTGGGGCAATCTGCACCCTGGCTCGATAGGAGTGGACACTCAGACATCAGTGTCCCCTCTAGAGACAGAAACCCAGCCCTCTGGCGAGCGATCTCCCTCCTCAGGAGAGAATTCCAGTATGCTAGTCTCCACTAAGGCCAGGGCTGAGCGTGGGTACCTAATCCCTTCCCCCACCCAGCTCTTAGTTGTTAAGGGAACACCACAGTCCAGGACCCCAAGGTCTTGTGTCTCTGTGCGACCCCATTAGAACTAGAAGCCGGACCTGTGGGCGCCCAACTTCATAAATGAGAGCAGAGCCAGCAGGCAGTGGTGGCATTCATTGGTTAACCCCAGCATTTGCGTCACTGAGGCAGGAGGATTGCACAAGTTGGAGGCAAGCCTGTGCTATAAAAAATGAGCCCAGTCTGGGATTCAGAGTGAGACCCAATCTCGAAAAAAATTAAATTAAATTAAATTAAATTAAACAAAATTAAATAAATAAGAAAAAGAGTGGCTGGGCTGGGAGAATGGCTCAGTGGGGGTACAAATCCCCAGAAATCACAGAAAGTCTAAGGTGGGGGGGAGGGTTCTATAACTTGGATGGAGCACTCTTTCCTGTATAGCATGGGATCCCTGAGAGCTGGAGGGCCAGCCTGGTTACATAGCAATAGACTGTCTCAAACAAGGTAAGAGGGGAAGGAACACAGGAGACTGTCCTCTGAGGCCCTCAATTACTGGATCTATAACACGCATGTGAACACACAGATTAAAGGGGGATGAAACTGGTAAGATGGCTCAGTGGGTACAGAGGTGGGTACAGTGCCACCAGGCCAGAGGGCCTGTTTCCTTCCCTGAACACACACAGTGGAAGGAAAGAACCAGGTCCCCAAGGTGTCCTCTGACTTCTAGATGTGTGCCATGGCACCTGTGCAACCCGTGCCCCCCCCCACACACACTCACAAAATGTAGAAAGAAGCCAGGTGGTGGTGGCACATGCCTATAATCCCAGCACTGGGGAGGCAGAGGCAGGTGGATCTCTGTGAGTTCGAGGCCAGCCTGGTCTACAAAAGAGAGTTCAGGATAGCCAGGGTTACGCACAGAAACCCTGTCCAAAATTAACTAACTAACTAAATAAAAAATAAAAAGAGCCAGGCGTGGTGGACTCCTGAGGCAGAGGCAGGCGGATCGCTGTGAATTCAAGGCCAGCCTGGTCTACAGAGAGAGTCTAGGCCAGCCAGGGCTACACAGAGAAACCTTGTCTTCAAAAAAAAAAAAAAAAAAAGCACAAACTCAAGGCTGGGGGCTCAGCTCTGTGGGAGAGCAGCCTGGACACAAAAAGGCCTCTCAGTAGCTAGGCCCTAAAGGGAGAGAGCTGACAAGAACACACACAGGGTCCTTGCCTGAGCTCAGAAGCATCCCCAGTATGGCCAAGTGTTACTGTCACATCTTAATTTAGGTTCCATCTTATGGTTTTGTTGTTGTTGTTTGTTTGTTTGGGTTTTTGTTTTGTTTTGTTTTTCTTTTTTAAAAATAATATTTATACTTATGTATTTATTATGTATAGAGTGCTCTGGCTGCACGTACACCTGCAGGCCAGAAGAGGGCATCAGATCACATTATCGATGGCTGTGAGCCACCATGTGGTTGCTGGGAATTGAACTCAGGACCTCTGGAGGAACAGTCAGTGCCCTTAACCTCTGAGCCATCTCTCCAGCCCTTTTTTGTTTTTTCAAGACAGGGTTTCTCTGTGTAGCCTTGGCTGTCCTGGATTTGCTTTGTAGACCAGGCTGGCCTCGAACTCACAGCGATCCACCTGCCTTTGACTCCCGAGTGCTGGGATTAAAGGCCCGCGCCACCACCACTCCTGGTTTTTATCTCTTGCTATATATTTTCCATCTTTTCCTATATCTTTTTTATTTCCTAATCCATAGGCCCCATATCTAGGTAGTGGTTGATACTGTCCAGAGCAGGCTCTGGCCCTGAGTCTACATAGTGAATTCAATGGTGCATGTGTGCCCATGTGTATGTTCATGTGAGTGTGTGTGTGTGTGTGTGTGTGTGTGTGTGTGTGTGTGTGTGTGTGTGTAAAGTTGCTGGAAGAGGGTGTTGGATCCTTTGGAGCTAAAGTTACAGAGGGTTGTGAACCTCCCAACATGGGTGCTGGGAGCTCAATTTGAAGCACTAAGCCATCTCTTTAGCCCCCACCATTTAACAAATAGTTCTTTTTTTTTTTTTTTTTTTTTTTTACATTTGTTGGGGCTTGGGGAGATGGCTCAGAGGTTAAGAGCACTGTCTGCTCTTCCAGAAGTCCTGAGTTCAATTCCCAGCAACCACATGGTGGCTCACAGCCACCTATACCCTCTAATGCCCTCTTCTGGCCTCCAGGTGTACCTGCAGATAAAGCATCATATATATAAAACAAATAAAATCTTTTTTAAAAGTGTAAAACAAAAATTACATTTGTTTTTCCATACAGGGTTTCTCTGTGTAGCCTTGATTGTCCTGGACTCACTTTGTAGACCAGGCTGGCCTCGAACTCACAGTGATCCACCTGCCTCTGCCTCCCGAGTGCTGGGATTAAAGGTGTGTGCCACCGTGCCTGACTTAATTTTATTTCCTGTGTAAGAGTGTTTTGCCTGCATGCATGTCTGTGTGTCGTGTATTATGTTGCCTGGTGCATGCAGAGTCCAGAAGAGGTCATTAGATCCTCTAAAACTGGAGCAGCAGATGGTCCGGAGCCATCAGGTGACTGCTGGGAATTGAACCTGGGTCCTCTGGAGGAACAGCCAGTGCTCTTAACCACAGAGCCCTCTCTCCAGCCCCTCAGAGATGGTTCAGTGGGTAAGAGTGCTTGATGTCGGTGGGTGTGGTGGCGCACACCTTTAATCCCAGCACTCGGGAGGCAGAGGCAGGTGGATTGCTGTGAATTTGAGTCCAGCCTGGTCTACAAAGTGAGTCCAGGACAGCCAAGGCTACACAGAGAAACCCTGTCTCAAACAACAACAACAACACAGAACAGGAAAAAACAAAAATGTTCCTTGCTTTGTGTGGGAAGCCTGGATCTTTTTTATTTTTGTCTTTTTATCTATTTATTTATTTATTATGTATACAGTGTTCTGCATGCGTGTACACCTGCAGGTCTAAGAGGGCACCAGATTACATTACAGATGGTTGTGAGCCACCATGTGGTTGCTGGGAATTGAACTCAGGTCCTCTGGAAGAGCAGACAGTGCTCTTAACCGCTGAGCCATCTCTCCAGCCCCAGTCCCCCTGATCTTTACTGAAGTACTCTACCATGCTGCTGTGTGAGTGATCATCTTGCTTAGAGGATGGTTCCAGTGCCCTTCCCTCCCAGATCTTCTTCTTCCTCCTCCTTTTCTTTCTCTGTTCCTAAAACTTAACTCAGAAGACAAAGTAATGAGTGGACGGGAATGGAGGGGCTGTTGTACACCTGCCAACTCCACCCCACGCTCAGGCAGGGACCTGGGTGTGCACGCTGGACCTTCTGTCTCTCCCAGGCCATCCTACACTTTCCCTCCAGAACATCGGGTGCTTTGAACTTGTCCTGTTGGAGTTTCTACCCTGACTTTCTTCAGTGACAAACAGTGACAGAGAAGTGTAAACAAAGTAAACCCTTTCCTCCCCAGGTTGCTTTTGGTCATGGTGTTTCATTACAGCCATAGAAACCCCTTACTAGTAAATCTAAAAAGTACTTCAGCTGTGTGGCCCAGGGAAGGTGCCATGCCAGCCTTAAGAGATAGGTAGTCACCAGGAATGGTGGTGCATGCCTGTAATCCCAGCACTTGGGCAGGCAGAAGCAGGCAGATCTCTGTGAGGTCTACAAAGTGAGTCCAGGACAGCCAAGGCTACACAGAGAAACCCTGTCTGGAAAAAGAAAAAAGCAAAAAAAAAAAAAAAAAGATGATGGACTCCCTTTCTTCTCAGCTGAGTTCCCTCTCCACCTGATCTGGGGAACCCCAGATCGTTTAAGGACCAGTACTCAGGGAAATTAAAATCCCAACCCTGCTGAGCCCTGATAAGAACTGTTTAGCAAGCACCAGGGGATTCCTGGAAACACCTACACTATGCTAATAAGGCATCTTGGTGTCTTGGCTTTCAACCAATGACCTTTAACCTTCCCTGGAAATCTTCCCCCACCGGTGTTCCCCTTCCTTTGATAGGATTAGAAGTTTCCTTGGTGCCCTTAGCCCTAGTGAATCAAACACATTTACCCTCAAAACCCCTTCCACTGCCCAAAGTTTTTTTTTTTTTTCGAGGCAAGGTTTCTCTGTGTAGCCTTGGCTGTCCTGAACTCGCTTTGTAGACCAGGCTGGCCTCGAACTCACAGCAATCCACCTGCCTCTGCCTCCCAAGTGCTAGGATTAAAGGCGTGTGCCACCACGCCCGGCCCCAAAGTTTATTTTTATTTTTATTTTATTTTATTTATTTATTTATTTTGGTTTTTCGAGACAGGGTTTCTCTGTGTAGCCTTGGCTGTCCTGGACTCGCTTTGTAGACCAGGCTGGCCTCGAACTCACAGCGATCTGCCTGCGTCTGCCCTCCCCGAGTGCTGGGATTAAAGGCGTGCGCCACCACGCCCCGCTATGCCCAAGGTTTATAAGTCCCTGTTTCACATGAAATAAATGGGCCAACATCATTTGTTTCATCAAAGATTGTCTGATACTTGTCATTTATTCTGGGGAAGGAATGGCTCCCCTTCTCCTTGAAGAATTCATCCCTGGATCCCAGGCCTTGGCCGCCGATCAGCTTCCATCACTCCACCCACTGCAGTGGCCTTCTGCAGGATCAAGTGGACAGCTGTTTCTGAAGCAGCCACCAAACTTGCTCAGGTCAGGCCGGGCTCTCATTGCCACCTGGCTCTGGTTTTGGAGCTCTAAGCTCCTTTGACCCTGCACTTCACCCTTTTCCACGCCGAGCATGCATTTCTGGTTTTGTCCTTGGCCCCAGCTTCCGGGTTCCTGCTGAAATGCAGGACGGTAGGTTACCCACTGCCTTAGTTGTTGTGATAAACTTGGTGTGTGTGCGTGTGTGGTTTGTGTGTGTGTGTATGTTGGATAATTTTATGTTAACGTGATATAAACTAGAATTCTTTGAAAAGAGGGAACCAAGCCGGGCATGGTGGCGCATGCCTTTAATCCCAGCACTTGGGAGGCAGAGGTAGGCGGATCGCTGTGAGTTCGAGGCCAGCCTGGTCTACAAAGTGAGTCCAGGACAGCCAAGGCTACACAGAGAATCCCTGTCTCGAAAAACCAAAAAAAAGAAAAAAGAAAAAAAAAGAAAAAAAAAAAAAAGAAAGAAAGAAAGAAAGAAAAGAGAGAACCTCTGTTGAGAAAAATACCTCCATAAGATCTAACTGTAGGGCATTTTCTTTCTTTTTCTTCTTTTTTTTCTTTTTTTGTTTTTTTTTTTTTTTCTTTCTTTCTTTGAGACAGGGTTTTTCTGTGTAGCCTTGGCCATCCTGGACTCACTTTGTAGACCAGGCTCGCCTCGAACTCACAGCGATCCGCCTGCCTCTGCCTCCCAGGTGCTGGGATTAAAGACGTGCACCACCCGGCGGGCATTTTCTTAATTAGTGATTAATGGGAGAGGGTCCAGCCCACTGTCTATGGGCCTCTACCCCCGGCAGGTGGTCCTGGGTTCTATAAGAGGTCAGGCTGAGCAGACCACGATGAGCAAGCCAGTAAGCAGCACCCTCCATGGCCTCTGCATCAGCTCATGCCTTCTGGTTCCTGCCCTGCTTGAGTTCCTGTCCTGACTTCTTTTGATGATGAGCATGAAGTGGAAATGTAAGCCAAATGAACCCTTCCCCAGCAAGTTGTTTTGGTCATGTGTTTCATCACATAGATAGTGACCCTAACTTAACACAAGCTGGTACTATGGAGCGCATAGCATTGTGACAGACCTGTCCGTGTTTTGGGGAGGATTGTGGAAGGACTTTGGGACTTCGTGCAAGAAAAGCCACCGAGGGCTGGAGAGATAGATGGCTCAGGGGTTAAGAGCACTGGCTGCTCTTCCAAAGGTCCTGAGTTCGATTCCCAGAAACCACATGGTGGCTCACAACCATCTAGTGTGAGATCTGGCGCCCTCTTCTTGTGTACAGGTGTACATGCAGGCAGAGCACTGTAGACATAATACAGAAATCTTAGAAAAAGAAAAAGAGGAGCCATTAAGTACTTAGGGGTTTGGAAGACAGGAGTGTCGAGGGCACAGCAGAAGATGGAGGCCTGGCTTGTGACCTTTCAAAGGGAAGTTTAAAGACTCTATGAGAGCCACCTGTTACTTTGAACTAATATTCCGTGGTTCTGGTCAGCTGGGGTTGAGGAATCCGCTGTGACTAACAAGAGACCCAAACTTCTAAAGTGAAATCTTGACTTTGCTGGGCTACTCGATGCTGGTCAGCTGGAGCTGAGAAATTGGTGGTGATTAAGAAGAGGCCAGGTGGGCCTGCAGGGGTAGCTCAGCGGTTAAGAGTACTGACTGCTCTTCCAGAGGACCTGGGTTCAATTCTCAGCATCCACGCGGCAGCTCACAACTATCTATAACTCCAAGATCTGACACCCTCACACAGGTCTCTGCAGGCAAAATGCCAATGGACATAAAATAAAAACAAATTAAGAAAAAGAAAATTAGAAAGAAGAGGCCAGCTAGCCAGGTTGTGGTGGCGCACACCTTTAATACCAGCACTCAGGAGGCAGAGGCAGGTGGATCTCTGGGTGTTTGAGGCCAGCCTGGTCTACAGATGGAGTTCCAGGACGGCCATGGCTACACAGAAGGAACCCTGTCTCAACCCTCCCCAGACCTCCAAAAAGAGCAGCATCATTGGGGGTGAAATCTTCCAGGAAGTGTTTCCTGAAAGCACAGGAAACTGTTCCAGAGGCCACCAAAGTTGTGCCTCAGGCTGGCAGCTGAACTTGGCACTGTGAGTCGCCCGGGTGGTACTAGTTTTGAAGAGGCCTGAAGGGGTCACAGAGCGAGTAAGCGAGGGCTGGGCACTGTGAGAGGCCATTGGTGAAGGTGCAGCCTCAGTGGCAGTTTAGGGTCCAGGATGGAAGGGGTCATGAAGAGAGCCTTATGAGAGGCTATTGGTGAAAGTGGAGTCCAGCTGCTATAGACAACCCCAACATTCTGGAGATGCCAGTACCATTGGACAAGCACCAAGAACAGCAGCAGCAGTGGAGCAGAGCCAAGAAGAACCTGGAAGGCAGACTGTGCCTCAGAGGGAGGACATGGAGATGACCCAGGCCCTTTAGAGGAGCCCAGAAGCTTTTCTTGTTTTGTTTGTTTGGTTTTCTTTTTTAAAAGATTTATTTATTTATTATGTATACTGTTCTGCCTGCATGTAACAACCGCAGGCCAGAAGAGGGCACAAGATTTCACTGTAGATGGTTGTGAGCCATCATGTGGTTGCTGGGACTTGAACTCGGGGCCTTTAGAAGAGCAAACAGTGCTCTTAACTTCTGAGCCATCTCTCCAGCCCCCTGTTTTTGTTTTTGTTTTTGAGACAGGGTTTCTCTGTGTAGCCTTGGCTGTCCTGGACTCGCTTTGTAGACCAGGCTGGCCTCGAATTTACAGAGATCTCCGCCTGCCTCTGCCTCTGGAGTGCTGGGATTAAAGTGTGTGACACCATGCCCAGCTCCCAGAAGGTTTTTTTTTTTTTTTGTCTGTTTGTTGTTTTTGGTTTTTTCCAGACAGGGTTTCTCTGTGTAGCCCAAGCTGGTCTCGAACTTGCAGAGATCCATATGCCCGCCTCTGCCTCCCCAGTGCTGGGATTAGAAGTTTGTGCCACCACCGCCCGGCCCCAGGTTTTCAGTAGATCCCACACATTGGATACTGAGTTATTTACACTTTGGGAGTTCGGCTTTGCTTTGTTCAGATTGTGACTGGAACCTGGTTTGTCCCTACTGAAGTACAAATGTTTTTGATTTTTACAGAAACCCGCAGATGACTTTGTTGTTGTTATGAGACAGGGTTTCTCTTGTATAGCCATGGCTGTCCCGGAACTCACTCTGTAGACCGCTTTGGCCTTGAACTCAGAGATCTGCCTCCCTCTGCCTCCTGAATGCTGGGATTAAAGGTGTGTGTCACCACTGCCCGGTGTGACCAGCTCTGCATCAGCTCCTGCCTCTGCCCTGTTTGAGTTGCTGTCCTGACTTCCTTCAATAAGGGACAGTAAAGCCTTTCCTCTGCAAGTTACTCTGGGTTATGGGGTTTTCACTGCAGCAATAGAAAAACCCTCACGAAGACAGAGAGGACAGGTTTATTTCAGTTTACAGTTGTTCTGCTTCATGAAAGAAAGTCAGGGCAGGAGCCCTCAGGCAGGCACTGAAACAGAGATTATGGAAGAAATGCTTAGTGGCTTGCTCTCTGTGCCTTGCCCAGCCTGCTCTCTTATACAGTCCAGGACCGCTTGCCTAGGGATGGCACCGCCCATAGTGGGCTGGGCACTCCCAGGCCAATATGATGGAGGCGGTTTTTTTTTTTTTTTTTTCAATTGAGACCCCTCTTCTTAGCTGACCCTAGCTTGTGTCAAGTTGAGAGAAAACAAAGTAGCCCATCTGGGCTGGCCTCAAACTTAACTACGTAGCTGAGGTCATCGCCCTGAGCTTCTGATCCTTCTTGGTCCACCCTCCAAGGGCAGAGGTTACAGGTGAGTCACCACCACCCCTGGTTTATGCATGCTGGGCACTGAACCCAGGGCGCGGTGCACGCTAGGCAAGCACACTACCGACTGAGCCGCCCTGCCATCTCCTATGTAGCTTATGTGCGAGCACAAACACAGATCTTGTTAATAGCTTGATTGTGGGTGTTCGTGACCTAGCTGTCACCTGAGACTCTATGTCAGTGCAAGGAACAGAAGGGCTTGAGTTCAAGCCTGTTGGGGGTGCACGTTGAACTGGCTGAGCCATCTCCTCACTGGACCACCTGTGGAGTTTTGCCCAGGCTGTGGCCAGAGATCACGGAAGCCCCACGAATAGACACAACCAATGCCACTGCTCTCACTGAAAGTTTTAGTATTTGAAAACACGTTTTCCCCCCAGTGCTGCAGCATGTGGCTCAGTAGTAGAGAGCTTGACCAGCAGGTATGAGGTCCTAGGTTCAATTCCCTATCTTTGAAAAAAAGAAAAGTACATTCAGCTGGGCTCAGTGGTGCATGCCTGTAATCCCAGGACTCGGGAGGCAGAGGCAGGTGGATCTCTGTGAGTTCAAGACCAGCCTGGTCTGCAAAGCGAGTCCAGGACAGGCAGGGTTGCATAGAGAAACCCTGTCTTGAAAAACCAAAATGGGGGGTAGGTGGGAAGAAAAGTACACTCTCCTGATGTTTATGTCTATCTTAACTTGTAAATAGGATATACTACCTCACTTGGGGATTCTAGGCAGGGGCTCTACCACTGAGCCACGCCCCCAGCCCCTCACTGGGGGATTCTAGGCAGGGGCTCTACCACTGAGCCATGCCCCAGCCCCTCACTGGGGGATTCTAGGCAGGGGCTCTACCACTGAGCCATGCCCCCAGCCCCTCACTGGGAGATTCTAGGCAGGGGCTCTACCACTGAGCCACGCCCCCAGCTCCTCACTGGGAGATTCTAGGCAGGGGCTCTACCACTGAGCCACGCCCCAGCCCCTCACTGGGGGATTCTAGGCAGGGGCTCTACCACTGAGCCACGCCCCAGCCCCTCACTGGGGGATTCTAGGCAGAGGCTCTACCACTGAGCCACGCCCCAGCCCCTCACTGGGGGATTCTAGGCAGGGGCTCTACCACTGAGCCACGCCCCCAGCCCCTCACTGGGGGATTCTAGGCAGGGGCTCTACCACTGAGCCACACCCCCAGCCCCTCACTGGGGGATTCTAGGCAGGGGCTCTACCACTGAGTCACGCCCCCAGCCCCTCACTGGGGGATTCTAGGCAGGGGCTCTACCACTGAGCCACGCCCCAGCCCCTCACTGGGGGATTCTAGGCAGGGGCTCTACCACTGAGCCACACCCCCAGCCCCTCGTTGGGGGATTCTAGGCAGGGGCTCTACCATGGAGCCACGCCCCCAGCCCCTCGTTGGGGCATTTTAGGCAAACCTCTAGACCATTGAAGCATGCCACAGCCTACTCCACTTGGTGGATTCTATAGTCACACTAAGCTACACTTACACTATTTATTTATTTATTTATAGACCAAGTCTCACTACAAAGCTTTGTCTGGCCTAGAACCCTCTATGCAGACCAGGCTGGCCCAAACTCACATAACTCTGCCTGTCTCTGCTTACCAAGTGGCAGTATTAAAGGTGTTAACACCCTGCCCAGTTTCTCTTCTTATTTTGTAACTCCACCTGGTCTGGACTTGCAGCCACCTTGCTAGGGTTCCAGCCTGATTTATTTGTGTGTGTGTGTGTGTGTGTGTGTGTGTGTGTGTGTGTGTGTGTGTGTGTATTGTTTGTTTGAGACAGGGTTTCTCTGTGTAGCCCTGGCTGTCCTGGACTTGCTTTGTAGACCAGGCTGGCCTCGAACTCACTGCTGTCTATCTGCCTTCCTCTGCGTGTGCCACTACTCCTGGCTTAAATATTTTTCTTGACTTAAATTTTTTTTTTTTTTTTTTTTTTTACTTTATATGCATTGGTATAAGGGTGTCATACCCTTGGAACTGGAGTTACAATTATAAGCTGCCATGTCGGTGCTGGCAATTGAACTTGGGTCCTTTGGAAGAGCAGACAGTGCTCTTAAGCACCGAGCCATCTCCCCAACCCCTTTGTTTCTCGGCTTTTAATTTCAAATATGGCAGCATTTGTTACCTTGCTGATCAAAAACTTTTGCAGTCTCCTAAAAATACAAAGAAACCGGCCAAAAATCGCGAGGAGCACCGAGCTGCCCATATCACACATGCCAAGCGTGTCCTTAAAATCACACTCTGCCCTGAGTCCCAAACCTGTAGACACATGCTCCCTTTTGAGGGGTGAGGGGGGGTGGGGGGGAGGGAAGTGGGGGCGGTTCTGTGTCCCATCTGTGACCTGCAAAGTCCTACAGCAGCTGCGACGTGTTCGCCTCCGGCAAGCATCTGGGTGTTTTGGCACTGGCTCTAAAAGAAGGTTTGAGGAATCCTGCGTGCGGAGCAAGGGCAGGGCTGGCAAAGCGGGGGTGGAAAGGGAGCATGTGTGTGTGCGGGGGGGGGTGTGGAGGCGGGGGTGGCATATATGTGCAACAAGGCGTTGGTGGGGAGGAGCTGGGGCCCTAAGTCCGGTTTCCCCATGATCGTGTCCTGGGCTTCTTGTTGGTTGAGCCCCGTGGCTTGGTCTCTGCGTGGACGAGGTAGGGAAAGCACAGGATGGGCGACCAGGGCTTGAAAGGCCACGGGACCCGTCCCCCCCTTCCCACTCGCCTTCTGGCTTTCTGAGTCAGAGTCTTCCCGCTTGTAGCCCTGGCTGGCCTGGAACTTGTCATGTAGACCGGGCTGGACGTATAGTCACACACGTCCGCCTGAGCTAGGATTAAAGGGCGTGTGCTACCACGTCTGTTAGGTGCATGTGCCGGTTCAAAGGTATCCCTGGCGGGATTGGCTGGCGACTGGAGCTGGGTGTGGCCTTAGGAGAAGGACCCGGAGCCCGGTGAAAACTTGCTAGGGAGTGAGGAGGTTTGGTAGTGGAGCTGAAGTTCCATCTGGGATCACCAGGGGGCACCCGAAGGTCACAGGACTGCCACCAGGCGTCTCTTTCCACCTCCTCCAAGCTGGGCTTGGTTGTACCATGAGGTGGTAAGCCAGGCAGGCTGACCCCTGAGCTTCGGGGCGATTCCCGTGCCTCTGTCTCGCTTCTCGCAGTGGGGTCACCCGGATTACAGACATTACAGATGTGCTGCCGTTGTATTTGGCTTTGGCCATGGGCTCTGGGGACCGGGTCTTCAGCTTGCATCGCAAACACTGCGGCGGAAGCTTGAACTCAGGGCTTCATGCACACCAGGCAAGCTCTATAGCTTCTCAGACACAAACTCTGCACTGACTGTTATTATTTTGTTGTTGTTGTTTGAGACAGGATCTCACTCTGTAACCCTGGCTGGCCTTGAAGTCATAGAGACCCACACCTGCCTCTGTCATGTTGGTGCTGGGAGTCTAACTCGGGTCCTCTGCAAGAGCAGCCGGTTTTCCAAACCGCGTCTCCAGACCCAAGGTTTGTTGTTTTTATTTATGTATGAGTTTGTCCAATGCAATGCCTTGGGAGGCCAGAAGAGGGCATCAGCTCCCCTGTAGCTGAAGTGAGCACCCAACATGGGTTCTGTTGTGTCCTCTGGAAGAACCTCAAGTGCTTTTTACCTCTGAGCCATCTCTCCAGCCTGTTCTTATTCATTCATTCATTCATTCATTCATCTATTGTGTGTGTAGGGGTCAGAGGGAGTTTGTTTTTACTCTCCATCATGCTGGTCCTATGGATTGAACTCTGGCCCCTTTTGTTACTGCTTTTTGAGACGAGGTCTTGTTTAACTTACACTTATGTTCCTCTTCCACCAGCTTCCCCAGTGGCAAGATTACAAATGCTTGGTACCCTGCACCTGACATGAATTAATTTTTGTAGTTTGTTTGTTTATTGTTTATTTTATTGGTTTTTCGAGACAGGTTTCTCTGTGTAGCCTTGGCTGTCCTGGACTCGCTTTGTAGACCAGGCTGGCCTCGAACTCACAGCGATCTGCCTGCCTCTGCCTCCCGAGTGCTGGGATTAGAGGTGTGCACCACCAGACCTGGCAATTTTTGTAGTTTATAAAGCTCGGTGTGGTCTGGACCCTGACCTCCCAATGATGGAGTGGTTGACTAGATGGTATGTGGGTTGGGAGTGACCGGGACAGCGGGGAATGATGGAAGTAGCCACCCCCTCCTTCTCGAACGCCACGTGAGACACTTTGATTCTGGGGCCAGTTTTCAGAACATGTGTCCTCCCAGGCCCCCAGCCCCAGGCTGCTTCTTCAGATCTTTCTTTATAGTAAAGTCCTCAACTTCAGTAAACGCGTACATGCAGCTGGGCAGGACGATGCTCTGCTGCCCCCTGGTGGCTACAGGGAACACGGCAGCGCATCTTCTGCAGGCGCTGGACCCACACTGGTCTTGGTACCTCCCTCTGGCACTGGTTCTCACAGAGGCGAGCAATAGGCTCTGTTGCCTGGATTCTAGGAGTCACAGAAGCCCAGCTCTCACTTTCATTCTCACATTCCTGCTGTGTGCTAATCCAATCGACTTCCAGCTCACCAGCTCAGCATCCCAGCACTCAGGCTGGGATTTATTCAAGTATTTTTCTGGCTTGGGTGCTGATATGTTTTCTCCCTAGTTACTGGTTTTTAGTCATTTAATTTTTGAGGTGTGTGTGTGTGTGTGTGTGTGTGTGTGTGTGTGTGTGTAGGCGTCCTTAAACTCATAATCCTCCTGCCTCAGCTTTTTTGTGGATTTTAATATTTTGCTCATTATGGGATATTTTGCCACTTACTTGCCACACTGAGGATTGAACCCATAGACTTTGGCCTTGTGCATGCTGGGCAAACTCCCACTGAGCTGCACTTCAGCCCCTCACTTGGGGGTTCTAGGTATGTGCTGTAACACAGAGTGACATCTCCAGCCCCCCTGCTTTTTCTTTCAAATATTTATTATGATGTATACAGTGCTCTGCCTCCATGTACACCTGCATGAGAAGAAGGTATCAGATCACATTATAGATGGTTATGAGTCACCATGTGGTTGCTGGGAATTGAGCTCATGACGTCTGGAAGAACAGACAGTGCTCTGAACCGCTGAGCTATCTCTCCAGCCTGTCCTTTTTCTTGTGTGGGTTTTGCTAATCCTTGAATGCCTCTGTTGCCCAAGCAGCTAGGATGGTTGATGCCTTAACACCAGGCCTGGCTTTCTTTTTTTTAAAAGACAGGGTTTCTCTGTGTAGCCCTGGCTGTCCTGGAGTCAAATTGTAGGCCAGGCTGTCCTCGAACTCACAGAGATCCACGTGCCTCTGCCTCCCGAGTGCTGGGATTACAGGTGTGCGCCACCGTGCCTGGCTGTCTTTTTCCTTTTTTTAAGTTCATAGACTTAAAAATTATGTGTATGAGCCGGGCGCGGTGGTGCATGCCTCTAATTCTAGCATGCGTGGAGGCAGAGGCCAGTGGATTGCTTTGAGTTTGAGGCCAGGCTGATCTACAAAGTGGAGAAACCTTGTCTCGAAAAACAAAACAAAATTTACACATATGTACATGTGAGCACGGCAGTTGGCAGCCTGCTGTCGGTGCTGGGAATTGAACTCAGATCCTCTCCAAGAGCTCTGTGTGTGTGTGTGTTCCCTCCCAGTCCCTTCCTCAGTGAGGCCTTTGCGAGCATCACGCTGGGTCTGCCCATCACAGCAGGCCACACGCAGAACTACAGTTGGAACTGATAGGGAAACATCTTTGTTTGCTTCTTCCACTGCGAAGTAGGCAAAGCTGTGCCTGTGTTTCCTGGAGCCTGGCAGAGTGCACGCTCTCTGGGACTCTGGCTTGGTTGGTAGTAAGGGGCTTTTCCCAATGAGCCACCTCACCAGCCTGGAACTAGGTGAGGGTGTTCTTGCTGGGCACAGGAAAGCCACAGGTGTGCCCGCCAGAACTCTGGACTCAGATGAGTAGTGGCTGACAGCTATATAGTCTTAGCACTCAGGAGGCTGAGGCAGTAAGACTGCATTGGGTACGGAAGTCTGGGCTACATATTAATACTGTCTTGGGGGCTGGAGGACCAGAATCCTGTTCCCAGCACCAGTATCGGTCATTACTTCCTTCAGTTCCAGGAGATTCTATGCCCTCCACAGCGTTTACCCACAAATACACACATATAGAATTTTTTGTCTTAAAAAACAAAAACAAACAAACAAACAAAAAAACACCCTGAAAACGGGCTGGAGAGAAGGCTCAGAGGTTGAGAGAGCTTGCTGCTCTCACAGGAGACCCAAGGTTAGTTCACCCGGTGGTACACAACTGCCTGTCACTCACGCTTACGTAGCTGGGTAGTGGCAGCACTTTGATCCCATCACTCAGGAGGCAGACAGATTTCTGAGTTCGAGGTCAGCCTGGTCTACAGAGTGAGTTCCAAGACAGCCAAAGCTATGCCAAGAAAGCTGTCTCAAAAAGGAGGCAGAGAGTAGGTCTGTTTCAAGTTCGAAGCTGTGTGGGGGTGTTTCCCGCCCATTTTGTGGCACTGTAATGACATCTGTGAAGTTTCTAAGCCCCTGCCATAGGTAAGGTGGTCAAGATCAAGGGAGGGAGCTCAGATAAAATGGGGTATGTGTGTGTGAATCCAGGCAAGCTTGAGCCTATGGCACTCTACAGCATTAGAAGGCAGGCAGAGGGACCCGCAAGGTTGGTAAAGGCATTTGCCACCATCTAAGATCCAGGCGGTGGGAGGAATGACCCTACTTGAGCAAACTGTCCTCCAGTGGGCCTTCATGGCTGTGTGCATCCACTCACATAAAGTTGGCCTACAAGCTGGGCATGGCCGTGCCAAGCCTTGCATACCAGCACCCCAGAGACCAACGCAGGTGCAATTGTATCTCTGAACTCAAGGTCAGCCTGGTCTACGTGGTGAGAATCTACCTCAAAACCAAAGCCAAACCATATAGTATGGGGACCATAGAAGCAACAGGCTGAGGTTGACGGATCTGAGCACGGAGGATTTTGTGTGGCTGGATACCTGAGACACTTGTCTCATCAGCTCTGGCATTACAGGCGTGCACCACCACATGCACTTACTCTTTCAACAATACCTTTGGGGATGTGGGGGAAATGTTTTTGGCAGTGGCTTCTTTGGGAAGCTGGCCTTGCGATTTGGGACACGGCTGTAGGAGATGGGGGAGGGCAGAGATGCCCCCACTTGGCCCCGGCTGCTTTGGAGACCGCAGCCTTCATTCCTCAGGCCTGTGTTTATTTTATTTTATTTTTTTACAAGATTGATTTATTAACTATGGTACATATCACATAAGGCCTTTTCATTTTTTTTTTTTACACCATTCCCATTGAGACAAGTACAATACTTTGTAGCAAATACATGATTTTAAAAAAACAAAAGCAAACAAAACCACCTCAGACAGAGATGCCTTGGCTGCCAGGCTGGCTGCCCATGCACTAAAGAGGCTGGAGCCTCAGAGACCCATGGCATGTTAAAAAAGAAAAAGGAGGGAAAAAAGAGGGTGGGGGTTCTGGAGATGAAGCAGACACTCCTAACACCAACTAGAGAGGTCCTGCTTTGAGCCGCCACGACACAGGAAATCATCGGTACACTTGCTTTACAGACAGGGTTCCACTTTTGCTGCAAAACAGAAGTTTGGGCACACGGCCAGACTACTAACACACTTCAATACCATTAATGTTCCTGTTCGTTCTCAGGAAACTCAAAATATTTGTTAATCCAACACATATAAAGATCATGTAACATGTGAAAATACAAGTACCAGAAAAATAAGCCGACAGCAGCACTATTCCAAATTTTCAAACAAGTTTTATTCCCATACAACCCGAGACGGTTCCTTTGCTTAAAATGCACACGGGGAGCGTGACTCCTTAGTGTGGACAATAACTTACGTCCTGGCTCCACTACTTGGGTGGCTTCACGGCTGGGTCATAGGTAAGGGACCAGCTAGGGCCTCTCTGCAGCATCCCTGGCTGGTACAGTCCTGGACCGCCCAGGGTCATCCTGCTCCCTCCCCACCCTCATGTGGATGTGAGATGGAGAACCACCCTCCTCCTGCCCTCTCTATGACCTAGGAGATGAGCATGGCGGCTGAGCCGCTGTTACACCTCAGGGCGTGGGGGCAGAGCACAGAGTACCCTCACTTAGGGCATGCAGCAGGCCTTCAGGGATTCCCCCACTAGACCGTGGGTGGAGGCAGAGCACAGGAGGGCTCAACCTGCCCCTCTGGCCTGCAAGCTGCTCTCCACGTAGAGGGAGAGCCAGTGCAAGGGCTCCAAGAAGCCTGCTGCCTGCCTTGGCTGGGGAAAATGGAGAGAGTGGGGGCACACACAGAGCACCAGACATTTCCATGTCCCTACCAAATGAGATGAGAAAGGTGGGACAGTGCAAAAAGAGTGACACCACCCAGTGTACAGCACAAACCCCAGCCTTGCGAGCCATGGTGTTGCTGGGTGACACCAGGCTGGGGCCACCGCCAGGGAGACCTTCTGGACAGGGCAGCAGCTGACCTGGCCACCCATTCAGGGCTTATGACAGCAACCAGAGTGCCTGGAGAAGCAGGAGTGGGGGTCCAAGCAGGGCCCTACTGGCCATGTGCCTGTCTGCCACCCACTGCCACATTACACAGTAGGCACATGCAGCCGCCTCAAAGATGGCTGGTCTGTTCTACAACTCTGTTCAAAGCAGGATGGCCCCTCCCCCGTTCCGATCTCTTTGAGCCATTTCAATGGCTGTGGGGCTCAGGGCGTGAGGGCAGGGCAGGGGACTGTCTGCAACCTTAGTGGACACCACACACATTCTGCTCCTGTTGACTCCAGGCTCACAGCACCCAACAGACCCCTGGGGGGAGGAACATTTACGTACAACACATTTGTACCATGGGTTTGGTTTTGTCTTGGAGATTATACTTTGTAGGGGCAGCTTAGTGTTTGCAAGCACCTTATGTTGCCAAGTACTAGATGGGGAGACAGCTACCTTTGCTACGGCAGAACCCTGGGCCAGAGGCCAGTCACCCTACAGCAGCAAAGGCAGGGTGGCAGTCTACCTGGGGCCCTTGGGAACACACCCACGTGCTATTTCTAAAGTGCAATGGTGCGACCCATGCCCCTCCTATGCTCAGGGTACCTTAGTGTCAGATTTCATGGCCCAGTGCTTAAAGTAGTGGTGGTGGGGGGCAAAGGCAGGAGGAGCCAACTAGGGCTGCCATGTCAGGGGCAGAGTGTGGGGAGGCTGCTGGGGCAAGTGGCAGGGCTGGGTCAGTGCTATGTGACAAGCCAGGCACAGTGCCTACGCCTGAGAACAGGATCCTGTCCCATAACTAGATATCCCCGACACTCTTGCTGGTGGCATCCACAGCAACACCAAGCATGCCAGCCTGGGCGCTGTGTGCACACACCTGTAGTGTTTCTATAGTAGTGCATGTAGCGTCTTGGTTGGCAGTAGGAATGGGGCCCACGCCAACAATCCAAGGGCCCTCTAACTGTCTCCTCAGGGAGCGGGGTGGGGCAGTGGGTTTGCAGTCACTGCCCAGGTGTCCTTGCTTTGCTGTCACACACAGACAAGGGGCTTTTTTTTTTTTTTTTTTAAAACCCAGTGGTCACCTGGCAGGTGGAGTAGAAACTTGAGGTCTGCTTTCTTCCCGTGCGTTCTGTCATCCTGTCTCTGTGGGGGTTCCATCTGTCTTCCAGTGTTCCTTTGCTGAAGGGAATGGATCAGAAGCCTGGCAAGGGCTGAAGGGAAGCCACACACTGGATCTAGGCACAAAGCTCTCCTCTTGCTGTGCTGTTGGGCCACGACAGTGCCCCAGTGTGTACCGTGGGGCAGCAGAGCTGTAACCCACATGTTCCCAAGGACCCACTGCAGGTGTGTGTTGGTATGGAAAACGAGAGAGGATAAACTGTGGGAAATGTCCTCTTTAGAGGGGCCAGCCCTGCTGGGGTACAACCTCTGCCCCTGGCAGAGGCTGGGGTGAGTCCCGACGGTGGGGCCTGACGCTGGTGCAGGCAGACAGGTTGGGCAAGGGGTCCAGGGAGCAGTGAGGGTGCTGGGACCGCTGTCTGGTCAGTTCAGTCCTCAAGAGTGGTCCAAGCCAACGTCGAGACCTCACACCTTGCCACAGCCAGGGCCAGGTGAGAAGCAGGCTGCAGAGTGCTCGACACCAGCTACTGCCGCCACTCAAGTCTTAAAAAGGCGCTTGGCTCCAACCTCCACCCCAGGGGACCTGATCTTGTTCAAGGCCAAATGCCACCCTGTTAAGAAGACGACTGGCTTCCCTGCCTCCTGGGCTGTGGTGGCTCACAGCGTGTGTTCGGCTTGGAGCTGAGAGGAGAGCAATGGCTGCATGGGGGACTGAGGGGTTGGAGGAGGTGACTGGGGAGGCGACGGCTGACTGGCAGCAGGTGTAGAGGTGAGGAAGGGGACCGTGGGAGCCACAGCCGACGGGGAGCCAGGCATGGCCCCCGGGGGCTCGCTGATGGGCCGGTTGTAGAAGAAGAAGGGGCACTGCTGGATGAAGAGCTCGATGATGGTCTGGTAGGAGCGCGTGGCTGTGAGCGCGTCCATGCTGCTGAAGTCAGGCCGCATCAGGGTGGGCCAGAAGCAGATGGACAGGTTCTCGCTGGTCATCAGGTTCACCTTGTTGTTGTGGCTGACTCTGCAGGTGACAGTGCAGCCAGGTCAGAGGTGCATAGGGCCTCAGCTCAACCTGCCAACAGCTCCAGGGAGCTGCAGGCCCAGAGGTTGGGACACACAGCCCTACAAGCCCCCAGGAGGTACAGTGCACAGACCCACCAACCACAGCAATGGAAATGCTTGTGCTGGGCTGGAGGTTAGTACATGGCTCCAAAACCACCCTCTGCCAACAGGCCCAACATGAGCAGACAAACCCAGGGATCAGTTACAGGTTTTGCACACACGGCAGGCTGCTGCCCCAGGGCACCCCTCCTGATATGAGATCGCCTCACACAAATATGGAGATGTGGACTGGAACAGCTGTGACAATTCTTGGCTTTTTTGCTCCTGTGACATTTCTGAAGGCAATAGCACCTGCCAGAGAAACTACCCACCCCTGCGGACTTGGAGCCAGAGTCAGAACAAAAACTAAGGATGCCCAGGCCCTGGCTGTGCCCTGCTGGCCGCCTCTTTCAGCTGACTAGCCCAGATGCCTGTTCACACAGGAGGAAACCTACTTGTTGAGGTGGGAGATGACGTATTTGAAGACTTCGTGGTTTTCCTTTGGGAATCTCTTCAGCACCTCCTTAAGAGCATGCAGCTTCTGCTCTCGGTCGTTGATTTCTGAGAAAGAAAACAAGAGGCTTTCAGGGCTGAGTCTGGTGGGTGCTCTGGGGGTGCAAAGTAGAGGGGAGGCAGCTGGTAGGACATGTGGCTGCTGACTAGCCCAGGTGTACTCTGCACATCCTCTGGGAGGGCAGCCCCATCCTACTCTGTGCCCAGAGCCTGCAGTCATGGCCGCACACCTGGACTGGGGTCCAGGCTGCTTCTATGTCCCAGGCCCCTGCTGAAGGGCAGTACTGTGTGCCTGGGCTTCCTGCTCCCCCTCACCCCCCAAGACGAAGCATCCACAGGCTCTACCATAAAGAACACCATTCTTTGCTCATCGGTTGCCCCTGGAGACAGGCACCCCATGCAAAAAGACTGCTTGCTTCCTGGCCAGACGGAGGGTGCTGCCACCCACCCACACTGACAGACCATGGAAGGAGGGGGGTCTGCCACAAGACCAGGGCTCTGTCCTTCTTGCAGACATGAGGAGCTCTGCACATGGTGCGGTTGGAGGGGCTGCTAACAGTGGGCGATTCTTATGCAGCTCACCAAAGGGACTACACGCCCCTGTTCTTACTGCCGCCTCCTGTGCCCACTGAAAGTGCTAATGTGCGGTGGCAGGAAGCATGTCATCCGTGCCATGCCAGGTCAGTAGTCTCCACAATCTGCCCTGTTTTGAGGGTGGGAAAGAAGGAAACAAGACAGAATGGCTGTGGAGCCAGGATCTGAGCTGGCCAGCTGCAGAGCTGAGCTGAGCTAGGCTGATTCTGGCAGGGAGGCAAAAAATGGTCCAGATTCCACCTAGAGTGACACCTGGCAAACTCTGGTTCCTCTGCACATGGAAAGGTACAACCCCCCTGCCCCCCCCCCCAAAGGTTTCTTTGTGTAGCCCTGGCTGTCCTGGCACTCATAGGGACCCGCATGCCTCTGCCTCCCAGGTGCTGGGCGCATGGGCAAAAGCATTATCTGCTAAGCTTGATGACCTAAGCTTGACCCCAGGGACCTCCACGTGTGTCAATTTTCTGGGATTTGGGTATGTATGAATGTGTTTCCTGAGCCTTTTCTTTGGCTCTTTTCTTCTGCTGGTTTGCTTGTTCTGCCCTATTCTGGTTTGTTTTTTACTTTATCTTATTATTTTTCAGATGCCTGTTTGTTTCCTAATGAGACAGAAAGGTGTGGTAGGGCAGGTAGGAAGGTGGGGAGGATCTGGGAAGAGAATCTATAATTAAAACAGATTGTAGTAAAACCAAAATCTGTTTTCAGCTGGGTGTGGTGGTACACACCAGAACTTGGGAGGCAGAGGCAGCAGGGATTTCTGGGAGTCTGAGGTCCGCCTCAGCCTTCTATCTGTAAGAGAGACTGGAGGCAGCAAGAGGCTCTCAGTGAGCTCAGGGTTGGGCATGTACTAAGGGCCTGGAGCCGCTCTGACTGCAGGGAACCTGCGCAATGGGAGCCATCTACCTGTCAGAAGATGCCAGGAACCACAGGCATTGAGGTGACTAATCAGAGTTGCTTCAATGGTTCAGCCTCTGTGGCTGACCTGTAGCCCCGAGTTTTAAAATAATTTGTTATGTTTCAGTAAGTCTGTTTAGCAGAAGGAAGCCGCAGGACGGAGGGCAGAGGACTGGTTCCACAAGAACACACGGCTCACTCTCACTAGAACAGTGCACCCTCTCCAGATCTTAAGCATGCGTGTCCCTGTAGGCAGCCTATGACACGAACATAGCTTTTCACCAGGCACTGTGTGGCAGGGCGTCACAGACAGCAGTTTCACTCAGGAAATGGACCTGGCCTTCCCACCTGAGGAGCAGCACGGCTGGGGCTTCCTTCCTTTATCCAACCCTGGGGCGATGCTGGAGCTGTTCTGATGCTCATTCACGCCCCGCTCCCGTGGCCGCCATGCTCCTGTCCCGCACCCCCTCTCCCTACCTCTGTGATTCCAGCTCCCTGTACTCAGGAGCGCCAAGTGTCTGGCGGGAGCACCACCAGGAGAGCTTTAGGGTCATCCTTGGGAAGTTTGGCCCTGAGCCTCTGGCGTTAACCAAGGCTGGTTCCCTGTTTAAGGGGCTGGGGATGGAACCTAGGGCCTTACACATGCCAGGCAGCACTGTCCCACTAGGGCAGACCCCACTCCACCTTGCCCATGATCTAGCTCCTCAGCCACGGGCTGCAGTACCTGACATGACATCTTCTTGTGGAGGAGGCTCACACCTAACCATGCCCATCAGTAACAAGTTGGTTTGAGCCCCAACTGTCATTGTGCCAGTGGACACCCCTTGCCTAGTCAGGTAGGTAGGGCGGAGCACTGGGTAGGACTAGCGGTTGTCTTTTCGCCCACGCAGTCCACACAGCACCTCGTGGCAATATGCAGGCTAGCCAGTGCAGCTGAGGTTGGAATCTATGTCCTACGTCCAAAAGTGAGTGCCATCTTTAGCAAGAGAATCCTATCCCTGAGTTATGATGGGCAACCAAGCATCACGGTACGATCCTGTGTTGTTCTGGGTGCTCCATGACCAGAAGCGAGGAGGGAGGCCTCCCATTCCTGACACTGAGATTGTATTTAGTCCCCCTGTTAATATCTGCATGGTGATAGTGTGCCCTGGGGACCGTTTTCCAGCTGCTCTCTGTGCAATCCTTAACAGGCACTCGGACAGAAGTGGGGCTGGACTTCAGCCCTGCTCTCTGTACCGCACCCCCTGCCCTGTCCTGGAGCGTGTGAAAGGAATGGAGTGGGGTTGTGGGTAGGGGCCAGACCAACTAAGCTGAAGTCTGCATATACACAGATGCAGCCCAGAAGATCCTCGAGAACCCGTAAGGAAGAGGCAAAGTCATGACTTTCAGAGCTTGAAGGCAGCATGTCCTATAGAGTAAGATCTTGTCTCAAAAATCCCAGACCCAAACCAAACCAACCGGCCAATCAAAAACGTAAACTGTGAAAAGGGTCAAGAGCTGGCCCTGTCTATCAACCCCGTGGCGTGTGGCGAGAACCCGATCCCCACTGTCCCCACTCTGGGTGCTTACTGCCAACTAAATTCCAGGCTGCAAACTCTGCAATTTATACTAAACAACAGGAGAAACTGAGTACAGGCTTGAGAAATGTACACAGGCCCAGATGTGTCCTGGCCTTCCATGTGGCACAGGCCATGCTGGACTACGCTTGCTCGGCTCAGAACGGAACAGTTAAGACTACTCTGGAGGCATGGTCACACAGCAGCAAGCTGGGCAGTGTCTCTTCTCCACCAGACTGCAGGCGGAACCATATACTGTCTGTTAAAGCTGTGTCTGCATAGGGCCTCACACAGGTACTTGTAGTGGGGGACATGGGGTCCTTGAGCAGCCATCTGGACAGATAAGAGAGAGCAACATCCTGATATAGCATAAAACAGGGGCCCACAGGGCAGTGGGCACCATCCACCCCACAGCCTGGGATGTCAGTCATGCAGTGCCTCTTGCCTAAGCTGTCTCATCTGCCCGTCGGAAGGGTACACGATAAGCCTGCATTGAGTCGACAACCGAGCACCAGCGGGGCCTTGGCCTGAACCTGAGCCAAGGTGGACCTAGTGTAGGACTCCAACAGGGAAGGGACTGGCTATGTTGCTGGTGGAGAACAGGAGAGGAAAAGAAGGCCACGCAGGCTGGGACCATGTCCTGGGTGGGATGAGGTGTCAGGGAAGAGAGGGCACCACAAAGCTCCCACCTGCTGCACACAGCTCAGGACCCCTCCGCCTCACTACTCCCTGTCACAGAGCTTTGTGCACTTGCAGCTCAGCTCGCTCGAGTCTGTCTACAGAGACCACCAGCTTCCACCCAGGGAGAGCAGGAACTCAAGTTCCAGCTTGCCGGCCCCCAGCCGTGTGACCTGGGCCTCCAGCCAAGCTGTGTCGCTCTCAGAGCCTTGGGCTCCTCTGTACCATGGAGAGACAATCCTCTACCGCTCTGGTGACTGAGAGCATGCACCAATAAATACCCAGCAGAGCCTGCTACACACAGCAAGCAATGTCTGCGAGCTCTTGTTGCCATGTCACTTCAACTGAGCCAGGGAAACGACTGGCCATAACAACACAGATTCCACGTGGTGGGCACTATTCAGGAGTGTTCAATACTGTCAGATTCTAATGCACACACAATAATCAGACAGTGACCTTGGTATCTGTTGACGGGAGGCACAGCCGCATGCAGGTACGAACACACAGATACAGCTACTCTGAGGCAGTAAGTGACAAGAGCTGGTCAAGTTGCTGTTGCCATGGAAACCTGTGCTACCTCAGTGCATGGCAATCTTCCCTTGACAGCTTTCTCATGCCTGGCACCTGACTCAGTTAAGCCACCCTGATCCACAGAGCCCTGTGATCCAGGTGCTGCTTCTGCTGTGAGGTGCCATGTCAGCGAGGTCCCCTCCTCCCTGTCAGGCTGTCAAGAAAGGATAGACAAGAGGCAGCCCGGCTGACGAGAAGGGCTCAAAAAGTAGACAATGGGGAGGAAGTTATGAGACTCCGCCCTTCCCAGGCTGCTGTGTGGCACCTTCTGAGCTGTGGGTGGCAGAAGGAACTGTGGAAGTGGGGCTCCTATCAGCAGCACCCTCTCCTGCCCCTCCCCAGACAAAAAGGTGCCATGTCAGCTGTTCCAAGAAACAATGGCATGCTGTTGGGTGCCAGTGTTCTACACGCCGCTAGATGGCGCCAGGCCAAGGCAAGTGTGTGGAGAACCAGGTCTTCAGCAGCTGGGTACTAAGCAGCCCACACCTCCTGAACCTCCTCAACCATCACTTAGGGAGACAGCATGAGTCTGAAATGCTTCCCCACTGGTGCTAAGTGCTGCTTCCCAGCCTAGGTAGGTGAGTAAAAAGGAGAGGCCAGCAGATGTGGAAACAGGCCATATGCAGGCTAACCTGAGCTCTGCACCTTCCCCAGCTGGGGATGGCTTCCTTAGAGGAGCAGGAAGCCAGGACTGGAAGCCACCTGACCCATAACCTAACACAGCCTTGAGAGTAAACTGCCAGATTCAGGCAGGGGCGAGCTAGCTGAGGACCACACCTCCCCTTTTCTTGGTGCTTGGAAAGTGACCCCCACCCCCCAGCATTGTACCATTTGGCTGTCCTCAAACCCACAGAGGAATCCTCCTTTCAGCAGCTGTGGAGAAATTGGTGTTTCTTTTTATCCCCTGCAAGGGCACAAGCTTCCTTTGGCTAAACAATAGTAAGTGCCCTACAGTGGGCAGCCCCAATAGGCCAGGTCCCTTATGGCACAAGGCATTCTCCAAAAAGCCAAACAATGAGAAAACTCCCACACAACGGTCACCCTAGAGCAGGGGTTCTCAACCCTTTAATACAGTTCCTCATGCTGTGGTCACCCCCAACCATAACACTGTGTTCCTTGCTACTTCATGACTGTAACTTTGCTACTGTTATGAATCGTAATGTAAGTATCTGATGTGTAGGGACACCTGCTATGTGACCTCTGTGAAAGGGCTGTTTGCGCTCCAAAGGGTCATGACTCACAGGCTGAGAATTGCTGCACTAGAGACTGCCATTAAAACTAGGGGTTCTAAGACAGAGATGGTGGCACACTATAATGCCAGCCCATAGAAGGTAGAGGAAGCAAGACAAAAAAGGAGCCCGAGGGCACCCTGGGATATACAAGGCACTACCTCAAACAGCTCACAGAAAATCCCAGAGTACTTATGTGCTGCAGAGCCTTCTGATCTTCTGGACACTGGACACCCTCCTCCCCATCCAGGTAATTTTCCTCTTAAAATTAAAAAAAAAAAAAAAAAAAAAAAGTGTTACTTTTACCTTGTGTGTGTTGCCTGCATGCATGCCTATACATCATGTGTTTGTATACCCTGGAATAGGAGTTACGGCTGACTGTAAACCACAACGTCATGCTAGAAACTGAACCTGGGCCCTCTAGTGTTCTTAACCACTGGGCCATCTCTGCAGTCCCAGAGGTAACTTTCTAAGAGTTTATATGGCCTCAGATCACAGGCAGAAGAGAGGTGAGGAAAGAGCCCAGGACAGTCTGTGTCACAGGCAGTTCCAGCTTTACTCCAGAGAGCAAACTAAGGGGAGACACGGGAGGTCAGTCATAGCAGAGGTTTAGAGACCTGCAACTGTCCCGGTGGACCACTCAGAGAAGCACCTCTGTCCAAATGGCAGGGCTGCCTGGAACCTCTGGCTGCCTGTACTTACTGTGTGCTTCCACCAAGTCATTCTGCATGCTGTATGGTACCAGGGGGTCTGGTAGCTCTGAGAAAAAACTCTTCATGGCCCCTGCCACGGTGTTCACGGTGAAGTCTTTCTCTGCCAGGTCCAGATTGTGGTCTGAAGGCAAGCCAAGAAAGTGAGGCCAGATACATCTGAGTTAGCAGAAGGCACAAAAACACTCTCGATGCTGCCCAGGGGCAGGGGTTTGGGAGAAGCACCAACCACAGAGGAGCTGGCAGCCTGGGTTCAGAGACATGGCCTGAGCAGTCGGTCACCTCCAGCCTCTGGTCCCCTAGGCCACTTGCTCATCCCACTTGGCTCTGACTTCCCTTCCCGCCAACCATACAGTCACTGCCTCATCGCATGGCGCATGGCTCCATGGACCCCTCCTCTCATTTCCCTTCTCTCTCGGGGCCTTACTGCATGCTTGAATCTGTAAGACTTGCCTACAAATGGGTAAGCATCTCCCTGGGCTACCAGCTGCTCAGATTCTTACAGGTAGTCATGGACCACATAACCACTTTGGCCAGCAAAGGTCTGAAGAGGTGATTCCACTTGGTGACATTGTGACTTACCTTCAAACAGTGGCCCCTGTCAGCTGGCTCTCCCGTCCCCTCTGCTTGCCCACTCAGCTGCTGGATGAGAGGATTTCACTGCTCTGCTCTGGCACTGATGGTATAGCCTGGCATTCAGTGTGGGCATTTCTCACATTAAGAGCTGAGTTCCTAGCTGGGAGCCTCTCACACCTGACAACGTTAAGAGCCAGGCAGCTGCCCCATCCAAAGCTGATGTGACTAAGAGTTCAGCTTGGGAGCTGCAGTCCAGTGCCTCAGTTATCCCTCTCTCTCTCTCTTCTCCTTCTCTCCCCCGAGAAAAGGTTTCTTTTCACTTTTGTAGACCAGGTTGGTCTCGAACTCAAAGAGATCTGCCTGCTTTTGCCTTCCGTGTACTGGGACTAAAGGCGTGCACCACCACACCCAGCTACCTCAGTTATCTTGAAATATTTTTCCAACGTTTTTCTCCCACAAGGCCACTTTGAGGAGAAATGTGCTTGATGTAGACACCTCTGTCAAAACAGACTGGATCATCAATTCAAACACTGCCCTAGCCCAGGGAGGCTTTCCAGGAAGTGAGCCTGGGCCGGGGAAACCTGTGGTGGTGCCTGTAGACAGCAATGAGCAGCCCCAGCAGGGACAGTGTAGTGAAAGGTCTGGTCCCACACAGGGCCACACGGGCCTGGCTCCGAGCCAGCACCTCTTGCTCGGGTTCGGGGTTATGGGTGGAAGGAGCACCCATGCCCTGCTGGCAATACAGCCATGGCATCTGCTGTGGACCACTGACGCATGGCCAGTCTGTGCCTTACCTTGATCAAACTGTCTTTGCAAACTTTCCATCTCTGACTTGTTCCCGCTGACCCGGTAGATGCCTTCAGTGCTCAGTCCTGTGGAAAAAGAATAAGCAGGGCCTGTAACGCAGGGCTGGACAAGGGTGGTCTGCAGAGTCCACAAGGCTCCCACTGTGAGGGAGAAGCGGGGTTAACACTACTTTCTTTATTTCAGTTTTCTTCGAGACACGGTTTCTCTGTGTAGCCCAGGCTGTCCTGGAACTCACAGCGATCCGCCTGCCTCTGCCTCCTAAGTGCTGGGATTAAAGGTGTGTGCCATTGCGCCCGGCTATCACCCACATTTTAATGTGTACAGTCCTGAGTATTTTCCTAAAACACAAATTAAAAAATCATCACGTTTTGCCTGGGTGTATATCTGTGTACCACTTGTACGCCTGATGCTAATAAAGGCCAGATAAAGGTGCTGGTTCCATAGAACCTGGTTCTATGAAAGAACAGTCAGTGTTCATCTCACTAGCTCCTTTACCCTTTTCTAAAAAACAAACAAACAAACAAACAAAAAAACCCAACCCACTCATGTAGAAGGAATCTCTTGTGTCTGTATGGAATCATCACCTATCAATAAAAAGCTAATGGCCTATAGCTAAGGCAGGAAATAGGGGGTAGGACATCTGACACACAGAAAGGATTCTGGGATAGAGCCAGGCATGAAGCATGGCAGATTTGCCTGGGAAGATATGATGAGGACAGATGCATGTTACCTGAGCAGAGGTAACCAGTCATGTGTCAGGATGTAGATTAGTATAAATGGGATATTTTAAGTATGAGCTAGTCAGGGAAGAGCCTAGCTATATGGGCTAGGTATTTGCATATTTTGAGTCTCATGAGTCATTATTCCGGGAGCTTGGGGCTGGGAAGAAAAATTCATGCAACACACTTAGTTTAGTTTTGTTCGTGTGTGTGTGTCTGTGTGTGTGTGTGTGTGTGTAGGTGTGTGTGTAGGTGTGTGTAGATATCATGTAAGTGCAGTGCCCAAAGTATGCAGAAGAGGGCAATGGGCAGCCCAGAGCTAGACGTACAGGCAGTGGTGAGCTGCCTGAACTCAGTGCTCTTAACCACTGAACTGTCTCT